>NC_090933.1:915394394-915697424 GCF_040938575.1 Ambystoma mexicanum | reverse complement strand
ATTAGAGTTCATTGAGGTGTTCAAAATGAAGAACAAAAGATTCCTTACACCTCAGATTAAATACTTTGTTTACAGACATTTTTTTTGGTCGATGGGCAAGATCATATCTAAGAAGTTGATTATGCTACATGTGAGCATGATATTTCTCCCAATCAAAACAGTGTCCCACCAATCATCGGCATCATAAAAGAACGGTTTATAGGAACCAAGGTGTAGTTCACGAGCGATCTTGAGCTCAGTACATTCAGTTATAAGATGTTTTAATGACTCAGTTTCTCCTGTCTTGCAGAACCTGCATTTATCGGAGTTGATTATAGTATCTCGTCGTCGCCAGAGTGTTTCTCTTGTTGTGAGAGCGTTCAGTCTGAATTTCAGGAATTGATTCCGATGGTGGCGAGGGGGACAAGAAAATAAGTATTTAGGAGGGGAGTGTAATTTGATCATGCTCTTAGAACCTGGTAGAGTGGATTTAAGAGATGTGCGATGTTCGTGAGAATCCAGTCCCATAGTTCGAGTTTTTTTTTCGCATGTTGTGGGTGATCAATTAATTCTTCAATGCTGATATTGGCGGCTTCCATGATATTTGTCAGAGCGGAAAACCATGATTGAAGTAGGCCCGAGTGTATACCTACAATGTCATTGATAAAGATTTCATATGCTGGAATTTGTTGACCAAGCTTCATTTTCCTCAAAGTGGATAAGGATTTCCAAATTATTGTCGTCTGAAGTGAGGTCAGAGCCAATTCGTATCTCAGAGCCACCATTGAGATGTCTTTTGAAAGCCCCAATGCACGTGTCCAAAACCTTCCTTCGAGTTTTTGCCATAGCCGATGATCGAGGTTCCATCCTGACTCTCCACCAAATGATATAGTGGGAATTAACTTCTGCAAGTAGAATGTTATTAGTGGTTCAATTGAAAATTTGCCATAGTCTTTATTAATTTTCGCACCTTGAATACCAAGTGTATTAGCTCTTGCCGAAAGGTCGTTCGTCCAGGCTGATTCGCAAATGGAGGTGTTAACCATTATTCCTAAGTATTGTATAGATGTCACAATAGTAAGCTGAGTGTTCTCAATTGTCCATCGAAAATTTTTATCCTTCCGTGAAACAGTTTTCACAATACACATGATCTTAGTTTTCCCTGTGTTCAGTTGCAGTTCATTTATTTTTAGATATTCGTTCAACTTCAACAACAGGTTTTGCAAGCCTATCTGAGTGCGGTCAATCAGCACAATATCGTCAGCATACACAAGACAGTTAACAGGTTTTGCGTTGATCTTTGGGGGAAAACAGTGTGTGCCTTTCATCCATTTCGGTAGGTCAGAGATAAATATTTTAAACAAGTCAGCCGCCAGTGGGCATCCTTGCTTGACCCCTTTGTACGTTGGAATTGGGTCGGTCAAGTCGCCTTGGGAATTTACTCTTACTGAACAGAAGTGTTGGAATGAAGCGCTATTAGAGGATCAAGAATTTGAGATGGACAGTTCCACTCGCTTAGTTTGTCCCACAGTTTTTCGCGATGGACTGCGTCGAAAGCTTGTTTTAAGTCGACAAAAGCAAAAAAGATTTTTGTTTTAGCTTTCAGGGCTTCAAGTTTTAAGAAGGTTAATATAGTTAAGTTGGCATCAACGCCTACATTTTTCGTGAAACCTGTTTGTCGACAATTTACTTGATTCGCCTTTGATGCCCAAGCAGTCAACTTCGTTCGGAGAAATTAGCCAAATATTTTGCCCCTGGTATCAAGCAGGGCAATTGGACAATAGTTTGATGGATCATCTCTGTTACCCTTCTTGTAAATTGGTACCACAATTGCCTTAGCCCTCAGGTGTTTTTCTCGAGGTTGAAATTTGACGAAACAAAGATTCCATAAGTTTGGCCCAATGATGCTTGTTTTTTTAGCATGATGTTAGTTATTTGGTCGGGTCCTGCTGCTCTTGAGTTTTTTAATTTTTGAATTGCTGATTCAAGGTCAGCATATGATGGAGTTATATCCCATACTTTAGTGGAAGGAAGACGGTGAACTTGGGGGATTTGGTAAGGTCGTTCGTAAACATTGGTAAAGTAATCCACCCATGAAGAGCTTGAGATTGAATTCGAGATGAATGGGTTGGTTCTTGTGTTTCCTTTATTTAGGATGGCCCAAATTTCTCGTGGGTTCTTTGTAATAATTATTTTTAACATCATTTCAGCTCTGTTTTGATCAATTATGACAGAATGGGATTTAAGCCAATTTCTATATTCCTGGTGTCGTGCCTTTACGCTTCTTCGTATGTCATTTGGATCAGCATGTGTTTTCCTTAACATTCGAAGGTCTTTCCTCAACAGTTTTCTGGCCACTGCTATTTCTGAGCTATATAGAGTTTTCGATGTAAGACCGTATGTGTTTGAGTTGGCGTAATGTTGTGAACATGCAAACAGCAAAGGAACATAGTCCACCTCATTTGAGGCTTCAAGATGGAGGGTTAATTTCTCTATTGACGAGCCAGTAGTTTTTAGCCGATTTCCGGCTGCAGTTTTTGTCAGTGGGAGTTTGTAGGTCTTTGGATGAGCAAAAGTATCGAAGTCCATACATAGACGAAGCAAATCGTGGTCACTTGCATCTTTTTGAACTACTTCTAGTGAAACAACTCTTTCAAATAGATTACAAGAGACCCAAATATAGTCAAGAGTGTTTCTAAGTAGAAGTCGCTTCCAGGTTGTCTTGCAGGGTTGGTCACCTTTGGCGTTGCCATTAACCATCTTGCAGTTTCGTGACGAAAGTGCTTGTGACCATAGTTTACCTCGTAATGTAACTTCGTCTTTAGGAATAGCATTGTTTTCCAACATGTAATGGTTGAATCGATACCAGCTGCAGTTCAAGTGACCACATATTAACAACGATAGATTGCAGTATTTAAGAAAAGAATCGTCAATGAGAGTTGTTATTGAGTCGATAAATTCTGTGGTGGTAATCATTGCCGGGTTCCAGTAACAATTGATTATAACTAGATAGTTTGAAGTTCCTGAGTTTTCCTTCCCAATTCGAATGATCGTACCCTGAACAAACGGGTATGGGTTAACCGCTTCCTGGGGAGTCATCCAGTTTTGAATTTTCAGTAAGGTGATTAAGCCTGAGTATGGACGACCCTTAGTATTTCTTTTGGCTGGATTCAGATGAATAGTAAATCCGTTGCGATTCGGAGCATCGCGCAGCCATGTTTACTGAAGGCAAATTGCAAAGACCTCATCAAGCGGTTCTGTAAAATTATCAAACAGATGAGAGAATCCGCAGGTATTCCAGGAGAGTAACCTTAACTTTGTCCGTGTCGTTCATGGTTATTGAACATTGTTGTGATTAGACTGAGTCTTCTGTCTGAATCCTCTGATGGTGGGTTTGTAATCCATATCGTTTTGTAATCTGTGCGAGAGGGATAGTGACTTCCGTAGGGATGTGCGACAGATTGATCTTTCGAAGTTTCCTGAATTTGGTAGATTGGTTGAAACTTCTTTTTGAATTTTCAAGTCAGGTTCTAGGGTTATATCGAATCCATATACTAGCAGTTCTTCGACTGCTTGCAGTAAGATGTTTTTTACTGCAGACGATTTTATATGTAATAGTACTTGATCAGTTGTTTTTTCCGTTACATATTCTACGATCTTGATGTCGTCTGTAGTTATTGATCTGAGTTGGGGAACACAGGCGAATAGTTTTAGGATGTTCGCTCTGTTCAGGTTTACTTCTTTTCCATCAGAGTCGATATTCTGGAGACGAAGCTTCCATGAACTTGTTACAGGTTTGGCACTTAAGCTATCAGATATTCGCGAGTGTAAGTGTGAACCGTTTTTTCTTTGGTTTATTGTTAGTTTCGGGTCTAGTTTTGAGCTAACAGGTGAAGACTGGATCTTTAAAGAAGTGGACCGAACCGTCCTTGTAGATTCTCTAACGTGACATCTAGTCACGTTTTCTTTCAAGAGGGATTTCTTCCTTGCCTGGTTTCCTTTGTCGTTTGGTGCCAAAACTACAGGAGAAGAGTCAATATTAATTTCACTTCTAATGGAGTACGTAGACAAATCACATAAGTCGACAGAGCCGTTTTCGCCAGACATATTTGAGATATCAGAGTCTGTATTCAGGCGACGGCGTTTGGTTGGTAATTTGGTCATGACTTTTTTTTGATCAGTTGCATGTACTAACCCATGAGATTGTGTAAGATCATCGTGTGATTTTACATTGTCACATACAAAAAGACTACTTTTTTTCGGGGTCGTCAAAGTTCTTATGAATTTTTTGACATTCGTTTGTTTGTTTTTTTGTGATGCATCTTTTGGACCCGATTTAGTTAGAAGTTTTCCATCGGGTTTTGAACCTTTCTTATGAGTTTTGGTTAAATCTAGAGTTTTGGCAGGGCCAGTAAAGATGTTAAATGAAGTGGGTTTAAAGATCACTGAACCAGAGGATACTTCTCAGTTGTGTCTTTTGTGTGAGGAAGAGCATTTTTTAATTGTTCGTCACAACCACTAATACGTTCAGCTGAGCTAAGATGCTCAGCTGTAGGTTGCAAGAAGTGGGTGTGAGGTGAAGGGGGCTGGACCTCATTCAAATTTAATGCAGCAACATTAGAGTCCGGAGTTGTTGCGTTTGGTAGTCTTACGTCGACATTTTGAGTTGCCGGAGAACTTGAAGCCGGGACTAGAGGGACTAGCGTTTGGGTATATTGGGTGGCATTTTTTCTCATCCATTTCAGTGCTTTTAGAAGACTTTCTGATAGAGAGTCGTTTTGACAATGGTGTCTAGCTGCCAAATCACCTAACCGCTCTTGCCATCTTGTGGAAATATCAGCATTTTTTTCCATTTCTGTTTGAAGAAAAGTCGTAAAGTGATCAATTTTTTCTATTTTTTGAGTCAAGTTTTGAATAATCGCACCTTGATCACTTAATTGTCCATGTAGAGCTTCATATAATTTGGTGAACGGGGCTAAAGCAACCGCTGATGCAGCTAAAACATTATTATGAATTTGTGATAAAGCTTCCATTGATATATTCACAGATTTGACTTTGCCTGCTAAAGGTAGTTCCTCGATCGAGGACGCATAAGAGCAATTCAGGTTGAACTTTGCCTTAATTGGTGAAAGAGTTTTTGTTAGATTGGGCAAGCGAGTATCGCCATAGACAGACTCAGTAAATTTGACTGAGGCGGGTTGGACTGGCTGCTAGGTACAGAAGTAGAAGTGCAAGAGCCTAAGTTTGCCGAAGTTACAGCCCTGGAAGAATTTGTCTGTAAAAATGAAGATGTTGAGTTTGAAGAGTTAACATTTTCTGGAAAAAGGTGAGGAGGCAGCGCATTTGAGATGTTTAGTAGTTCATCATCACTCACCACGAAAGGCAACATTACATGATTGTTAGAGTCCATTAGTTCGCAGGGAAATAAAGTTGTTGCATTTTCGACCTGAGCTATGTCATGATCTACTAAATGTGCTCGTTGTTGCGAGACACAGGTCACATCTGTACTCAGATGTGTTGTAGTACTCAAGTTAGAAGTTGAGTGAGTGGCAATTGAGGGTAGTGGAAGCTTTTCAAGTTGCAAAGATGCGTCTTCATCCGAAACGCTGGCCGGAGGTGCTGTCATCAAGTTGGTGGGTTGACTATGAGAGAGTATTACGGGCACGGAATTTACAAGTCCTTTTTCATGTCCATCACCTTTGTTTGCATCTTGTTGAGCATGAGTTGGCGTTATGGAAGAATTCATGTGTTTCCCTTGATGGATCTGGCGTACGAGATCCCAAACTGCCGTGTCAGTGACAGATAAATTGTCAGTTGTTAATTGGGATGTGCATCTTTCAATGCAGGGAAGTAATTCTTCAGTTGAACTTAAGGTGTTTTGTACATCTTGTATAGAATTTGTTGTTTGCAGTCCTAGAGAACAGACCGATGTGCCATGTGAAAAAACTGCTGGGAGAATGAGTGAAGCAAGTAAGGTACGGCTTGCAGTTTTGCTTACCTTTTTAGAGGCTGAGGCTTTCATCGCCATCCACGGATTAAGCGTGCGCCGATGTTGGAGAGTTTTTTTCCGTGTCTGGAGGCCTGTGGATTCAGCAGTCAGCGTCATCGATGAATCTTACTGCAGATGGACCACAGCGCAGATACAAGGACGCTTGAGGGCGATTTGGGATCAACTAGAATCGAATGTCGTGCTCCGAATGCCGCAAGTATGATCAAAAATGATTTATCGAGGAAGGGGGCGAGCAATGTCTCGTCGTGCAGCTCCTCAGGTAATAACAAAAGTCAAAAGAAATAAGACAAGCAAAACTCTGCTACTGGACTCCTCAGGATGCCTGTACGTCTCGCGGGTCCAGCAGCCTCTGCTTCTTGCGTCGGGTATGATACCCGCCACACGCCAAAGCCGCCAAACAGCTAAACAGGTGTAGCACAGCCCTTCTGCCGCAAGGGCGGATTAATTATGCAGATATAGCCCAACGATGGTCCTGTGACTTGCACGTCACTGCAGGGAATCCTCGAGTTGTTTAAAGCAACGGCATCCTTTTCACCGTTTGCTTTAGGCTGCACTCGTGCTGAACTTGATGAAATGAAAGTGGGAGAAAGTTCAGCCTCTCATCCACGCCGATCAACAGGGAAGCAGAATAACTGTCAAGCCGCCACAGCTAAACAGGTGTAGCACAGCCCTTCTGCCACAGGGCTTACGCCGCAAGGGCGGATTAATTATGCAGATATAGCCCAACGATGGTCATGTGACTTGCACGTCACTGCAGGGAATCCTCGAGTTGTTTAAAGCAACGGCGTCCTTTTCACCGTTCGCTTTAGGCTGCACTCGTGCAGGGCTGTCAGAAGATGTGGTGAGGCCCGGGGCAAAACATTTGGTGAGGCCCCCTTACAGTTTTTTGCACTCGGCCAGCGGCGGCATATCCGCACACAGGAGACTTGAGAAATCTACCCTTGAGTTTGTGTGCAGGATCCCAAATATGGTTTATTACTACTTTCTCTACTGAAGAAAGGTTCATGCCAGACTAACTTTTTTATCATATGAATAAATATATATAAGATGGCATGAGCTCTCCACTGCGCCACCTCCAATTCTCTGAGGGTCAATCACTTTTCCAAGCAAAGAGTTGAAGGCAGATCTCTTTCTTCGGCTGGGGCCTCCCTCTGGAAACAGCCTCCCTGCCTCGCTAAAAACGAGGAGCACCATCTCCGGTTCCGGAAGCACCCCAAGACCTGTTTATTTGCTTCTGCCTTCTTTCTTCCTCTCCCTTGCTGATCACCTGCCTGATCCATGCACTGGTCACCTGGTCAAGCTCTGAATTCGGGCCCAGGTACCTGCCTGTACGTCCTATTGCAATCCCGCACTGCCTCTTGGCTCCCCTGCACTTGTGGTCTGTATCTGTTGTATCTGTAACCCTACAGTCCCCGCTCTTGCTCGTATTGTCCACCCGTTGGCTACACTTATGAGTACTCACACTTGCCACCAGTTGGCTGCACTCTTGTTTCTACTTTGTTCCTGCACTTCTGCATCCTACCCCACCCTCGGCACTTCTCCCCTCCCCATTCCCTGCTCTTGTACGATCTGAATGACACAAGGCCTAGTAAGATCTGTGTTTTGTCCTACTCTTTTGTTTCTCCCTCCTTGCCTTGTCGCGCCTAGAAACACTTGCGTACAGGCACGTTATAAATGCCATATCATATAATTAAGGAGCACCCTGCCCCTGTTTGCGAATTAAAACACACATCATACACAATGACAAATGATGTACAGTGGAGGCTGGTACATTTCTGAACTTAAGAGGCTTAAATGTTTGTCCCAATTAGTCAGGATCAACAGAGCACAGTGAGGGAGCCCAAACCAAAGGGTGGCTTGGGGGGGGTTCTCACTCCCAAGAAAATGTTTGAAACATTGGGTTAAAAGTATGCATTTTATAGCACTTTCTTTGCAAAATTGGGTAGAAATCCACACAGTTTGCAATTGGTTTTGTATGGAAGCACATAGAAATTCCCAATAGTTGCAAATCACAAATTGTGCATAGGAACATTTTCCAATACATTTCATGCTGCCTTTCCACAAGGGATATGCTAGTATAAACATATATTCATGCTGGTTGTTCTAATTATGTTGAAGCAGGCTGCATCAATATTTGCCAGTATTACCATGTACGGATTCCCAACCAGTAAAAATGCCATGCCACAGAAAGTATATCCAGGCTGACTGTGTACCATAAGTGTTATTACTGGCTAGATTGGCCTACATTCAAAGTGGGCCAATTTAGCCAAGTAGTATGTTTGCTTTAACCTTGATGCATAGTCCTGTGCATCAAGGGTGAAGCAAAAAGAGCACTGGCAATGCTAACAGTTTGGGCATTTGTGTAGGCATGGCAAAGGCACTTCTGTATTGGTATTAGCTGGCCATTGATAGTGCCAGTGCAAAATGGTTTGAGTACCTGAGCAGCTAATAGCAGTGCCTCGTAAATGCCTAATACTTATACATAAGCCAAAACTGTTGGCTTTGCCAATGCTTATTTTTAAAAGAATTTCAGCGAAAGACATGCAGGGTGTTTTTAAATTGAGTGGCCAAAGGCAGACCTGATTAAGACATTTTTATTACACCAGTTACGTGTTTACAACTCCAATGAAGTCATGAACTCTTAGAAGACTCCTTTGAGGAAACACTTGCAGGCACATTGAGGGCAAAGTTTGATGGCTAGCCATGTTTAAAGCTAGCCCAAAGAGTTCCAGTGAGGAGTTGTTTTGGGTGGGGAGGACAGGGACTGGGTGAGAATGCCATAGGGATAAGCATGGCCATGAGAAGTCATTTCACTGTTAGCACCTGCATTCATATCCATACACTTTTAGGTAATTGAAATTGTGATGTGGGGTTAGCACTTGCATGTAGGGGAGTGATTAGAAGGGAAGTGGTGACATGAGACATCTCATTCTCACAGCAGTCCTTAAGTGTGATGTTTCAGAAATGAAGGCAAGAGGTAGCTGCTTGTAACATTGAAGCTTCACCAGAATAGTCTCATTCGAAAAGTGGAAAGATTTTAGGTGCCCCCACACAAGGAAGTTTGCCCCTTCCTCACAGCTACTGACGTTAGCACCTCTCCCAACATTTGAAGTATTAGTCCCCTTTCCCCCCTGACATTTTAGCCTAGGTGCACCTCTGATGCCATGAGCCCACCCCTTAATGAAGTGGCCCCCAGGGTGGCTACATTTAGGGGTGGTGCTGAACACACACTCACAAAAAACACTTTCACCCATGCATTCAACCACCAGTTACACAACTCCATACATGCATGTATACATAAAACCAAACACAGCATTGACACAAACATCAACATGCACGCATGCATTCATACATACATACACATATACATACTAATTTAATGTAAATACACATACACACTTTTAAATTAAAATAAAAAACACTTACCTTACCTCCATGCACCCTTAAAAAGCATCCACGCAGCCGACACGTAGACATGCTGCCTGACAAGAGAGAACTCCTCTCCCATCAGTCAGCGGGGTCACGCTGAGCAATGTGAACACACTGACTGACAATAGAGAACTCCTCTCCCATCAGGCAGCGTGGTCACGCTGAGCAACGTGAACACACTGACTGACAAGAGAGAACTCCTCTCCCATCAGTCAGCGTGGTCACGCTGAGCAACGTGAACACACTGATTGACAAGCGAGGAGTCCTCTCTAATCAAGATGAACACACTGACTGACAGGAGAACTCTCCTGTCAGTCAGCGTGGTCATGCTGAGCAACGTGAACCCACTGACTGACAAGAGAGAACTCCTCTCCCATCAGTCAGTGTGGTCACACTGACAACATAACACACTGACTGACAAGAGAGAACTCCTCTCCTGTCAGTCAGCATGGTCATGCTGAGCAACGTGAACACTGACTGACGAGAGAGAACTCCTCTCCCATCAGTTAGCGTGGTCACACTGACTACATGAACACACTGACTGACAAGAGAAAACTCCTCTCCTGTCAGTCAATGTGGTCATGCTGAGCAACTTGAACACACTGACTGACAAGAGAGAACTCCTCTCTTGTCAGTCAGCATGATCACGCTGACATGAACATACTGACTGACAGGAGAGGAGTCCTCTCCCATCAGTCAGTGTGGTCACACTGACAACATGAACACACTGACTGACAAGAGAACTCCTCTCCCATCAGTCAGCGTGGTCACACTGACAACATGAACATACTGACTGACAAGAGAGAACTCCTCTCCTGTCAGTCAGCATGATCACGCTGACATGAACATACTGACTGACAGGAGAGGAGTCCTCTCCCATCAGTCAGCGTGGTCACACTGACAACATGAACACACTGACTGACAAGAGAGAATTCCTCTCCTGTCAGTCAGTGTGGTCACGCTGAGCAACCTGAACACACTGACTGACGAGAGAGAACTCCTCTCCCATCAGTCAGCGTGGTCACGCTGAGCAAAGTGAACACACTGACTGACAGGAGAGGAGTCCTCTCTTGTCAGTCTGCGTGTCCACGTTTTCAGCTGAATGACGGGAGGCAGCAGAGCTCACTTCTGAGCCCTGCTGTCTCCCATTATTTTGCTGTTTGTTGCGGAGCCAAACGGCTTCACAAGAAACAGCAAAATCATTGCAGGGGCAGCACAGTCCCCCGTGTGAATAAAGGACACGGGAGACTGTGCTGCCTTCCACTTAGGAGAGGGGGCCGCGAGGCCCCCAGCAAGCGCGAGGCCCGGGGCAGTTTGCCCCCCCTGCACCCCCCTCGTGACGGCCCTGCACTCGTGCTGAACTTGATGAAATGAAAGTGGGAGAAAGTTCAGCCTCTCATCCACGCCGATCAACAGGGAAGCAGAATAACTGTCAAGCCGCCACAGCTAAACAGGTGTAGCACAGCCCTTCTGCCACAGGGCTTACGCTGCAAGGGCGGATTAATTATGCAGATATAGCCCAATGAAGGTCATGTGACTTGCACGTCACTGCAGGGAATCCTCGAGTTGTTTAAAGCAACGGCGTCCTTTTCACCATTCGCTTTAGGCTGCACTCGTGCTGAACTTGATGAAATGAAAGTGGGACAAAGTTCAGCCTGTCATCCTTGCCGATCAACAGGGAAGCAGAATAACTGTCAAGCCGCCACAGCTAAACAGGTGTAGCACAGCCCTTCTGCCACAGGGCTTACCAGTGCAATTTCAGCTAGGATGTCCGCAGGGGAGAGGAGGCGAAAAGGCAGAAGTAAAGAGAAAGGTTTTGAGGTGCATCCGGAACCGGAGATGGTTCTCCTCAAGTTTCACGGAGGCAGGGAGGCTATTCCAGAGGGAGGCCCCAGCTGAAGACAGAGATCTACCACCAACTCATTGCTTGGAGAAGCGAGTGACCCTGAGGGAGTTCGAGGCATATGGGCGAAGAGCTCGAAAAGGAAGGTATTTAGGAAGAGACAGTTGCAGGTATTGAGGCCCGAGCCTCAGAAGGCCTTGTGGACAATGCAGGGGGTTTTGTACTTAATCCTCGCAGCCACTGGGAGCTAGTGCAGAGATTTCAGTCCTGTAGAGATACGATCCCTGGGCGTGAGGCCAATGACAAGTCTTGCAGTCCTGTTCTGGATGAGTTGCAGAGGGCGGAGGGTAGAATCAGGCAGATTTAGAAAGAGGCTGTTGCAATAGTCCAGCCTACAGAGAACCAGAGCTCTAGAGACAGTGAGCTTCTGGGGGAAGGAGAGGAAAGGAAGAATACCTCTGAGGATGTGCAGCTGGTAGTGTGACTTTTTAGAGACGACAGAGATGTGATGAGAGAAAGAGTGTGGAGTCGAAGATGACCCCAAGGTTTTTAGCCTTGCAGGTAGGAGCAGGAAGAGGGCCAATAGAGGCCGGCCAGAGAGCTACAGGAAAGGAGGGAGGGGGTGTGCCGATGAGGAGAATCTCAGTCTTACTGGCATTAAGGTAGAGGTGATTGGTGGCACACCACTCCTGAATAGCAGACAGATAGTCAGAGATGAGGGACGGAGAAGAGGTGGCCGAAGGTAGCCTGAAAATGAGCTGAGTGTCATCCGCATAGCACTGAAAGTTGGGGCAGAGAGCGGCAATGCGGTGGGCAAGGAGTGCCAGGTATTGGCTTAACAGCCAGGGAGAGACGTTAGACTCCTGGGGGACACCATAGGTAGAGAATAGAGGAGGAGAAGGACCAAAGTTGGACCTGGGAGGGTCAGTCAGAGAGGAAAGAATTGAGCCACGCCAGGGTCTGACCAGTGATACCCATGTTATCACAGAGACGATTGAGCAGGATGGCATGGTTGACAGTGTCAAAGGCAGAAGAGAGATCAAGCAAGATGAAGACACAGGGGGTGTTAGGGTCAAGGTTGGAGAGCAGGTCTTCACGGATGTTCAGGAGAGCAGTTTCCGTGCTTCTGGCAGCCCGGCAGCCCTGAAGCCAGATTGATGGTCATGAAGACAACCAACAGATTCAATGTGGAGATTAAGCTGGGAGATGGCCAGTTTCTCCAGCGGGCTTGCCCAGGAAGGGAGTGATGGAGATTGTGCGATAGTTAGCCGGGCAGGAGGGATCAGCAGAGGGTTTCTTAAGAAGAGGGTGCACAAGGGAGGGAGGGGGGATTGGAAGACTCCAGTGGCGAAGGAGTGGTTGCAGAAGTCAGCCAGGGCAGGAGCCAGGGAGTCAATGTGGTCCTTGATGGTTTTGGGGGAACAGGGGTGAACCAGTTTTGACAAGACTTTCATAGATCGGACTTGTCTAGAAACCTCGGCTGCTGTGAACAGGGGAAAGGCAGAGAAGGAGGGAGGAGAGGTGGCTGCAGTAGGGCCAGAGTTAGAGCAGGGACTGGAGGGAGGGGAGAGGAGGAGTGTGAGGACAAGATGTCCTGAGTTTTAGAGATGAAGTGGGAAGCCAATGCCGTGCAGAGGGCCTGGGAAGCGACAGGAGAGGCAGAGAATGAGGCAGGATTGGCCAGTTCCTTGCAGATTTTAAAGAGTTCAGCCGAGTTGTTACATCCTGCAAAGACGCAGGCTTGGATATGAGCTCTCCTCTTGGTGAGGACAGAGAGCCGGTATTGCCTTTGGAGCAGGCGGCAGGCCAGTTTGTCAGAGGATGTACATGAAGTATGCCATTTCCTCTCGACCCCCCTGCACTTGCGTTTAAGCGTGACGAGGTCTGAATCGTACCAGGAGTTGCACTTGGCTTTGGGCTTCAGGCGGATTCTCATGACAGGGGCAAGGATATCAAGAGTATCAGCTATAGCAAAGTGGAGCGTGGAGAGGGCTGTGTAGGGTGAGAGTCAGCAAAGGCGGGGTTGGGGGGGTAAGAAAGTGGCTGTGAAAGCCTCAACTGATACGCGCTTCATGGGTCGGATGACCAAGAAGGTGGGTGGCAGTGATGGAAGTGGCTTGGCTTATGAGGTAGAAAGGGTCAGCTGGGAGGAGAGAAGAAAGTGATCACTCCAGGAGAAAGGAGTGGGAAGAGGGACGGAAAGGGGAAGGTCTGAGGAGATCAGAACCTCCAGAGTGTGCCCTGCAGAGTGAGTTGGGCCATAGGGGAGAATAGTGAGTGAGAGTCGTAGAGGTCGCAAAAGAGTCCAGAGGGGGGACAGGAGGGATCCAGGTGGATGTTGAAGTCTCCAAGAAGGAGGAGTTGAGTGGTCGAGGCCAGGAGTGAAGAGGAGAGGTCCGCCAACATAGAGAAGAAGGAGGAAATCTGACCAGGTGGCCGATAGATAGTAGCCACAGTAAGGGAATGGCTAGGGGAGAGAGAGGGCCTGCAGACGAAGCATTCAAAAGAGTAGGCCTGAGTAGGAATGACAGAGGCAGGAATCCACTTGGGGAAGATCAGGGCTACACCCTCTCCGGAGCGGTTGGACCTGGGCACAGAGAGGATCTTGTAGCCGTCAGGGAGGAGCGTGTCAAAGCTTGTGACAGAGCTGGCCGTGAACCATGTCTTGGTGAGACCGAGCACATCGAGGTCAAGTTCTTTCAGAACGCGGCAGATGTCGGAGTGTTTGACAGCTGAGCGAGAGTTAAGAGTGGCAATGTGGAGAAGGTTGCCATCCTTGAAGGACTTCTGGGCAGGGGTACAGATCAGAGGTACGCCCTGCGGAGGTGTGGAAGGAGCCCGAGGGGGGACAGAGAGGGAATGAGAGGGCAAGGTAGCCGAGGAGGAGGCAGCAATGGGAGGCAAGGAAGCCGTGGAGGGCGGAGAGAGGACAGCAGGAGAAGAAAGGAAATTGAGTAGGCACGGGAAGCGTCTATCAAAGAGGGGAAGGTTGGCCTGAGGGCCTTCGACCAGTACGGTCCCATTCGAATAAACATTAATGATGACCTTAAAGGAATGGAAGGAGGCCAGGAGGGCATCCCACTGGGTGCCGCCATTAATGGGAGAGTAAGAGAAAGGAGAGAGCACAGAGACCATATGTAGGGTCCATAGGTCTGGCGAGGGAATGACAAAGAGGATGTCTGTTAGGGAGAATTCTCTGTATAGGCTAATTTCCCAAACCTAGTGAGTCCCCCAGCAGCTTTGCTGGATTTGTGGGGTTTATTTTTTTCTCCTGCTAAGAGTGAGACTCTTTTCCTCCCACTCTTAGGCATAATGAGAATGTCCTTTGACTTTGTAATGTGTTTTATGGGCTATGGGGTCTTTTACTCCATAGGGCTTCATGTGTCTTTGGTATGTGTGTTACACAGTTCCCTCAGTGCAGTAACACAGGGGTGTCATAGTGACCCCCAAACATAGACTCCATACCCTGGGACTGACTACTGTCTCCCAGGGCATGTAAAGTCACCATTGACTTTACTAGTCTTAAATTGTGAACAGAACCAGAACATCCATCATATTGTGGAAGTACTGGTAGGGGTAATTAGATTGCCCCTGGGTCTGTTTTTCGAGGGGGCACTGTGCCAGGGGCGTTGCTAGGGGGGGGCTAAGGTGGCTATAGCCCCTGATCTTTTGGTTGTAGCCCCGGATAGAATCTCAGGAGCTACAGCCAAAAGACTAGCTAGCCCTCAGTCCCAACTGTTCCGACATCAGCTTAGCCCCGGGTCTTTTCCAGACCTAGCAACTCCCCTGCACTGTGCAGTCCCCCCTCGTCGAGTTTCTGGCTGGTGGCAGTGGTTACCACGCGAAATATTCCACCGGAATATTTCCTATGGGATTTTCCCATTCATTTTAAACGCACCACTTTTTTTGGTGCAATGTTAAAGATACCGCCGGGTTATTTATTTAATATTTATTCCCCGGTTGGGTCTTTTTGCCAGGACTCGGTTTTAAAATGGCGTTTGTGTTCGCCTCTGTAACTCCAACACAAGTCGAGCCCTTTGTTCCACTTTTGGTGGACTTCTGCACAGAAGCCTCCAAAAGTGGTGCCACTCTGTCTGGGTCTACAGGATGTGTGGGAGGGGGGAATAGGCACCCTAGACTGAGTTGCCTCGGCAACTAAAGTCGCACTCTTGTGTAATTGGTGACAGCTAGGACTGATGAATGGGGGCTTTCTGCATAAAAGCAGGGCTTTGGGGACTGGAACTTGAGAAGTCGCCACAGGACCTAAAGAATTCGAAGAGGGAGAAGCTGAGCCAACCTGCAACGACGACACCATCGGTGGAGCCCTGCTGAACGGACTCACCACTTCCCGACGACAGAGAAGATCTTCATCCTGGAGAGTCTTCTTCCTTTGAACTGGTGGGGTAAACCAGTGCGCCCTCTTTTCGCCTTCCTGGATCGTCTCGTGGTCGAATCGCCGTGCCAAGAACCCCGGCGGCCGGATAGCCACGCTTCACCACTTCCGCGAATAAAAGGGTAGTACCTTTGAACCGGGAAACTCCGCAGCTGGTTTCTTCCCTGGCAGTGCAACGACCTCCAGCTTTCCTCCACGTCGAGATCTTCTCTTCCCCTAGACGAAGCACCGAATTGCACCCGCTGCCAGGAACAACTGCCCCCGCTGGAGCTTTCTCACCATTTCAGGTACTGTGTCCCGCCTGGTCTCCCTTGCAACAGACTGTTCAGGGGGTCCCGTAAATCCTTGACTCTCTATCCTGGGGGGACCTGGGACCTGTTAACTAACTTTTCTGAACTGATCCAACTCCTTTTGAACTATCTGCAAAGACTTTTAAAGTGTACTTCAACTGTGTGATCTTGGGCACAGTCCGCCTTGCTCTCTCCAAGAGTGGGCCTGGCCTATGAACTTTTTGCTCTACAGTAGACTCTGCCTTTCTTGACTTGCTGTGGTTCTTTTAAAAGTGTTGGTATTGTGTGCTTTCCTAATTCTGCCTTTTCCCTCCCTTTTTAAATAATTATTGGAGTGCCATCTTGGTTAAGCGCTCACCCCTGTATTGATAATAAGTGGTGTTCTTTGCCTAAGACTTGTTGAATAATTAATCCGGGAGGTATATATATTTCTAGTGACTGTGTTTGATCTTGCTTGACATATTAGTGCCAGTGTATTTTTACAAGTGTGTTTTTAAATAAATAATTATATACTTGTATACCCAAGCTCTGGTCAGTGTTTTCTTGTGCTACTGTATTTTTGTACCGAATGTATATACTCTATATAATGTCTAACTCTTCTTGAGAGAAGTCTGACTGCTCAGCCACAGCTACCAGGTAAATCTGGGTGGTACAGACTGCTACCAATTGGGTTTACTGCCAACACCTGTAGTCTTAAACCTTTTGCAGTGGTCCCTAAGGGAACTGCACAGGTTTCTGCCTAACAATGTCGGTGAGAGTTTCCTTGGAGGTGGCACTGGTATAGGTGTCAGTGATAGGGAGGCCTGGGTTGGAGACCAGGATGTCCTTTTTAAACTTCTTCCAACCAGATTTAGTGAGGAGGGCGGGATAGTCAATGGAGAAACAGTTAGAAAAGATAGGAGAGACAGAGAGCACCATAGAGTAGGAGGGGAGGAGAAAGGTGGAAGGGAGAGGGGAGGAGGGAAAACTAGGGAAGGACACAGGGCAGGGTACAGGCAGACAAGACAGTGACAGGCAAGACTGTTGAGGAATAGGACAAGAGGAGGACACACGAGAATTAAAGAACTATCCAATGCACGTTTTAAGACAGGAGAAGAGAACTCACCTGAGTTTCAAAATCCTGAATAGAGGGAGAAAGGCCTAGGTTTCACAATGCAATTTCTTAACTACTGATACAGTGCAAATTATAAAACCAGGGGGAAAACACACCTGAGTTTGAGAATCCTGAATAGAGGGAGAAAGGCCTAGGTTTCACAATGCAATTTTTTAACTACTGATACAGTGCAAATTATAAAAACGGGGAAAACACACCTGAGTTTGAGAATCCTGAATAGAGGGAGAAAGGCCTAGGTTTCACAATGCAATTTCTAACTACTGATACAGTGCAAATTATAATAATAGGGGGAAAAACATACACCTGCAGGTGTAAGCAGGGAAGCCTGAGGGACTAACCTGGAGGTGACTGGCAACTGGCGTCCCTTGCAGACACCTGCAGGCACAACCAGGAGCCACCTAAATGAGAGCCGCCCTTTGCCTAGGGGCCCTTAGCCACAGGTGGACACTGGTTCATCCTGGTCTTGGTTGATCATGTCACCAGGTACCCTGAGGCTATACCCCTTTGGACTGTGACTGCCAAGGTAGTTGCCAGGGCTCTCCTGGGCATTTTCACCTGTGTTGGATTCCCTAAGGCGGTTGTCTCTGACAGAGGATCCAACTTCATGTCGAGTTTACATGAAAACCATGCGGAAAGAGTGTGGGGTAACCTACAAGTTCCCCACCTCTTACCATACTCAGACCAACAGTCTGGTCGAGAAATTTAATAAAACTCTCAAGGGCATGCTAGGCGCTTTGGAAGAGCCCCTAAGGAGGAAATGGGATCTCCTCCTGCCATCCCTGCTGTTCGCTTACGGAGAGGTACCTCAGGAGGGTGTTGGTTTCAGCCCCTTTGAGTTACTCTTTGGGCATCCTGTGAGGGGGCCCCTTGCTTTGATCAGAGAAAGTTTGGAAGTCACCCCACCAGGTCCTGCCAAGCAAGTGGGGGACTATGTGTTAGGCCTCAGACGGTGGATGACACGGATGATGGGGCAGGCAACAGCGAATCTCAAGGCCAGCCATGAATTGAATAAGTACTGGCATGACCTTAAAGCATCACAAGTCGAGTGGACTCCAGGACAGGAGATCCTTATGATGGAGCCTACCAAGCCTAGAGCTTTGGCAAATAAGTGGACTGGGCCCTTCAGGATAATCTCCAAGATGGGCAAAGTCAACTATCTCGTTGACATGGGAGTACCTGAGGTAACCCCTTAAGGTCTTCCATGTTAACAGGCTCAAGGCTTTCCATAGGCGAGCAGAAGTCTCATGTCTCTTGCTGGCTTCATAGCAAGTAGAGGATGAGAGTGAGCCCCTTCCTGACTTTCTGCATAGCAATCCACAGGATGGCTCAGTGGAGGGAGTGCATCTCTCTCCAGATCTGACGACAGAGCAGCAGAGAGCCTGCAGGGCTTTGCTCCGGCAGTATGTAGGCACACAATTGACACTGGTGACAGCGTGCCTGTCAAAAGTAGGTGCTACCGTATGTCAGATACAGTTAAGAACCACATCAAGGCTGAGGTCGCCAAGATGTTGGATCTGGGTGTTATTGATCCCTCAACCAGTCCCTAGACCAGTCCATTTCCCAGGGAGGTAACAAGGATTGGAGGTTCTGTGTGGACTAGAGAGGAGTCACTGCCGTCACCAAAACTGACGCGCACCCATTGCACAGGGCTGATGAGCTTGTGGACACCATAGGTGCTGCCAAATTTGTGAGCACCTTTGACCTTACCTCAGGCTATTGGCAAATAGCTCTGACAGACCATGCCAAGGAAAAGACTGCATTCTCAACACCTGAGTATATATTCATGCCTTTTGGATTGAAGAATGCACCTGCCACTTTCCAACGTTTAGTCAATCATGCACTCAGTGGGCTGGAGGGCTTTTGTGCGACCTACTTAGAGACATCTCTGTCTACAGTTCCACTTGGGAGGAGCATTTGACTCACTTGGATAGTGTTGCCTTGAAAAGGGCTAACCTCACTATCAAGGCCACCAAGTGCCAGATAGCTCAGAGGAAAGTCACGTATCTTGGTCATGAGATAGGAGGGAGTCAAATCCAACATCTCCCCAGTAAAGTACAGAATGTACATGACTGGGAGACTCCCACTACTCAAACCCAGCTGAGAGCCTTTTTGGGCCTCACTGGGTATTATCGCAAAACTTCATGGCGAACTATGGAACCATAGCTGCCCCTCTGACAGCTCTGACTTCGCCCAAACAACCAAGGAAGGTTAATTGGACAGAAGACTGTCAGAGGGCCTTTGTTGGCTTGAAAGAAAGTCTGTGTAGGGCACCTGTGTTGTGTGCACCTGATTACAGCAAGCCCTTTATCGTCCAGACGGACGCCTGGGACACCAGAATTGGAGCTGTCTTGTCCCAGTTAGATGACAAAGGGAGAGAACATCCGATCATATTCATCAGTAGACAACTCAAGAGTAGAGAACTTAGGTGGGCTACTGTTGAAAAGGAATGTTTCAGTATAGTTTGGAGGTTAGGCGTTAGGCGTTTTAGGCTCTACCCTACAGGGTCTACCTTCAAGGTCCAAACAGACCATAAGCCCCTGAAGTGGCCTATGCAGATGAAGGGTGAAAACCCTAAGATGCTCAGGTGGTCCATCAGCCTGCAAGGGCTAGACTTCACCATAGAGCATAGACCAGGGAAGAGTCATGATAATGCAGATGGCCTTTCCAGAAGGTATGTTTGTCAGTCTAGAAAAATGGATACCTCTACTTTGTGACCGCAAACGTATTTTGGTGGCCGTGGGCCAACCGTCTCATGCACGATATGACAGAATATAGGTTTTCGAGTTTGCCAATGAACGCCCATTTTGATGTAACAAGAATCGCCATTTTGTTTTCTAACCATTGCTCATTGCTTTCTGTTCCTATTGCTTCGCAGTATATTTTCTGCTTACACTGCTCGACTGTAAAACATTGTTGTCTGCACGTAAAAAGGACAAGGCCGCAGGGCTGAGAGGATAACAAGAGTTTGTTGAAACACAACGTAGGCAGCGCCAGGAAGAATGCCTGGCTCCCTCCCGAATGTAGCCTTGAAGCAGAGCTGCAGGGCATTTAATCATTTCACAGCTGCCAGCCAGTCTCGTTATATGGTATAATATGTTAGATATAATACAGCTAAAGGCTTGAACTATGCTTTTCTTACGGCCCCCCTTTGCTGAGCCCCGCTAGAGCGTGTCGGCTCCCAGGACACGAATAGCACCTAATAGATAGCAAGGTCTGGAATGCAACTCTTCCCCCCGTATGTAGCTCGCTTCCAAGAACAGAAGCGCTGTGTTCTATTCAACAACTGAAAGATGCCTCCGCACTCACAAATTGCAAATTGTTACTAGAATAGATGTTTGAAGGTGTCATAGTTGTCGGAGATGTCCATCATCAAACCAAGTTCAAAGAAACCCAATAAAGGGGGGTGTTAAACATGTCATAGCTGATTGTTTGATATGCATTTTGAATATATGTAACTGATGTACGTAATTCACTCGCTTGCGTCCCTCGAGGTCTAGAGATACACGTCACGGGGCGTGAGACCGAGTTGGCCAACTGAGACTTTTGCTTTGCAATAAACCCTAGCCTTGGGAATACAACCTTGTGTCTGGCGTATCTATCGTGTGTGGTGACTCACCTTGTTTCCATAGACGTTAGGGACCCCTAGGGGCCCCTTTCAAGAGAGCGCCCGAAAAGGGACCCTCCCCCACTTGTTCCATCACATAACGTTGTAATTGAGTAAGACGGAGAACGGCGAGGACGGGACGATCGAGTCGGGATCAAGAGGTGTTCGGGACGCCCTGTAGAAGTGATGAGAGACTCCTTTACAGATCTGCACACATCTGATCCCTGATCGACGTGCCTGGCTAGAGAACAAGGAGGCGAGGGTCCCGAAACGAGGCGGAAGCCAAGAAACGCAGATACAACATCATTTGGTGCGTCAGTATACAGACGACTTGATTTATCGGGTAAGTCATTTCCCCATTCAAATCCTGATATTGGTTGAGAGTTGACTTTGCAAAATCAAACGACCTAGGTAAGGTTGATTAACCAGGGGGAAGGTTGAAACATGCCTGGGGTATTGTCCACCTTAGCAGGGTTTTTCCGCTGTGGTAGACAATGTTTGGAAGATGGCCAAATTGTACCACCTGGGGGAACGCCGGCGTATGAGATGTATGTGAAGTATGGAGTGGGTGCGATAATATTCTCTAAGACTTGGCATAGGCAAACCAGAAATTAACAAGACCATCAGTGGCCGATTAATGGTAGTTTTGAAATAGCGAGAATAGATAACTTGGAAAGGGTGTTGATAAAAAAGAAAGCGCGTCCTGCAGCATTTGAGACTATTAAAGACTGGAGAAAGGAAGCAATGCTCCGATTTAAAAGCAGAGCAAAGCAAGCGCGCAGGCATAAATCGAAAGGTGAAGTAGTGGAAGTGAAAGAAGAGGAGGAGTGGACTGAGAGTCTAAGAAGGGCAGAAAGGCGTGACCAGTTGAATATAGAAAAAATATATCCACAACGAGAATTACACATAGCAGATGAATTGATAGAAAACATATTGACCCATACAAAACAAGGCCCAAGATCAGAAATGAGGCCAGACACGTCAGTAGCTATTGCCCAAACCCCGCCCGTAGCCCAAGCTCTCCCTCCGGTAGCTAAAGCCCTCCCACAGCCACAGTCCGCGCACGTAGCACTTCCTATTAGCCAACCAGGCCCACAACAGACACTCCCTGTTCCCATTGTCCCATCCGCACCTCCCGCCTCAGGCACAGACTCGGTACTGTCTGTTCCTCCCGGGGTTGAAGTTGAAACCGCGGGGGCAAGAGGCAGGACTGACCAACGGGGATGCATGGGGGTTACTCGCAGCGAGATCAGCAAAGAAAGGAAGGTGGAATTGCAGCAACAGGCAGAGATGTATATAGACGGGAATGATGGGACGGCAGCATTGGCTTCGATGTATGACTTTCGAAGAAGCAACGAAAGACAGGCAGTATTGGAATGCATGGGTGAATATTTGATGGAGAAATGGGAACAGTTAATTGGGAAATTACCACCGCAGCGATTGTTAGATTTGAATGCATTAGCACGCTGTAGGGAGAGGGATGACGAAGTGAGAGAACGTGTATATGGACTTTTTGAACTTAAAGATGAATTAGATAATGATTATGCCGAAATGTTTACTACACCTGGGTACAGGAGTAGGGATATCGGGAGACATAGGAAGGAAACTGTAGAGCCGTATATACAACGACGACATTCAATGTCTTCAGTGCAGAGGGGCGACAAGTTAAAAGTATGTATACGAGAAGCGTTTAGATGGATGTCGGATCCCAGTATTCCCAAAATGGAGATACAAGAGATATTTGATGAATATTCCATGCCCAAAAGAAAAGCACTACAGTCGATGGCTGAACATTTATTAGATAAGGATAAAGATATAAAAAACGATAAGGCCAGCCCACCTGAAATAATGGCAGTATATAGAAGAGCACTAGAGCGAGGGACAGGAGAAATAGCCCTATCGCTGGATCTGGGAATATTGTTACATCTGAGAGAAGGGGGAGGGACAGTAAGTGGGGCATTTCCTATGAGAGAGGTCCCACCTAGCTTTGTGCCCAAGGTAGAGGTTCCCGCAGCGGGCAATGTAGCGGCGCAGGTAACACCAGCCCATTACACCGCCCAATATGTGCATGTCACCTTTTCCAGACAGGAGGCGAACAACATAAAGCAGACGATTCCCGATATAAGAAAGAATCCTGCAGGGTTTTACAAGGAAGTAGAGTCCTGCCTGCAATCATCCGTGCTTACCATGGGTGATATAGGCCTAATATTCCTGGTGATTCTGCCAGCAGACATATGGAAACAAATAAGGAAGGTAGATGACGCAACGGCCTTTGGCGCCACATGAGCAGACTTGGTAATAGAAGACAAGAATAAAGCGGTTGGAGGGACACCAGGAGCGAACCTGGTAGCATTACCAGCACGTATAGTCTAGAAATCGTCCCAGAGAAAAGAATTCAATGGGACAAATTGACTGCATGTGTACAAGGCAAGGATGAGTTAGCTAAAGATTATTTTAATAGATTTGAAGAAGTAGTCACAGACTTCAGTGGGCAGGATGTGGGCTCGGAAGCGGGAAAGAGGTTATTTGTTGACAAATATGTGAGGGGGTTAAAACTTCCAATCCAGGAACTAATAATGACATCAGAGAGTGCATGGCAAGCAAAAACGTTGGGCGAAGTATTACACATGGCCCAATATTATGAGCACAGAGTGACTGCGGGAAAAGAGAAAGAAGAGAGGGATAGGGTAAATCTGAAAACACGGGTACCTCTACAGCAAGTAGTAGGACACCATAGAGGGAGAGGGAACGCACAAGGAAGGAGTAATTTGAATATGCATGGGGGAACAGTGGGCCCAAATCAGTGCGTATTGTAAGGAGGAAGGACATTGGCGAGCGCAATGTCCGCATCTGCAGATTAGAAATGGGTCTGGTCAGAGGAGACAGCATAGACGACACCTAGGAGCGAATGGACCAAATAGGAATAGTGTGCAGCAGCATCACAATAACGGAGGTAATCAAAACCAAGGCCAAAACCAAAATGCCCCAAATCAGACACAGGGACAGCAAAACCAACAGTATGGAAACCAGAGTGGGGGAAATAGAGGAAAGAGTGGGAACTTTTTTGATACGCAGCCAAACACGTATTACAGTAACAGCAATGATTACACATCGGACGATGTGTGATTCCCCAATAGTACAGCCCAGGACAGGGGTCCGAACCAGTGTCTATTCCTGTGAATCAGAGAGGACCCTACGTAGAAATGAGAGTCGGGAATGAGGAGCACCGCTTTCTTGTAGATACAGGAGCGCAGAAGTGTTCAATAGACCCCCACTTGGTTACGGATATACCACTGTCAGGGCAAAAGAATGTTTCTTTAGGGTTCGCAGGTACACCAGTCATAAACCCAGTGTCCAAACCAGTCCCAGTTACAATAGGACCATTTACTGAACATTAAAAGGATTCAACCTAGGAATCCTCCCGTTCCCTACACACCTTTGAGTGTTTGGATCAAGTCCAATACTGTTATTTTTATACATCAACAGAATGTTTAAGGAGTAATACTTCATAAAAAGAAAATTATACAAAAACATTTTTTATATCACAAATAATGTGACTCAATTCTTTCGAAATGAAATTTACAACATAAAGAAGTACGAATGGTATCAAAAGATCACATCAAGTTTGGAGAGGAAAAATGAAAAGCGAAAACGGATATTTTCTGAAGAAAGAGATGTGTACATATGGAGTCCAATTCACTTGGCGACGCGTTTCGAGGATACTTTCCTCTTCTTCATATGGCCCAAATTGGATTCCTAACACAAAGAGAAAACATTCATTCAGTTGCTTTTTTTAAAAACAAAAACTATTATTCAATTTCAGTGAATTATACAGTTACATAATGTACATATGTAATACTCCATGACTTTTGATAATACTGATTCTCCTCGTTAACCGAAATTCAAAATTACATAACTTGTTCTTATATAGTGATTAGGTTAGTATAATGTTATTCATGAAAACATAAACATTGGCTGGGTACTCATCATTCTGTGGGACTGGCAACAGAGTCATTCAATTGCTGTTTTCAGTTTCACCGGTTTTAAGTAACCGTGGGTTGTGATAGAAGCATGAATATTGAATAGAGTAAGAAATGATAAAAAAGAAATATAAAGAAGAAATATATAATTAACAGTGTATATTACTGGTTCCAATCTCAAGCAAACAAAGTGTAAAGAAGGGATGACTATTGTCGATATTCAGAAAGCCGCGCACAACGCGCTATGTCTGAAAATAAAAAAAAAAGGAAGGGGGGAAAAAAGGTCTGTATAAAATGAAAAACTAATGAGCAAATCTATTAACTGGAAACTAAACGAATAAACGTACCAAAAAATGAAACGTGATGAAATAAAGATGAGCGGTGAAAGGGTCACGGTATAACTCAATATCATGCCAGCGAATGGTGGCAGCATTCAGAAGTCCAACCTATGTATATGGGTTTAGGAAATGGTTCAAGAGGTCAGTGAATGAAACTGGCACAGACAGTTCTGGTAAATAAATAAGAAGTTGCTATAACAAGTACCTCAATGGTGCGTCTAGCTCAGTAGGCAGGTGGAGGAATATCAATTCAGCAGTATTGCTGTAAAGACGACAAGTCCAGGTCACAGAGAGCGCGGCAACACGCGTGCAAAGGTGCCTGCATAGTAAGGGAATGTGGTTTAAAAAGTGAAATATCCTAGAGACGGATATGTGTCTAGCATAAGTGAAAATGTGGAGACGCTTACCTAGAGTGCAGGAAATAACGATCTGTACGGGATCTATTTTCGGAGCTGAATCGGATTCACGGTTCTGCGTCCTTCCATAGCAGCTATGGAAACGCCATGCGCCATGGAGGATTATGGGTAGTGTCAGTAAAGAAAGGACTGGGATTACTGTAAAGTCAGTAGAGAAAGGACTAAGATTACTAGATAAAGGTACAGCCATTTTAAAATGGTCAGAGATAAATGGAGCTATACTCACTGAAGAGTAGCAAAGATAAATTACTGTATAGACCAAATGGTCATAAAAGGAAGTCAAAATGAAAGAAGAAATGGTCATCCAAAAATGTTAAGAAAGTAATATAAGGCCGATAAAAATGATATAAATATGTTCCCTCCCGTAAGTAGAGGTGGCGGGGGAGATAGGAAAATGGTAGATCTAATAGTGTTGTCAAGCCGTCAGAACGGTGAGTAGTCAAGCCAATCATGAATCAAAATTGTGGCTGATTCAAAGTTCAATTTAGATAAGTTAGAGCACAATACCTCACACTATGTACCTAATTTCCGCAACATATGTAACCTTTGTTGGACATAGTCCAGCAGTACTCAGTTAAGTATCTACATAAATTCAGACATACAGTTTGTCAATGTGAAACAGTAAAAAATACTATATAGCCCAATTACATAGTAACTTATAGACATAGATAAACACATTTGGTTCTAATTCCCAATATTACAGGTCTGTCACTAGTGTTGTATTGCTTCTAGATCACAGGAAGCAATTTAAGGTAAAGTCCTCGTTCAAACCCCAAGGCTGCAAGGAGCCAATTTTATCGATCCAGTATGCCTCTCTTTGTAATAGGAGGGACTGGTAATCACCTCCTCTTGTGGGTCGTTTGACGACTTCAAGTACCTGAAATTTTAATTGTGCAATAGAGTGCTTTTGTGAATTGAAGTGGCGAGCCAGTGGTGAGTATTGGTTATTGCATCTAATATTCGACTTATGTTCTGTCAATCTCAGTTTGATCGGTTGTGTAGTCTGGCCTACATAGACTTTTCCACACGGGCATTTTAATGGGTAGATCACTCCAGATGAAAGGCAGGTGGAGTAATGTCTAAGCTTGATCTTTTGTCCATTTCTCGGATGAGTCACTACATCACCTTTAATCACGTTGTTGCAGTGTGTGTATCCCAAGCAGGGGAAGGTTCCCAACTTTTTAGTAGTTAAGAATTGTTGATTATCCTTGGGGATTGTTTCTGCTTTCACAAGCTTATCTCTGATGTTCTTTCCTCTTTTAAAACACATCATCGGTGGAGTAGGAAATAGTTTTTGCAAAGTTTGATCGTTGTGTAATATGTTCCAATGCTTTTTTTATACATCTTCAGATCTGAAAGCTTTGTCTGGAGAATTTGGATATAAACAACAGTGGAATGTCTTTTGCATTTGATTTAGTTCTTAGTAGGTCAGTACGTGTAATTTCTGCGGCTCTGTTTTTGGCTTCTTCTAGGATCTCTGGGGATATCCTCTATTTTGAAATTTGCTGACAAGGTTTGTACATTTTCTTGTCCAGGTCTTCTGGATCTGAGATAATTCTTTTAAGTCTCAAGATTTGACTATATGGTAGGCTTTGAAGCATAGCTCTCGGATGGAAGCTTGAATAGTGCAACAAATTATTGGCATCAGTTGGCTTATGGTAGATAGATGTAGGAATTTTATTGTTAATGATGTTCAAGTTTAAGTCCAGAAAGTGTAAGTAAGGGTTACCAATTTCAATGGTAAACTTGATTCTTGGATGCACAAGGTTGATGTATTCAAAAAAACCTATTTAGTTCTTCCTGTGTGCCACACCAGATACAATAAATATCGTCAATAAACCTCTTCCATGTTATGACGTAAGGTGACCAGATTGGGTGTTCCAGTACGTGTTGACTTTCAAACTGAAACATAAAAGTATTTGGATAGACGGGTGCCATCGATGAGCCCATCAATGTACCTGAGGTCTGTAAAAAGTATTTGCCCTGGAACCTGAAGTAGAGGATCAAGCCAAGTAGTTCTAAGATAAATTGTGGATTCCCTTTGATCTTCTTTTTTCGTTTTATGTGTCGGGGTTTTGTGCCATGACTCCAGTTCCTCCCCAGCACCTAAATTATCTGAATATAACTTCAAATTACCTAACAGTCTTTATTGAACGAGAGGTGTGCACCTATACTCAACTTTCTTCCATTTACTGAACATTGTCCTTTCCTTTTAACAGAAAATTGTGGGGAGAACTTGTTGGGATTGAATTTGTTGAAAAAATTAGGTTCCGTCATACATTTCACGGCAGATGGAGTGTTCCTAACGATTTGGCCACACGATGCCCCTGTGTCAGAATTCATGTCCAAAACTTTACCAAGAGAACTAAGTAAAGTGCCAACCTGTATATGGGCAATGCATGACAATGATGTAGGACGCTTAAAGATAGAGCCAGTAAAAATCATTTTCAAAGAAAGTGTTACCCTACTGCGAATTCCCCAATACAGAATTTCGGCTGAAGGTGAGAAAGGATTGAAGAGTATTGTTACATATTTGGTGAAATTAGTGGTAATCGAGGAAATTACAGGCAGTTCATGCGATTCTTCCAGTTTATAAAAAAGGAGGCAATGAAGGACCATACCGTTTTATAATTGATTTACGCGCATTAAACAAGGTAGTAGATCCACAATTTCCATTAGTGCCAGATGTCACAATAATATTGACAATGATACCTGTTTCAGCGGAATATTTTAGTGTAGTGGATTTGAAAAACGCGTTCGTCAGCATTCCAGTGGACAAGGACAGCAGATATTTGTTTGCGTTCACATTAGGAGGATGATCATTTACATTTACGCGGATTCCGCAAGGTTACACGGAAAGTCCAAGTATTTACAGTAGTACTCTTGCAATACATAGATGATCTATTGTTAGCTGCAGACACAGAGGAGATTTGTAAAGAAAGCACTGTATTACTACTGTCACACCTAGCGGCACATGGCCATAAAGCTAGTTTGAAGAAATTTCAATATAATCGAAAGGAGGTGTCCTATTTAGGCTACCTACTTTCAAAAGAAGGGAGAAGGCTGACGCTAGAACGCATAGAAAGTATTTCTTGTATGCCTATTCCAAAGACACAAAAAGGAGTCAGAGCCATAATAGGCATGGCTTCATATTGCCGACAATGGATTGGTAATTTTGCGTTAATTGTGAAACCGATGGTGAATTTGACTAAGAAAGATGCGGTTATGCCGTTACAGTGGGATGAGGAATGTCAGAAAGCATTTGATGAATTGAAAACTGCATTATGCACGGCTCCAGTTTTGGGTACGCCGAATTATGAGAAGGTTTTTAGTCTGTTTGTGTGTGAAAGTGAAGGATGTGCATTGGAGGTTTTGACACAGGAACAAGGTGGAAGAAATAGGCCATGCGGCTATATTTCTTCTGCGCTGGACCCTGTAGCGCGCGCACTACCATGATGTTTGCGATCTGTCGCGGTGGCTGCTGCGTCAGTGAAACAAACGGAAGGGATGGTATTGGGGCACACTTTAATTCTGATGGTGCCACATGCCATAGACGTTCTATTAAATAGGACACAGACGCAACACCTCACCTCTGCTAGTTTGACAAGATATGAGATTATCTTGTTCGGGCCCAATATCCAAATTATGAGGTGTAGCTCTTTGAATCCTGCAGAATGAATGCCACTACCCATAAAAGAAATTGGGGAGAATGAATCACCCCCCCACCCCCACAATTGCTTAATGGTCACTGAGGAACAAACCAAGGGGAGAGTTGATTTAAGTGATACCCCACAGAAAGAGCCAGATGGAGAGTTATTTTATGACGGCTCGTGTTTTAAATTACCAGATGGCACGACAACTGCCGCATATGCTATCACTACCCTAGAGATCGTTGTAGAAAGCAAAACAATTCCCTACAATTCGGCACAAGCCGCAGAGATAAAAGCATTAACCAGAGCCTGCGAGATTTCTGAAAATTTGAATGTGAATATATATACTGATAGCCGGTATGCTTTTGGGGTGGTTCATAACTTTGGTCGACTCTGGGCTGAGAGAGGGTTTTTGACATCACATGGCGCCAGAATTCAACATGGCCCTTTGATTGTACAATTGCTGTCTGCACTCACGCTTCCAAAACGCCTACCAATAGTGAAATGCGATGCACACCAAAATATAACATGCAAAGTAGGAGAGGGAAACGCGTTTGCAGACAGAATTGCAAAACAAACTGCCACTGATTTAAATACCAAAATGATGACGGTTCAGACTGAGGAAGTACCCTGTATGATAGAAAATGGAGTTGCCACTGTCAAAGAAATGCAGGCCGAAGCTACGGCCGATGAAATACAGGGGTGGACAGAGGGCTCTGCTGAGTTAGATCTGGAGGGTTGTTGGGTGGACAAGGGAACTAGAAACTAGATGTTGCCAAATTCGTATGTGACTGCAATGGTCACAATGGCCCACAGCCCTACTCACATCTATGCGAAAAAGATAATACAGCACCTTTCTACAGTATGGCAGAATGTAAACATAAAAAAGAATGCAGAGAGGTTGGTGCAGAACTGTATCACGTGTTTGCAACACAATGTAGGAAAAGGAACAGTGACTCCAATAGGTAGTTTTGGCCCGCCCTCTATGCCATTTGAGGTGATCCATTTTGATTTCCTAGAGATGCCAAAACTTAAAATACGTCTTAGTGGTGATCTGTGCATTCAGTAAGTGGGTGGAGGCATATTCCTTGAAGGACTGCACAGCAATGAGCACGGCAAAAGTAATGCTTAAGAAATACTTTTCCAGATTTGGCTTGCCCCGTGTCCTATGGTCCGATAATGGACCACATTTTATGGGCGCAGTGGTGTTACAGATATGTGCTGGTCTTCAGATTGATAAGAGATTCCATAGTTCAAGGCATCCGAGTTCTGCCGGTCTTGTGGAGAGGCACAACGGGATTCTTAAATCAAAGATTAGCAAGATTTGTGCGGGAAGCAAGTTGAGTTGGGTGGATGCATTACCAATAGCACTATTATGCATGAGTACATCTGTACAGGCTAAAACTGGGCTCTCCCCGTACGAGATCGCAATGGCGAGGCCGGCAAATGTATGGTGCGCACCACAGCCAAAACGACTTAGTGAGGTAGAACATCCTGTGCTTAGTACTTATTGTGGCCTTTTAATGCAGAAATTGTGTTTGATTCATCAGCAGGTGCAGGAGGCATTACCAGTGAGATACACCGGTCCGGGGCATGCGCTGGAGCCAGGAGACTGGGTGCTGCTAAAGAATTTTGAAAGAAAGTCATCGTTAGCACCCAGGTGGCGCGGGCCCTATCAAGTACTCATGGCAACGCAGACGGCAATACGGGTGGATGGAAGGAAGTCGTGGATCCATGCCACCCATGCCAAGAAGATTCCAACTTCACTGAAAGACTTGCCTGACCCAGATGACCGTAAAGAGACAGCGGTCCCAGAAACGGAAGAAACTGTTGCCAGTAAGCAGCCACCAAATCTGCCAAAACGAGAAGTGAAACTCAAAACAAAGCCTGAGACGATTGCCAAAGAGGGGGAAGGGCAAAGAGTGCCCCAACGTTGCCCAGCAGAATCGATATCGCTGCTGGCCGACACGAAATCTGCCTTGCAAATACCAGCAGAAACAAATCGTGTACCCCTTTGGCGCCCACCAGCACTTGCCAGCACGCCAAAGAACGGATCTGCATCATTGGCGCGGCGCACACCAGCACCTGCAGTAGCGCCACAGGCTGACTTTGAGCCTGAATCTGGAAGTGCACCGGCACTGTTCACGGATCACACGATACCAGGAGTAAGGCGATACAACTTGCGGCCTCGAAAGACAAAGTGATCCGCAGTTCTTTTTTGGTGTTTATGTCAACCTCTGGTTCAGCTCATGGACGGAGAAGGAACTAGAGGTGTAGAGGAGAGAAGCGTGAGAATTGTGCAAGTCGGACAATTCAAGACTCGTGGCTCCTCGGGGCGATCATAAAAGTACATGTGTCAGGAACCAGTGTGGACAAGCTGGGCGCACATGGGACTAAGGCAATAAGATAACTGATCAAAGGTCCTCTGAGCAGTATGAGAAAGGACAAGTGATCTTGCCTAAAAACGAATAAACAAATCCAGGCTATTAAGGACTGGCAGAACGGAACTATGACAATTCCGTTGAACTTATTGACATCAGAGCAAGCGCGACGAAGAGAGATATCCACGACGAACTGTGATAAGGAAGAAGGATGACGAGAAACATGCCGGGACCGGTTCCAGCCTCCTCCTGCACCACCACTGCTGAGAATGAGTCAATTATAAAGACTGTAAGATTAAGAAAAACACATGGTAAAACGAATTATATGCTGGCACTGACAATAATAATGTGCTTTATGAGTGTGGTAGCACCAATATCGACAGCCCTAATATTATGGTATGTGGAAGCGATACACCCATTAGAAATGGTTTTACCAATAGTTAATATATCCACTACTGAAAGCCCGGTTCAGGTGATTACTTATACCCTGCCCCCACCGGAAGAAAGACACAGGGAAGGTTTTGGGAATAATAGGTTATTATTAATCATGAACATGACACATGCAATTCTGAAGAAAACAAATTGCTGGGTATGTGCCCATTTACCAAAGCATGCTGGGAAAGGAATAGGGTGATATGTACAGCCATTACCATTAAGTTATGCATGTAGTGCGTCTTTAGGTTCAATGTTTTATGGGAAATGGAATGAGAGTAGTACGGGTCAATTAGACAGAACCAAAATGAATGAGTTTGAAGAGATAATAATGAAGCCTGTGGGTTGTTCCATTTTCCATAAATCACAAGTAATAGCCCCAGAGCCCACGAGGAAAAGTACACGAAAGATAACACGACAAAATAGACGAGATAGATTGTCCCCACCAGAAAAGACATCTGTAATGACGTTTTGTGTAAGAACAGAAGGGGAAGGGGACAAAGATGCAATCCCCCCATCATACACTGTAAATTATAGCCCAAGAACTGTCCCTTTCTGTCTAAAAAAGAAAGGCTCCTTTTCAGTCGGAAAATATACTGGATGCATGAATACAGTGGTATTAAAATGGGAAATAGAACCAGTATATGTAGGTGAACCAGTTTATTTTATATGTGGAGAGAAAGCATATCATTGGTTGCCCAGAAACTGGGGAGGTACATGTTACCTAGGTTTACTGTTCCCAGGAGTATTCCTCTTAGAAAAAGCAGACATGGCCAGACTATCCAGAACTAGAGTCAAAAGGACTGACAAGGGTGCTTTGATAGCAACTGATGTAGCAAAATCATTCATTCCATTCTTAGGGCAGATAGTGAACTCCTATAATATAAGGCAGCTGTCCAGAATACTAAAAAATACCATAAACACAACAACAGATATACTATTTAACATGACGTTGGAAGAAAGAGGAATCAGGTTAATGACGCTGCAAAATAGAATGGCTCTCAATGTGATCCTGGTTGATCGTGGGAGAATTTGCAAAATAGTGGGATCAGCGTGTTGCGTTTATGTCGATGACTATTCCCCTACGATCTTTGAAGCGATACAGAAAATGCATGTCCTCAGCTCTGAACTGCCTACTGGAGAAGGGGGCTGAGGAATAGGATCTTGGTTTTGGGGAATACTATGTTCTTGGGGATGGAAGTTGATCTCAATATTAGTAGTGGTGTTTGGAATATTCCTAATGTGCTGTTGTTGCATACATTGCCTACCAATAGTTTGCGCTGGGGTAACTGAGGGATGTACGGAAGGATGTAAGCATATGATGACGAAGAAAAAACAACCTCATGGTCGAGCTGACCAAGACCCAAATGAAATGAAAATAGTAAAAGAGTTGATGACTATAGATATTGATGAAGACAATGATGTTTACGATAGCATGCAAGATTCACACATAAGTACTTCAGACTCATCATAACTAGAGGAGGTTTCAATAAATAGATGAGACGTTTGGCATACGGCCAAAGGAGGGTTTGTCAGTCTAGAAAAATGGATACCTCTACTTTGTGACCGCAAACGTATTTTGGTGGCCGTGGGCCAACCGTCTAATGCACGATATGACAGAATATAGGTTTTCGAGTTTGCCAATGAACGGCCATTTTGATGTAACAAGAATCGCCATTTTGTTTTCTAACCATTGCTTTCTGTTCCTATTGCTTCGCAGTATATTTTCTGCTTACACTGCTCGACTGTAAAACATTGTTGTCTGCACGTAAAAAGGACAAGGCCGCAGGGCTGAGAGGATAACAAGAGTTCGTTGAAACACAACGTAGGCAGCGCCAGGAAGAATGCCCGGCTCCCTCCCGAATGTAGCCTTAAAGCAGAGCTGCAGGGCATTTAATCATTTTGCAGCTGCCAGCCAGTCTCATTATATGGTAGAATAGGTTAGAATAATACAGCTAAAGGCTTGAATTATGCTTTTCTTACGGCCCCCCCTTTGCTGAGCCCCGCTAGAGCATGTCAGCTCACAGGACACGAATAGCACCTAATAGATAGCAAGGTCTGGAATGCAACTCTTCCCCCCGTATGTAGCTCGCTTCCAAGAACAGAAGCGCTGTGTTCTATTCAACAACTGAAAGTTGCCTCCGCACTCACAAATTGCAAATTGTTACTAGAATAGATGTTTGAAGGTGTCATAGTTGTCGGAGATGTCCATCATCACACCAAGTTTAAAGAAACCCAATAAAGGGGGGTGTTAAACATGTCATAGCTGATTGTTTGATATGCATTTTGTATATATGTAACTGATGTACGTAATTCACTCTGTTGCGTCCCTCGAGGTCTAGAGATACACGTCGCGGGGCGTGAGACCGAGTTGGCCAACTGAGACTTTTGCTTTGCAATAAACCCTAGCTTTGGGAATACAACCTCGTGTCTGGCGTATCTATCGTGTGTGGTGACTCCCCTTGTTTCCATAGGGACCCCTAGGGGCCCCTTTCATGTTGACTGTCTGGATTAGAGCGTCAATCTCGTGGGAGATTAGATGCCCTAACCTCCGTCTGGGGTAGGGCGACTGTAATGCTGGAAATGCGTCAGAGGGACAGGGCCTCTGTATCCTAGTCCTTTATTGCTTTTCATCATGTGTTCTGTCTTGTTTTCCATGCAGGAGTTCATGTGGGACTCCTGGTGGTGCAGATCTTCCTCTGTTTGGTTTGGTGAACAGACACTTGGGATACCTTATGGCACCCATGTGTGGGAGTACAACCCTGTACTCCTAGTGCATGTTTTTGGGCACCTGTGTATGGCCCACAGAGCAGGGTATGGGCTGGTGGCAGCTCTGTGCTGAATTGACAGGTGCCCTGCGCATCCTCCATTTTGGGATGCCCAGGCCCTGTCATTGGAATCAGTGGATTCCTGATAGGAAACAAGATGGCCCCTGTGGCCTCTTGCTTTCTATCACCTGTTACCTTACTTTTCCCTGAAGTTCCGGGAAGCCCTGACTCTGTCCCTTCCCCCTGACTGGCTGTTGGGTGGAAGTTCCATGTATGGTGTTGTGGGGAAGTCCAGGCCAGACTGGCTGAAGCCTTTGCAATGACTGCATGTTGTGGGTACGCCCGTGGGGTGGGACCTGGGTGAATGGAATGTGCTTGATGAATACGCATTTTGTGTTATGGGTGTCTAGTATCTAGTGTTTGACACAATGACTGAGACAGCCCTGCTTGAAACTGGTATGAATAAAGTGTGTAGTGCTGAATGGCAGAGTGCTTGTCCGAATCCACTTTCTTTGTTGTGAGTGTCTGGATGGTGAAGAATGACCTGAAAGCACTGTGCGCCTGATTAGCTGCCTGAATGCCCTTCTGAATGATTGGTTGCCTGAGTGGGACCCAGCAGAGTGAATGGGAGATCAACAGTATATCTGGGGGCCTCTCACTGCTAGAAATCGTTCAGAAGCTGAAGTTGAAACTGATGCTTAACTTCGAAGCCCACTGGAAGAAGAAGAACTTCTGCTGCTGTCCTTCGCTAATCTGAAAGCTATTGTGCCTTCAAGGAACTTATCCAAGAGAGGACCTGGCTAGGAGACCTCTCCCCGAGCTATGAGGGTCCATCATGCACCAGCTGATCCTTGCCAAAGCTCCCTGGTAGACAGACCTAGGAACGGCTGCCGACAGGAGAAGGGGACTGCTGAGGAGAACGAAGAGAAGCACCGGAGTGCCGTTGACGACCGCTGTCGCCGACCGGAGGCGCAGTGCTCCTTTGCCTAAGAACATTGAAACAAGGACTCCCTTTCTCATCCTCGTCGACTGCTTTCGTCCTGCCGGAGAAAGTCAAGGCTGCCGACAAACGTGAAGAATCCGCCAGTGGGTTCCCCGCCTCCCGAAGACCTCAGAGACGCCGGCGAATCTACTAAAGCCAGCCGTGTTCCCGTCCCGTTCACAGACGCAGAAGCCAACGCCCTTGCTGGGCCAAAGTTCTTCATTGACTCTTTCCAGCAACAAACACTCGTCATCGAGTTGCACCACATGCCGCAGCTTGCAGGACGTTTTCGACTGATCGTCAACGAGCACCGCAAGAACCGAAGCTGTTGCCGCAACAACAGTGTTCACCCTTTTTCCTCGTGGGATCTCGATGATCCATGGCTCCTGCCTTAAAGGGAGCCACTCAAGAAGGATCCGTCGATGACCCAATGCCGAACTCCGCTATTCCAGGTTGTAGACCTATTCAGAAAGAAATAAGACTCTTGTGAAGAATATATGGACTTGGCTTGTACGATATATCTTTATTTGCAGGTTGCCCAGGTGGGGGATCCTCATACAGAACTGTGCCTGGTGGTAGGGGCCCAGTATTCTGCCTATTCTTCTAACCAACTGCTTTTTCTCCTACATCTATTGTTGCTTCTCTTTATTACTCGATTTGTGTGACATTTAAACTAAGTCCAGTTGATGCACTTTAATGAAATCTGATAGTAATTGCAGTACGTAGAACTGAGTATATATTTGCCATTGTAGATTAACTGAGCACAAAGTGAGTTATTGTTATTGTGTATATAACCTTGAACCTTAATTATATAAAGGCTGTGTTTTCACTAATACAGTGTGTGGTCATTCCTTTGCGGGTGCTTGGGGACTACACTGTACTTAAGAACCAGCCCGCATCATTTCCTGAGAAGCTAGGCCTTGATTGCTTGCCATGTTTTACCAGTATAGAGAATCTTGGCTAGGGCCTTCTGTGCCTCCCCTCTACCATATAGGGAGCAGGAGTACAGACACCCCTCTCTAGTCTTTACACTGGTGGCAGCGGTGGGATGCTTACGGTTTTAAGAGTCCGTTTGTAACCTTGCCACTTACAAAATATCTACACTTTGTTAAATTGAGGTTTAGTTGTGTACAAGATAACTACATTACAAGCAATGGAGTCTATTGCAAATGGTAAATTGACTTGGATGAGCTTAGAGGCTCTCCAGAGTGCTTGTGAAGCCAGGGAATTAGACTTTTGTGGATAAGTCTAGGGCTGAGATGATAGCTGCCCTGGTGGACTACCAGACTGATTGTGAAGCTCTTGAAGGGGGTGGGGGGCGCAACCAATGAGGACTCTGCCCCTGGGGTTATTACTGAATCTGATCCTGGGAATGCCACCATTCCTGCTGCCTCTATTCCGAACACCAGCACTGCTCAAGATTGAACTTTTAAAATTGGAGCTGCAATGGGAACAGGTAGCCTTTCAATACAAAAAGCTGGAAAAAGAAGCTGAGTTAATGAAAGAGGAGCTGGCACAGCAAGTGATACTCAAAGATGGGGATACTGAGCACCAGAAAATTCAGATGTAGAAAGCTAGGGTGGAGACTTCAGCGAAACCAGTTGAGTGTCAGGTCTCCAGCCACCAAGTTTATGAAAGATTTGGTTGGTGTGTATGCGGAGGGTTCTGATATCCTCCAATGGATTGAAGATTTTAAATGACTTGTGCAATACATGATGCAGAGATTGGGCTAAGTGTTTGTTAAGCAGAGTGCCTCAGACTGGATATGACTGTATTCTGAAACTGAGTGTGGAAGAAAGGAGTCAGTATGAGTGCATGAAGTCTGCTTTGATTGCCAAGTTTGGCAAGACACTACCCAATACCTTAAAAGGTTCAGGGAATTCAAGAAAAGAGAGAATGTGTCTTGAGTTGACTGGGTGAGTGCTGCGCACATGAACATGATGGGGTGGATTGATAGTTACAAAGTGAAAACGTTTGTTGAATTGTCACACCTTTTTGTTTTTTGAGCATTTTTCAGAAGCCTGTTCACTGGAGCTGTGTCAGTATGTTGCTGACCAGAACATTTTAGATCCCTTTAAGCTGGCCAGGCTGGCTGACAAGTGGGTCTCCCACTGGGTGTCCCCTAAGGACTCCAGTCGGGAGGACAAGGACAAAGAAAAGGGGACCTCTCAGAAGGCTGAGGAGTCCCAAAAGCAATCACAGTCAGGTAAACCAAAGCCTCCCTCTCCTAAGACCCACAAATCTAGTGGGCATATGTCCTATGTGGGTGGCAGTAAGAGTAGTGGTCCACCTGCTGCAAAGCAGGTTCCCAGTGGTTCCAGTACTGTACTCTGCATTCCTGGCACTTGTTGGGACTGTGGGGTTCTGGATCACAACAAGCTTGACCCCAGGTGTAAAGGTAAGGCACTTGGAGTCCAGGCTGTCAGCCTGACCTACCCTTACCCCATGCCTGAGATGGAAGCCACTGTCCCCCCCTCCTCTACAGGAATCACATTCGGTGCTCCTGTAGAGATTTCCCTAGTGTCCCTTGGGGCCTGGGACCAGTACGCAGAAGTACTGGCTACTATCCCACAGAACACTCGTAGGTTTTTGAGAAGTGTTCTCTTGAATGGCCAGCCTTCTACTGGCTTGAGAGACACAGGGGCAAGCATGACAGTGGTGGACAGGACCCTGCTCAAGCCAGAGGACTATGTAGGTGCTCCTCTGAGAACCACAAGGTTAGCAGGTGGGCCTCCCAAATTATCGCCTGTAGCCTTAGTCAACATTACGATTGGAGACAAGACAGCAAAGATTCCTGTCCTCGTTCATGACAATGTGCCTGCTAACATTTTGTTAGGAAATGATTTGGTAGAGATGGGGATGATCTTGGATGGTCTACCCATGGCTGCTGTGGCGGTCACCTGATAACAGGTCACACCGGGTCTGGCTGCGTGTCCGGTCCCCTCTCCGACGGGGAAACCCAAGGCATGAAGAAAGAAGAGCAAGAAGGCTGCCTCTGCGAAAGGGACCCCTTCTCTTCCTGCTGCTCCTGCAGCACCCATTGGGCTTCATGCTCCGGACGGGCTGGATCCAAAACTCAACTCCTGAGGGAGACGAGGCAATAGACCCTCAGACCGGAGGACTGCCCTGATCTTCAATGCCTGTTGGCTGAAGGGGGACCATCCCGGGGCAGACTTCTGCTAGGGTCAGAGAGAGGGCCACTCTCTCTCAAGGGTCTGAGGAAACAGGCCCTGTCCCAGGCACAGGGAGAAGTGCCTAGGACATTCCGGATATATTGGAAGGGTGAGCTCCTTGTTAGTGAGGCCACTAAGCCTGAACCCGGTGCCCTCAAGAGGTTGGTGATACCCCAGGTTTGCAGGCCCTTCCTACTGCAGTTGTCGCATGCGGTGCCCCTAGTTGGTCATCTTGGTACCAAGAAGACTAAGCAGAGGCTCTCTGCCCATTTCTACTGGCCCCGGATGGGAGTAGAAGTGGAGTCCGACTGCAGGACCTGTCTAACTTGTCAGTTGTCTGGCAAGACTGGAGGCAGTGTCATTGCCCCACTGCAGCCGTTGCCAGTGGTTGGCATACTATTTGAGAGGGTAGGCATTGACATTGTCGGTCCCCTTGACCATCCCCGTTCGGGTGGACACTTGATCATCCTGGTCTTGGTTGATCATGTCACCAGGTATCCTGAGGCTATACCGCTTCGGACTGTGACTGCGAAGGTAGTTGCCAGGGCTCTCCTGGGCATTTTCACCCATGTTGGATTTCCTAAGGAGGTTGTCTGACAGATGATCCAACTTCATGTCGATTTACATGAAAACCATGTGGAAAGAGTGTGGGGTAACCTACAAGTTCTCCACCTCTTACCATCTCCAGACCAACCGCCTGGTCGAGAGATTTAATAAAACTCTCAAGGGCATGCTAGGTGCTTTGGAAGAGTCCCTAAGGAGGAAATGGGACCTCCTCCTGCCAGGCCTGCTGTTTGCTTACAGAGAGGTATCTCAGGAGGGTGTTGGTTTCAGCCCCTTTGAGTTACTCTTTGGACATCCCGTGAGGGGGCCCCTTACCTTGATCAGAGAAGGCTTGGAAGCCACCCCTCTTAGTCCTGCCAAGCAAGTGGGGGACTATGTGTTAGGCCTCAGACGCAGGATGACACAGATGATGTGGCAGGCAACAGCGAATCTCAAGGCCAGCCAGGAATTGAATAAGTACTGGCATGACCTTAAAGCATCACAAGTCGAGTGGACTCCAGGACAGGAGATCCTTGTGATGGAGCCTACCAAGCCTAGAGCTTTGGCAAATAAGTGGACTGGACCCTTCAGGATAATCTCCAAGATGGGCGAAGTCAACTATCATGGGAGTACCTGGGGTAACCCCTCAGGTCTTCCATGTTAACAGGCTCAAGACTTTCCATAGGTGAGCGGAAGTCTCATGTCTCTTGCTGGCCTCAAAGCAAGAAGAGGATGAGAGTGAGTCCCTTCCTAACTTGCTGCATAGCAACCCTCAAGGTGGCTCAGTGGAGGGAGTGCATCTCTCTCCAGATCTGACGACAGAGCAGCAGAGGCCATTCAGGGCTTTGCTACGGCAGTATGCCTCTCTGTTTTCACCGAATCCAGGCCTTACACTGTGGTGTAGGCACCAAACTGACAGTGGTGACAGTGTGCCTGTCAAAAGCAGGTGCTACCGTATGTCAGATACAGTTAAGATCCACATCCAGGCTGAGGTCGCCAAGATGTTGGATCTGGGTGTTATTGAGCCCTCAATCAGTCCCTGGTCCAGTCCAGTGGTCCTTGTCCACATCACAAGTTCCCAGGCAGGTACCGAGGATTGGAGGTTCTGTGTGGACTACAGAGGAGTCACTGCTGTCACCAAAACTGATGCGCCCCCCTTGCCCAGGGATGATGAGCTTGTGGACACCATAGGTGCTGCCAAATTTGTGAGCACCTTTGACCTTACCTCAGGCTATTGGCAAATAGCTCTGACGGACCATGCCAAGGAAAAGACTGCATTCTCAACACCTGAGAGGCACTACCAGTTTAGAGTCATGCCTTTTGGGTTGAAGAATGCACCTGCCACTTTGCAACGTTTAGTCAATCATGCACTCAGTGGGCTGGAGGCCTTTTGTGTGGTCTACTTAGACCACATTTCTGTCTACAGTACCACTTGGAGGAGCATTTGACTCACTTGGATAAAGTGTTGCAGGCCTTGAAAAGGGCTAACCTCACTATCAAGGCCACAAAGTGCCAGATAGCTCAGAGGAAAGTCACGTATCTTGGTCATGAGGTAGGCGTCAAATCCAACCTCTCCCCAGTAAAGTACAGGATGTACATGATTGGGAGACTCCCATTACTCAAACCCAGGTAAGAGCCTTTTTGGGCCTCACTGGGTATTATCGCAACTTCTTGGCGGATTATGGAACCATAGCTGCCCCTCTGACTTCGCCCAAACAACCAAGGAAGGTTAATTGGCAGAAGACTGTCAGAGGGCCTTTGTTGGCTTGAAATAGTCTGTTTAGGGCACCTGTGTTGTGTGCACCTGATTACAGCAAGCCCTTTATCGTCCAGGCAGATGCCTGCGACACCGGAATTGGAGCTGTCTTGTCCCAATTAGATGACAAAGGGAGGGAACATCCGATCATATTCATCAGTAGACAACTCAAGGGTAGAGAACTTAGGTGGACTACTGTTGAAAAGGAATTTTTCAATATAGTTTGGAGCCTTGGGCATTTTATGCCCTACCTTACAGGGTCTACCTTCAAGGTCCAAATGCAGATGAAGGGTGAAAACCTGAAGCTGCTTAGGTGGTCCAATAGCCTGCAAGGGCTAGACTTCACCATAGAGCATAGACCAGGGAAGAGTCATGTTAATGCAGATGGCCTTTCCACAAGGTATGTTGACCGTCTGGATGAGAGTGTCAATCTCGTGGGAGATTAGACACCGTAAACTCAGTCTGGGTGGGGGGGGGCGACTGTGATACTGGAAATGCATCAGAGGGACAGGGTCTCTGAATCCTTGTCCTTTATTGCTTTTCATCATGTGTTCTGTCTTGTTTTCTGCGCATGAGTTCATGTGGGACTCCTGGAAGTGCGGCTATTCCTCTGTTTGGTTTGATGAACAGAACCTTGGAATACCCTTATGGCACCCATGGGTGGGAGTACAACCCTGTACTCCTAGTGTATGTTTTTGGGCACTTGTGTGTGCCCCACAGAGCAGGGTATGGCTGGTGGCAGCTCCATGCTGAATTGACAGGTGCCCTGCACATTCTCCATTTTGGGATGCCCAGGCCCTGTCATTGAAATCAGTGGATTGCTGATAGGAAACAAGATGGTCCCTGTGGCCTCTTGCTTTCTATCGCCTGTTACCTCACTTTTCCCAAAGTCCCAGGAAGCCCTGACTCTATCCTTTCCCCCTGACTGTTGGGTAGAAGTCCAGGTCAGACTGGCTGGAGCCTTCCCAATGACTGTATTTTGTGGGTACACCCATGGGGTGGGACCTGGGTGAATGGAGTGTGTGACGAATACGCATTCTGTGTTATGGGTGTCTAGTATCTAGTGTTTCACACAATGACTGAGACAGCCCTGCCCGAAACTGGTATGAATGGAGTGTGTAGTGCTGAATGGCAGAGTGCCTGTCCGAATCCACATTCTGTGTTGTGAGTGTCTGGATGGTGAAGAATGGCTTGAATGCACCGTACGCCTGATTGCATGCTTGACTGCCTGAATGCCATTCTGAATGATTGGTTGCCTGAGTGGGACCCAGCAGAGTGAATGGGAGATCAACAGTATACCTGGGGGCCTCTCACTGCTAGAAATCGTTCAGAAGCTGAAGATGAAATCGATTCTTAACTTTGAAGCTCACTGGAAGAAGAAGAACTGCTGCTGCTGTCCTTCACTAATTTAAAAGCTGCTGTGCCTTCAAGGGACTGATCCAAGAGAGGACCTGGCTAGGAGACCTCTCCCCGAGCTGCGAGGAACCATCGTGCACGAGCTGATCTTTGCCAAAGCTCCCTGGTAGACAGACCTACGAACGGCTTCTAACCAGAGAAGGGGACTGCCGAGGAGAACGAAGAGATGCACCAGATAGCCGTCCACCTTCGACGACCACCGTCGCCGACCGGAGCTGCAGTGCCCCTTTGCCTAAAAACATTGAAACAAGGACTCCCTTGCTCATCCTCGTCAACTGCTTTCGTCCTGCCGGAGAAAGTCAATGCCACCGACGACTGAGGGGAATCTGCCGGTGGGTTCCCTGCCACCCGAAGACCTCAGAGATGCTGACAAAGCTACTAAAGCCATCAGTGGTCCCGTCCCATTCGCCAACGCCAGACGCCGGCTCACTTGCTGGGCCAAAGTTCTTCATTGACTCTTTGCGGCAACAAACACTCGTCATCGAGGTGCACCACATGCCTCAGCTTGCAGGTCGTTTTCGAACAATCCTCAACGAGCACCACAATAACCGAAGGTGCTGCCGCAACGACAGTGTTCACCCTTTTTCCTCTCGGGTCTCGACGATCTGTGGCTCCTGCCTTAAAGGGAGGCACTCAAGAAGGATCCGTCGACGACCCTGACGTCGAACTCCGCTTTTCCAGGTACATTGGGGTTGTAGAACTATTTAGAAGGAAATAAGACTCTTGTGAACAATATATGGACTGGGCTTGTATGATATATCTTTATTTACAGGTTGCCCAGGTGGGGGCATTCTCATACAGAACTGTGCCTGGTGGTAGGGGCCCAGTATTCTGCCTATTGTTCTAACCAACTGCCTTTTCTCCTATGTCTATTGTTGGTGCTCTTTTTTTCTTGATTTGTGTTCAGTGAGAAAGGAGAAAGAACTGTGTGGTTGGCAAGAGTGCACCCGACGGGGGGATGCCGATAGAACGGGGCGAAACCTGATGTCCAAATGAACATTGTGTTGACAAGAGTGAACCCGACACAGGGATGTCCACAGTAGACTGTTTGAAAAGACATTAAGATTTGTAAATGCATAAGTGAAATTGATTTGACAAAAGCCATAGTGTACCCGACGAAGGGAGGCAAACATTTGAGAAGGGTCTGAGCCCGGAAGAGGGGGACCCAGGGGGATGAAAAGCCATCACCCACCGACACGTGAATATAACAGATAAAATCATTGAACACAAGCCATAGTGAACCCGACAGAAGGAAGCTGAAATACAAGAGGGGTCTGAGCCCGGAAGAGGGGAACCCAGGGGTGAAGAGTCACCACCCAAGTGCAATCACAAAAGGAATTTACCAGGCCCTCAAAAGCAAGAGAGCTAACCACCGACGGTCCTGATATCACTAGGAACCGTTGTGGATCTAACCCCGGAAGAGGGGGACCCAGTGATGAAAAGTCATCACCCAACGTACCCATGGAAAGGAACTTTTTCTTTTGTTATTTTTGAACACATCATGTCCAAGAAGGCAAGAGACATTTTGTAGAAAAGAGACTTAACCACCGAAGGTCCTGATAGCTGAAAACAGAACTGTCATCTCATGCTGGGAAAGCTAAAGAGTGTGCTGTGCTCAGGAGTTCCGCCTTGTCCCGTGCTTAAAACATGGAGAAGGGAGACCCCCGGCTAACACATTCTGACTTATCATTTGTGAATACTTCTTTCTTTCTTGTAAACCTTATCTCACACTCTTTTTGTATTTAGTTGTAAGGATTGGCCATAGGTTTTTCTTAGTAGAGGCCCTTTTATTTGACAAGCCGCCACTAGTAGTACCTTATTATTTGATGGTCATAGCTTGCTCCCATCTTAAATTTAGGTTTAGATTAGGCGTTTTTACAGTTTAATAAACACCCTTGAACTGTGATCATTTATGTCTGTCCATTCTTGATACCATGCCTTCTTTACATATGGTGTCTTTACATATGGTGTTAGAGGTGGGATATGATTCAACTGATAAAAATGAAACCCATGCTTATAATTGTGGTACCCCCAGAAGGGGGAAATAAAATAGTTGCTATCCTTGACTCTGACCGTGTATCCACACTGAAAGATGTGTTTTTCTCTCATTTGCATGTCCCAGCTGGTTAACAAGATCTGTTCTTCAAAACCCAAGTACTGCTAGATGCACTTCATCTCTCCCATTACCACATACAACCGTGGGACCGAATAATCCTAAATGTTCAGCCTATTTTTTCCTTTATCAGACCTAGTGCTCAGAATCCCCCTCCTTCCAAACTTTTTTTTTTTATGGTACCCAGTCGTTATCTGTTGGAGGGTCATCAGGTGTAGAGATTCATTTACCGCAGCTTGTTACTTCGACAGACTCGGAAGAATCAGACGACTTCAAGACCTTATCCGATGAAGTCAAGAGTTGCTTCCTTTCTGATTCGGAACCATCTACAGAAGAGACCCTTACACCCCCAGAAGAAATGGCTGACCTAGTCAATGTCATCGCCCAGTTAACACACCATCAGATGCAAGCCGAGATTAGACTTCAAAAGAGTTTGGCTAAACTAATTAAACTGCAAGCGAGACCTTTACTACTGCAGGGGGTTCTTCAGCCATATCTTGAAGGCGAAGATTTAGGAAATGTTTTCTTCAACTTCGAACGCCTAGCTGAACAACTAGGATGGGGGAGAACCTTAGAAGATGTTATTTAGCCCCTTATATAAAGGCGAACTACAAACCTCCTATCAGATCCTTAATCTTGCACAGGGAGCCACCTTTCTATCCATCAAAGAAGGGCTGTTAAAAAGAGTGGGACAAACCTGTAATTTTTATCGGCAGAAGTTGAGGGCCATTAGATAGAACCCAGGTGAAACCCCCTTAGAAATGGGTGAAAGGGTCAAAAACACTGTGGCCCTGTGGATCAGTAACAAATCCTTAGACAAAGTGACGGAGATGATCACGCTAGAACAATTCACTAATTCATTACCCTCTTTTTTGCAAAAGGCTGTTCTGCAGGTAAATCGACCTACCTTAGCCATGGCCATCGAAACCTCACAAAACCATTCAGATGCAGCAAAACATTTCCACTTGGCCCATCGTTGGGAGGAACGGAAGGATCATAAACCTATCCACCAACCTCAACCTCAGGGAATAGATAAACCAGGAGGGTGGTACTGAAATAAAGAAGGGTTGCCACGAGAGAGAGAGTAGAAATCAGAAAAACTGATCCAAAGGCCAAAGATGAAAGTAGAAGGGAGGAAGTAAAAGGGAGCAAAGCACCTTCCCTGGTCTATTTTTCCTGTAAAGAAACAGGACAATTAGCTAAGCACCGCCCAGCGAATACAAAGGACGGACCTATGGAATTAGGTTTTTTAAAAGGTGAAGAATGGGAAGAACCCGAGGAAGAGCTAGAGACCTTTAGCATCTGTTTATGCCAAACTCCTACTGACTTTACCTACGAAAAGGCTTGGGTAAATGGGAGGCAAGTAAGGGCCTTAATTGACTCACGTAGTAAACAAAGTGCTGAATGAGCTGATTTAGTTTCAAAAGCAGACCTAGACAACGCAGCCCTAGTTAGTTACCTGTATACATGAAGACAATGAAGTGGACCCCAAAATACCTGTACACCTTAAAATCCGGGACGAATACTACAAATTATCTTCAGCCAAAATTCATGGGCTCCCCAAAGAAGTTATCCTGGGACGGAATTTTCCCACATTCTCTGCTCTCTTGCAGGAAACTCCTCCTCCATATGGAGATTTATTACCCCAGAGTTCCTGGCAGGCAGACTACTACTCCCAAGGCTCTCCAATATAGGACTGGGAAGAGACTGATCCTATTAAACAGGAAACAACCCTCAAAACCTAATTACAGGTTATTTTAGAGTGACCGGTAAAATCACTCCACCTCTACCTACACCAACCAAAACCAATCAGTGGAATATGCGAGCGTTCCTGGACATCTCTTGTCCCTGTTGTCTTTCGGGTCTTAACAGAGAGCCTGGACAAAGAACAGGCATATCCACCTCGCATAGGGGAAGGGTATGTGAGAAACCTGAAGATGTCCCCCTGACTAGTCCCTGGGGATATGTCATCCAGGTGGCCAGGACACGACCGTCGCTATTGGATCCAGCTCCTGGGGGTGAACCAATGAGGGAGAATCACCTGGATGAGGGGTCCTCAGGGAGTGGAAGCGGGACACCGACGGGTGAGACAAGGTATCCCCCTTCTTATAACACCTTTTCCCCAGCCTACCACGTAGGATACTCAGAGACTCTTACCCTCCCACTCCCCCTTTTCGACACAAGCTCCTTCTTACACCACGAAAGCGGACTAACACTGGACCCGTTTACCTGACATGTCCCAACACAAGGGTCAGGCAATTGACCAGAACCACACACACATGACAGCACTTTCGCTTCGGCACTGGGATAAAAGGTGGAGCACGAGAGCACACGATGAGCAAGGCAGATGGCACAACGAAATAGCTATCCAAGGACCGGCAGTTCAAAAGCAGGAGAAAGGCGACGAGAACCAAAAGGGTGACAAGGAGAGAAGTGACCTTGCCCTTTCCGACACAGACCCGCGAAGCCACGCTGAAAGGAATTGTAAGACCGCAGACAATCGCCAGTGTGTGTTGCAGCAGATGTCAACGGTACAAGTAGAATGCCTACACTGATAATCAGAACAGGGAAAGACACTTGCAACCGTAGTACCGGCCTTGACTCCAGAGACAGGAAAAACCAAGCGGTTCATCAAAGTCGGTGAGTCGAGGGGAGAGCGGATAAGAAACCGAACTATGTTGAACGAAAGTTGCAAATGGAAAAGTGAAGAAAGTTCAAAGAACTGTTAACATTAGGGAAAACCAGCTGCAGGGGGGTCCGACACCATGTGGGTGCTTATTCGAAAGACTCTGGTTAATCCCACGTTTGTTGAAACTACCGATACCAGAAGGGCCTAGGAGAGTCGGAAGAAAGAGGCCATAGTGGTCATACAGGGGTCTCGCAAAATCCCCTTTACAGTCAAAAGTCTTTGACCAACACGTAATTGGAAAGCTAAAGGAGATGAATCCTGCAAAGTGAGAAAGGAGAAAGAACTGTGTGGATGGCAAGAGTGAAACCGACATAGGGATGATGATAGAACGGGGCAAAGCCTGATGCCAAAATTGACATTGTGTTGGCAAGATTGAACCCGATGGAGGGATGTCTACAGTGGACTGTTTAATACAAAGACATTAAGATTTGTGAATGCCATAAGTGAAATTGATTTGACAAAAGCGGTAGTGAACCTGACGGAGGAAGGCAAACATTTGAGAAGGGTCTGAGCCCGGAAGAGGGGATCCAGTGGGGGTGAAAAGCCATTACCCACAGACAGGTGAATATAACAGATAAAATCATTGAACACAAGCAATAGTGAACCCGACGAAGGAAGGCTCTAATACGAGAGGGGTTTGAGCCTGGAAGAGGGGGACCCAGGGATGAAGAATCATCACCCAAGGGCAATCAGAAAGGAACTTTATTTATGATTTTGAACATACCAGGCCCTAGAAAGCAAGAGAGCTAAACACCAAAGGTCCTGATATCGTTATAAACTTTTGTTGATCCGAGCCTGGAAGAGGGCGACCCAGAGGTGAAAAGTCATCACCCAACGTACCTACGGAAAGGAACTTTTTGTTTTATTTTTAGAACACATCAGGTCCTCGGAGGCAAGAGACTTTTTGTAAAAAAGAGACTTAACCACCGAAGTTCCTGATAGCTGAAAATTGAACTGTAGTCTCGTGCTGGGAAAGCTCGAGAGTGCCCTGTGCTCAGGAGCCCTGCCTTGTCCCGTGCCCAAAACATGGGGAAGGGAGACCCCTGGCTAACACATCCTTACTTATCATTTGTGAACACTTCTTTCTTTCTTGTAAACCTTGTCCCACACTCTTTTTGTATTTAGTTGTAAGGATTGGCCATAGGTTTTTCTTAGTATAGGCCCTTTCATTTGACAAGACGCCACTACGACTGCCTTATTATTATTTGATGGTCATAGCTTACATTTAGGTTTAGATTAGGTGTTTTTCCAACCTACCTCTACAGTTTAATAAACACCTTTGAACTACGATCACTTGTGTCTGTCTATTCTTGATACCGTGCCCTCCTTGCACTACTACCCCTGAACACCTGACACGCTTACTATTGGACAGCAATATTGTTGTGGGTCCCCCTTCTGGATGAATCTGTGTTTCAATGCTTATTACCCTTGTATGATAAACTTTAAATGTTATCATTATCTTCCCTATACAGTTTTATCACTAAACCAACAAGTGTTTGCACTTGCAATACAGTGGGCCTCATTACAAGAATGGCAGTAAGGCAACACCGGTGCCGGTATCGCTACCAGCACCGTTTCTACCGTACCGCAATACTACGAGTTCTGCTTGCGGGTGCCCTTGCAGCCACCAGGTCTGACCTGGTGGCCGTACCGGCACCGCGAGCATAACATGATGTTAGCACCGGTACCATTATTAACTGTACCGGTGCTACCACCCTCCCCATTCCCATTCAGCCCTATAGGGCCGGATGGGGAGTCCCTTATTACTGGCACCCACGAATGAGCAATTGTCGGGTCCGCCAAACTTGCCATGACCCGGTAATTGCCCATTCGCAGGAGCCACATTTTTTTTGCAAGTTTGGAGATAGCCTGCCTGTATTACAGGCATGGCTACCTCCAAACTCGTAATGAGGCCCAGTGTCTTTTATAATCAGAAATAGAAACACATTATTAATGCTCTCACTCTCTTGTTTAGCATTTATGTATATTTATTGTCTTGTAGAGATAATGTATAAGCAGTCAAATAGAATAGTCAAGCAATATACAGCTCTTAATATTAGCCTTAAAGTAGTGGAGTAGATACCCAACATCCCACACTTCTAAAATGTTAAAAGTACCTACTACCAATCACGAATGTGTATGTTGCCATTGAGGTCCAGTAAAACATAAAATCACATTTACAATTGTGATGCTGTGGATTGGCTAGCCAGGGGACAGGTGAGGTTATACAGACCAACCGCTGGATAACCCATTAGTTGGAAAGGGTTAAGAACTCTGTCAAAAGGTCCATGGCTTCTACGGGTAGTTCTGACCCACAAGGGGATAGGTCAGATAGAGATTGGCTCAGGAAAGCAGCTAACGCGGGCAGCCAATGGGATCTGTGGGTATTTTCTGGGCAGGAACGAAGGGCTATAAAAAGCAAGCAGAATTAGTTGTTAGTGAAAGGTGTGCGGATGAGGGCAGAGAGAAGGCGGAGGAGGACAAATTGACCAGAGAGGAGTGTGCAGCAAGTGGAGGAGGACTTGATTGAGACTGTTTGGCGTGTGTTGAGAGAGTGGAGGTATGGTGTTGTGGTTGGGAGTGTGTTACCAATTTTGACTGTTCGTACATGGATGAGTACATGAGAGAGAGAATTAAAGGCATGGGCCCTCATTACGACCCTGGCGGAAATCGAAAAACGATGGCGGAAATGCAAGACCGCCATCGAATAGCGCTCGGTGCGATTATGACCCGTCACCGCAAAGTACGAAGCCATTAGCGACACCGTAGTGAACGCCAACGCTAACTGCACCAAGTACGCGCGCGCGCGCCATGCCAAACCGCAAAAACCACCATGGTGCAAGGGTACGCCAATTCCGACCCTAGCGGACATGTACCTAACGCCATCAAGCATGGCGGAATGTACCATACCGCCATGGTGAGAAGTACGGCATCGCGAACCAACCGTAAACGGCCCCACTGAGTGCCTGTACACCGCTCCCTGCCCACAAAGTACAACTCCCCGTAGGTGCAATGAAGTCACAATGCAACCATTGAAATGTACAAGTCACCCATGCATGGCAACGAACAAAAGAAACACAAGAGGGGCCAATGGGAGCTGCAGGGCACAGATGGCACGAATACAGAAGCCATCCCAATGGACATGACCACAGTCCCCCACCAAGAAACGCACGCAAACACAGGCACCTGTGACCAGCAATATTCCGAGAATCACATCATTCCACCAGTCCACCTGGCTGACCGGCATCTGTTACACAAAACCCAATCCCCCGCCCCTGAGCATGACAACATTCAAACTGTCATATTGGCAGCCCCCATCCCTGACCTCACGGGCTTCGTAGGCAAACGCGCCCAGTACAGTACCACGCAACTAAACTCCGAAGCTGGAACCCAATGCAGATCTCCTCACAATACATCGCCCCCCAAATAGGCATATGCCACATCACTTGCAAAGAAGAACGCTACACGGGCCAAATCAGAATAGAAATTTAATGCACATCAAAATCACCAAGCCCATACAGCCATCAGGCCATGAACTCCAAAACACTTTTCACCATTGTGGGCTGCATCCGCAAGAAATGACCAGCCACTACTTGTGTGACGCCCTGTTCCCTCATGGTACACAGAGCCACATTCACGTACGAAAAGGCAACATGGAAGCGCACAGAACCGCAGGGCCGTCCCAATGGGGAGGCACTAGTCCAGCTGAAAGGCCGAAATGTTGCTCCGAGCCACCAGTACTGCGTAAGGGCATGTGGCCCATTGGCGATCGTCCCATAAAATCGTAATGCTGCTCCACTGATTAACACGAAGCAGCAGGTGTCGGGAGTAAAACCCATCTGCAGGAGTGGCATACAGATGGCAGTGGCAAAAGGGGAGGAGATACCTGTCAACCAAAAGAAAAGAAAAAGAACAGAATGGCCATCAGAACTACATTCCAACAACTCACTTCAATGATCACACTAAATCCACAGCCATATGCATGCTAGCCCACTCCAAAGGATCATCACCACCCCAAAACCACTAGCGACTCATAACCATCTATATCGAGGTGCAAACACCATCACAAACGAGTGTACCTGTGCATGCGTCTGTCAAAACAGAATCCATCAGATGGGAATGTTGACGTGCATGGACACAAGTGTCTGAGGGCGCGTCGAGACAGGGAGGGCTCAACAAGGCCAGATAGACGATGGTCCCACTATGGCAGCCCTGCATCACATAGCGTAGGGGAGGCGGATAGATCCCAAGAAGCCCTGTACATGGCAAACTCTGTATCAAATCACCTGCCCATGCATCCATTCATCATTCCCTCATCCCGGGATCAAAACGCCTGAATAATTACTCACATAACATTAGAAACATCCATTGAGTCTGTGCGTTATGCAGCCTGCAAAATCCACAGTGCCCCAGCCCGTAATTCCAGTGTTGTGAAGTAACATGTATTTGGGAACGGCCGGCCTCATCGCCCACGTCGCTATTGCGCATCCCAAACTATTCATATCAATCATTGCATCCTCGCCATGGCCCCTGTCTCAAGGACATTGAACAATAGAACGTTATATTTGCAGTCAGACCTGTGGGCATCTCCTCGCCGCTAGCTGATAACCGAAAGCGCCGCCCTTCGAATTCCTCATTTGCAACATCACGGCGAAAAGGCATCTGTGGCCGCTTGAAATCACTAATTAATCCATCGAGTGCGGCTGTGTGTGAAAATGGCAACTGCCTTCACCCACAAATGGGACGCCCCGCCCGTCGTTGCAACTCGGTACAGTGATGCATGAGGGCCCACCGTTACTCAAGTACTACGTTCCACTGACCCTTCACAAGTCTGTTCGCGACTGCACAGATAGTATGTGAAACAATGGGACCACAGCAGAATGACCATGTCAACCAATGTTACACGGCCATCGGGTACAAATACATGATTGCAATAGCAAGATGCCATTCCCCGAATTGCAGCGTTGTGCGCGGGACGTGCTCGGCCAAAGGGGAGAGCAGTTTGCACAGGTGGAATGAATCACCACAGGTGGAGGCCATACAGCCTGAAAACACATAAATTGCACACCCAGTCTCCTCCCACAACCACACCGAAATGCTACCGGCAGGACTCGCGATGTTGGCCCTGGGGGACCTGATAGCACTGCAAGTACTCCAACTCCAAGAAGAAGACGAACACCAACTACAACCGGCCGCATGGTGGAGACGCAGGAGGAGGAGGAGGCCAAGGCAGGGCCAGCAAGGGCCGCCAGCACAGCCACTACCACCACGCAGGCAGCCCGCAATCCCACGCCTCCGAGCACATCCGTTCAACCTCACTGATGAGCAGATCCACACCCTCTACCGTCTGGACCGGGACACCATAGCCGCCATTGTGGACATGACACAGGCTGACCTTGTCAGCATGATAGATAGCCCAACCGCCATCCCACCCCTACTGAAGGTGGTGTCTGTACTACACTTCCTGGCCACAGGCACCTACCAGCACACAGTCGGACAGTTGCATGGCATTTCTCAGCCACTGTTCTCACGGACACTATTGCAAGTGCTCGATGCCCTCCTGCAGCACGCAGACGACTACATCTCCCTACCACGCTCGGAGCAGGAAATTACGAACACAAAAGTGGGATTCCAGGCACTTGCCGGCATACCGGGTTGCATTGGTGCCATCGACTGCACCTATGTGGAATTGGTCGTCCCACATGCCATGGAGGCCCAGTACCGCAACCGAAAACAATTTCATTCCCTGAATGTACAAATGGTGTGTGACTCCAACAGGATCATTACACATTGTTGTGCCCGATTCCCTGGTTCAACCCATGATTCTATGGTCTTGAGGAACTCTACAATACCACGCTACATGGAGCGACACGCAGGGAACAGATCCTGGCTACTCGGTGAGTCTCATTACATGCATGATAATGTGGGCTATGTGATTCGGCAATGACCTGGCAGGAAGGGGGGGGGGTGTGCGTACGTAGCAATGGCATTCCACATCATACGTTTCTCATCCACATACAGGTGATGCTGGATATCCACTGAAGAGATGGCTCCTCACACCAGTCCGGAACCCACGGGACCAGCATGAGGAGGACTACAACCATGCCCACTCACGTACCCGTGTAGTCATTGAACAGGCATTCGGCCTACTGAAGGGTCGTTTCCGCTGCCTCAGCAGGTCTGGCGGGGCACTCCTGTACCGCCATGAGAAGGTTGCAAAGATGGTCATGGCATGTGTCATGCTCCACAACATGTGCGTACGTAGAAATGTGCCCATGCCCCCTGACGCAGAACTGCATGCACCTGAAGATGGTCAGGATGAGGGTGGGGATGTGGCAGCACCTCAAGGAGTCGGCGAGGCACAGGAGGCCCGTGAAATTCGTCAGCATCTCATTGATGTATGCTTCTAGCACTCACGCCTGGTGGCTGATACATGGACACGGGACTCGTGGCACTGTGTGTGTCTGGGACATGCACAATATGGACTGTACGCCTATGATGGCCTAGTACACAAAGATCAATGTCCACACATCTCATTGGTTGATCGTGCACTGTTTATGGCATATGTGATATCATGTTGAACACCCTATCGACCCGCCACCCAAGTGAGCCCAACACACCCCCTCCACCCTCCTACCTCCCCCCCGAACACCAGTGTCCAAAGATGCTCATTGTCAGTGGGCAGTCGCTATTGCAAGCCCCCTCTGCGGGTATCAGGGGCACCCCTGCCTGTGGAGCGCAGGTTCCTCCCAGATCTACATTGGGGGCTGCCCTGGACGGAACTTGCAACGGATGATGTCTCTGCCTGCTCACGTCCATGCATGTCCCTAAGGGTTTGTGAGAGCTCAGTGAGCACACGGCGCACTGCGGCTAGTTCGGCACATACGTCTTTGGACGTCGCATGCAGTTCCCCCCTCAGGCTCTCGGTGCTTCTCTCCATTTGGACTCTCAGGCTCTCGGTGCTACTCTCCATTTGTGCCCTTAGTGTCTCTGTACCTCTCTCCATTTCTGCCCTAAGTGTCTCAGTTGATGTTTCTATGTCTGCCTTAGTGCCCCCACATTCATCGGCATGGTCCTTGAGGAGCGTGGCCAGTTGCTGCTGTTGCACGATTAACTGGTCGAGGGACTGTTGCCTCTGCTGGGCCATGGCCATTTGCGGGGGTGTCACAGAGGGGCTGTTGTCCTCATGTTGCCTTGCCACAGGGCTTGTGGGGGATGGCCGGTCGTCGTCTTGTGGGTGCCCCTGCGTGGTATCCTCAGGTTGTACGGGATCGGACAGACAGGGGGATTGGGAGAGGTCATGGATGGATCTGACTTCGACATCCCCGTCTTCTGTGTCGGAGCATGCTGCCATCAATGGGGTGTCACCTATGGTGCTGCTGCCACCGGAGCCAGTGCCTTCTGTGGCATCCGTTGGGGGGACCTGTGGTGGTGGTGGTGTGGGCATGCTGGCTGCTGGGGTGCCTGTTGATGTTCCCTCCTGTGTGCTGCCACCTGATTTGTGCTGCTGCCGTGTCTTGATGCGTGCAGCTGAGGTGGAGGGTCTTTGGCCGTTGGTCCTGGCCCTCTTTGCAGGTGTGCTGGTAGGGGTGTCCTGGAGCTCGTCGTTTGGATCGGACCCTGTGGTGGAGTAAAGGAGGGCGAGGGTTATTGATGGGTCTGTGGGAATTGGAATGGCATTGTATCACATGCATTGGGGTGGTACCTGAGGGTGATTTGGGTCGGGGCCTTGGAGGTGGTTTCATTTGTGTGTGGAGTGAGGGTGCAGTTGTGTGGCAGCCTGCAGTTAGGGTGTGCCTGCTGCACGTGTAGTGCGTGTATTAGGGGTTTTTAATTATTTATGTATTTATTGTGGGTTTTAACGTGCGCTATCAGGCCGATGTGTGTGGACGTTCTCCTGGACATGTGTTTCTGTTGCACTATGTGGACGCATGGTACTTCACATGATTGGACATTGTGGATTTGGCATTGTTTTGTTAGGGCCACCTACCTGAATCTTCGGATGTCTGCACTCCTTTCTCCATCCCTCCGACTCCCTCTATGCTCTCCATTCCGATGGTGGAGGCACAGATTTCTTCCCAGGGGGTCAACTTGATGGGTGATTCAGGACCTCCCCCGGTGGCTGTGGCAATGTTGCGGTTGGCAGAGAGTATGCTGCGGACGCGTATCCGCAGGTCGTCCCATCGCTTACGGCATTGCTGTGGGGTGCGGGGTGCGGTCCCCACCGCACTTACCCGCTGTGCCACCAGAGCCCATATGGCCTTCTTGTTCGCAAGTGCCGTCCTGGTCATTTGCGTGGAGAAGACGGCGGCGGCATTCTCCTGGAGGGTCTCTGTTAGCACGGTGAGTTCCTCACGGGAGAAGTGGACCTGCCGCTTGCGGTCGCACGCTTTCTTCGCTACTTTTCCCATTTTTCTTGGTTTCGCTAGGGTGGATGACGGGTTGGGGTGTGTCTCAGGGTAGTGTTTATAGTGGTTGTGTGGATTTCGTGGTTTTATGGGTGTACGGCAGGATGTTTCCCGTTCCGGGCCCATGTTTTAACTTCCGTTTCCGTATATTTCCGGTCACCGTACTTTCCGGTAGGCGCACACTGCGGTGTCCGCTGAGATGGGTGGCGGTATTGCACCTAGGGCGCCGTACGGCGGCAGTGTGGGCCGTTTTGGGGTCATTTCCGCCATCGCAGACTTTGCACTTCCGCCATGCCGTGGTGCTCGTGCCCGATGGGTCGGAATGGGCCGCACTTTGCTCCTTCGTGCAATGGCGGAAACGCTAGTTACGCTGTGGCGGTCCGGTCAGTCACTTTCCGCCAGGGTCGTAATGAGGGCCATGGTCTAGTAAAAAATGTTATTGTCCCTACGGGTCGGCCATATTTTTTTAAGCCTAAGTGGGTCGATTTTAGAAAACTTTCCTATGGACCTTACCCGAGTTTTCGTCCATTAAACGCACGCGAAAACAAGCACCATGGAGCCGCCATTTTCTGATAATCCTATCTTTTCCCCCATCGCCCTGGCTGACCTGCTTTTGCGGCACTAAATCAATTCCCCCGCCCCTGAGCCTGTCATCAGCAGACTCGTACCGCCCATTTCCCAATGCCAAAGCACGTCTCGTGTCAACATTCGCTGCTCTTCAGCTAATGACGTGTCGCCATAGAAATGGCAGGACGCCTCTTTCCTCAATAAGTATAACAGACCGTTTCACAACACACAGAAGCAGATTTTCGATTCCATTCCTCTCTCTGTGTTACTTTGAGTATTCTGTGACTCGTTTCAGTGCTCTGGTCAGCTACCTTCGCCGCTTGTAGCCCGTGTGAACAGATACCAGTACCACCGCTATAAATTATTTTAGTTTGTTTAACACACAATGGCTATAATAATGCCCTACATGTATGAGCCCGAGTATACCGAGGAGGAACTACTGGAAAGGGAAGCACGCGAAAACGATGGGGATTCGGACGGCAGTTGGCAGGACGAATCAACAGATGAAGAGCCTGGGCCTAGTCGAATGGACGGCGTCTCCACCTGGTGCACATGCAATCGGTGCAAGCTAATGCCAACTGAGGACGAGAACTGCTGCTGCCGAGAAAACTCGGGATGCCTGGCCTACATTTCGGAAGGCGAGCCACGACCACAATGCATCACCGAGCTGCCAGACTTCAGGGCAGCCTGCCTCACACGGGCCGTGTTGAGAATAATGATGGTGCTATGCAACTGTTCGTCCTCGTAATCCGAGTAACGAGTAAGTATACTCTGCTTGTCATGCCACTCCTATTTCATGTTCTTCTACTATATCCAAAATTACATCTACATATCATTGTGACGCATGTAAGTCGTTCAATAGTGTGCATTGTCTAGATAGCATTTGTCCGTGCAGAATGCCATTAGTTACAAGAATTGTCATTGACAACAAACGTTTATTAAGCTTATCTTGGTCATTTAAAAACAGTTTGTTTCATTCCTTTTCACAGGTGGTACAGGCTGGTGGCCTATCGTTCCTTTACATGGTGGCTCCACCGGATGCTTGGACACCGCGTTCGAAGAGTGATACCCGCCTGTGCCGTTCGTGCCATTAGAGAAACGTTCCCGAGTGACAGCGGTCAATACAGGAGATTTTCTCTCGCTGTGCTGCAACCTGTCCTGTATAATCTTTAAAGTCTTGTATTTTTGTGTCATGAAAATAAGATACAAAATAAAACACCACATATATTTTAACAACGGTTGTTTCGATTTTTTGAAATGAATCAAGTGTGTCTCCATTCAAGGATGGACGTCGGACATCTGTGCTCCGATTTGGGTGAAGGTCTGGCCGCTGTGAAGCAGGGTGGTCACTATCTATCTAAGCTAACATAACATATTCTCGATAATGCATGCACTAAATAACACTTGTTCAAAGTCTTTCAGTGGGTTATGTCTCTATAAAAGTCACACATATGTCTATACTAACAATTACCATTGGATTATACAGGCCCTAGGGTCTTGACCACTATAATACACCGGTTGAAGTGTGGGTCTGTGCTCACAAGAATTTCCGGTATGTTATCAATTTGTTATTGATAAGCAACGATATACTGATATAAAGGCGGTTCGCGCCAGTGGATGCGCGCTGGCATGGGGGGCTGTCAGGGGCGCGAAAGGCCAAGGTGCCAAACTACATGTGCACTTCAAAAGGTGTCCCACGCCAAGAGGCCATCGGTCACATGGCCTCCTCAGACCATGTGTCTCCAGCCAGGCCTCCCCTTGAAGCAGGCCGCCCCCCTGCAATCCACATAAGTGTGTCTCCATTCAGCAGTCTTCCTGTGCCTTATCTGCACGCCGCAGGCCCATCCATCCCACCCCCCTCTAACAAAGGCGGTTTGTGCCGGTGGATACGCGCTGGCATGGGGGGCTGTCAGGGGCGCGAAAGGCCAAGGTGCCAAACTACATGTACACTTCAAAAGGTGTCCCACGCCAAGGGGCCATCGGTCACATGGCCTCCTCAGACCCTGTGTCTCCAGCCAGGCCTCCCCTTGAAGCAGGCTGCCCCCCTAAGACCACAACATACATATGTCATTCATTCACAAACACACACCTGTTTCTAATACTTTATAAACCACTTGATATGTCTCATTAGAACATCTTTGTGCTTTGCAAGTCAACTCCTGAACGTGTTACCTGGCAACCACTGAGATCTACGCTAATATGCTTGTCGTCCTGCTATCCGTTGTGGGATGTTTTTACCCATGCATCCGAGCCCTACCACAAAAACTGTGCATTACTGGCATTGAAAACATCATGATGGCCAGAGCTTCCCAGAAAATGCACAGGGAAATGCATGAAGAATAGGCTGCCACCCATTTTTGCCGATGTTATGGGCACAGAAGGGCACTGCCTAAAACCACCATTGGGCTACACACAGTAGCCTGAAACCATTGCAAAAGGGGCAATGCTGATTGCCAAAAGCAACCCACAACTATTGGGAATTCATTCCTTCAACGGGCACAAAATTATTTTACTGCAGAACCACACCAGTGCCATGTGCTGAACCTGGATAATATACTTCCATGTAAAATCTCTTGTTTGGAATGCATTCATTCAAGACTGATCCAAAAAATGGACGCAGTACCGATAAATACCTCAAGGCAGTGCTAGCGGTCTAAACTCTGAAAGGAGAACTGCTACTTCAGAAGCCAATCCGCCTTCTGTGACAACTGAGACATCAAAAGACTGCTGTTAATTAAAATCTTAACCACATGCTGTTCCCAGAAGACAATCTGATTTAATTAACAGGCCAAAAGGCTGGGAAACCTCTCACCTTCAGAGATTCACACCAGGAGTTAGAATCTCACATGACCTCTTGATTGATAGAAGGCAGACTGGCTGCCAGCCTCCTGGAGACCACACAATAGGCTCTTGCACTTGAATAGAATATGTTGATTTTGACTGTTTCCTGTCAACAAAGACCTGCCGGCCAGGAGACACATGTGATCACTGACCCACCCAAGTCTTGGAGGCGGACTCCAACACTCTGAGAACTGAATTGAAAGCAAAATATATATTTTACAGAAACACTGATAACTCTTGGTAACCGGATGACAGAAATGTGAAATGTGGGGAACCTTAAAATGGAAACTTTGCCTACAATTCAAGCCCAAACTCCAATTTGTGTGATGTTCTGGGGAAACACCCCACAGTTATTGATATTGTAGACACTGGGCCTCATTACGACCCTGGCGGAAATGGAAAAATGATGGCGGAAATGCAATACCGCCATCGAACACCGCTCGTTGCGATTATGACCCGTCACCGTAAAGTACGATGCCATTAGCGACACCGCAGTGAACGGCAACGCTAACTGCACCAAGTACGCGCACGCGCGCCTTGCAAAACCGGAATCACCGCCATGGCGCAACGGTACGCGAATTCTGACCCTAGCGGACATGTACTGAACGCCATCAAGCACGTCGTAAAGTACCATTCCGCCATGGCGAGAAATACGGCATCGTGAACCAACCGTAAATGGCCCACTGAGTGCCTGTACTCCACTCCCTGGCCACATTGCACAACTCCTGGCAGGCGCAATGTACTCACACTATGCAACCAGTGAAATCTACAATTCACCCATGCATGCCAACGTAGAAATGCATGCAGGGGCTCAAAGCGCCCCGTGAGTGGGCATCCATGTACGGCATGTCACCATAGCCGTACTGATGCAGCACAGGCATGTGAAGGTACAATACATCAAAATGAAAATCAAGAACACATGACACAAAACAACAGTAGTCCCCCATCGCTTGCCACCAGCGCAAGGCAACATCCAAAACAGCATCCTGAGGGGGATTGCACCAGCCCTGTACTCTTGCCAGTAAACAAACCAACCATCAGCAGAAGCATGTACCACACAAGTTGGCAGAGTGACTGAGCAGCCAGGCTCATCCCAAGAGGGGCCGATGGGAGCTGCAGGGCACAGATGGCATGAATACAGAAGCTATTCCAATGGACATGACCCCAGTCCCCCTCCAACAAACGCACGCAAACACAGGCACCTGTGACCAGCCACATTCTGAACATCCCATCATTCCACCAATCGACCTGGCTGACAGGCACCAGTCGGCCAAAAGCCAATCCCCCGCCCCTGAACAGCACATCATGTAAACAGTCACAATGGCAGCCCCTATCCGTGACCATACTGTGCTACGTAGGCAAACGCGGCCAGTACTGTACCACACAACTCAACTCAGAAGGCGGAACACAATGCAGATCTTCTCGCAATACATACCGCCACAAATCGAAAATCGCCACATCACCTGCAAAGAATAACGCAACACGACAAATATCGGAATACAATTTAAATGCACATCCAAATGACAAAGGCCCCACAGCAATTTGCAAAATAACACCAAAACATCCATCATCACCGAGGGCTGCATCTGCAATAATTGACCAGCTTCCACTTGTGTGACGCCCTGTACCATCATGGCACACAGGGCCTACATCAACGTTCCAAAAGGCAACATGGAAGCGGCAAGAACCGCAGGTCCGTCCCATGAGGCAGGCACTAGTCGAGCTGAAAGGCCGAAATGTTGCACCTAGCCACCAGTACAGCGTAAGGGCATGTGGCCCATTGGCGATCGTCCCATAAGATCGAAATGGTGCTCCACTGATTCACCCGAAGCTGCAGGTGTCGAGAGTAAAACCCATCTGGAGGAGTGGCGTAGAGATGGCATCTGCAATAGGGCAGGAGATACCTGTCACCCAAATGAAACACAAATTAACCGATTGCATTACGGGACTCATGATGCATTACAATCTTCATTCAACACACCAAATCCACACCCATATGCATGCTAGCCCACTCCAAAGGAATATACAGACCCCTAAATCAGTATCGATTCATAACGAAATCAATCGAGGTAAATACACCATTGGCAACGTCGGTTACTGTGCATGCGTCCGTCAAGATAGAACCCATGACATGGGATTAGTAACGTGCCTAGACACAAGTGTATGAAGGCGCGTCGAGACAGGGAGGATCCGACAAGGGCAGATAGACGTAAGTCCCACTATGGCAGCCTTGCATCACATAGCGCAGGGGAAGGGGAGTGATTCAAAAAACCCATGTACATGGCAGACCCTAAACGGAATCATCTGTCCATGCATCCATTCATCATTCCCTCATCCCGCAATGAAAACGCATGAATATTCACTCACATAATATGTGAAACTTCCATCGCGTCTGTGCGTAATGCAGTCTGCAAAAACCACTGTGCTCCTGGCCGGATCTGTAGTGTTGTGAAGCAAGATGGATTTGGGAACGTCCTGCCTTATCGTCCACTACGCTATTGCGCATCCCATTCAATTCATATCATTCATTGCTTGCTCGTTATGGGCCATGTCCCAAGGACATTCTACAATAGAACGTTACATTTCCAGCCAGACCTGTGGGCGTATCCTCGCCGCTACTTCAAAACCAAAAATGCTGGCCTTCGAATTCCTCACTTGCAACATTACGTCGAAAAGGCTTCTGTGAACGCTTGCATTCACAATTACATCAATGTAGTGCGGCTGTGTGTCATAATGCTAACTGGCTGCAATCACAAATGGGACGCCACGCCCGTCGGTGAAGTACGTTACTGTGCTGCATGAGGGTCGGCCATCGATCGAGCCCTACATACCACTGACTCTTCACAGGTATGTAAGCGGCTGCAATCATAGCATGTGTAACAATGGGAGCATAGCATGAAAATCAGTCAAAGTACATCACACTGCCATCGGGATTTGATACATGATTCCAATCCCAAGATGCCATGCGGCCAAATGCAGCCTTACGTGCGGGACGTGCTCGGCCAGAAGGGATTGCATCTGCCACAGATTCATTCAATCAGCACAGGTGGAGGCCATACAGGCCGACAGCACATATATAGCAGACCCAAACCCCTCCCACAACCACTCCCACTCCAAAATGCTACCGGCAGGACTAGCGATGTTGGGCCTGGGGGACCAGATAGCACTGCAAGTGCTACAACTACAAGAAGACGACGAACAACAACAGGTACAACAACCGGGCGCACAGGGGAGACGGAGGAGAAGGAGGAGGAGGAGGGCAAGGCAGGGTCAGCAAGGCCCACAAGCACTGCCACTACCACCACGCAGGCGGCCCGCAATCCCACGCCTCCGAGCCGATCCGTTCAACCTCACTGCTGAGCAGATCCACACCCTCTACCGTTTGGACCGGGACACCATAATCGCCATTGTGGACATGACACATGCTGACCTCGTGAGCATGATAGATAGCCCAACCGCCATCCCACCCCTACTGAAGGTGGTGTCTGCACTCCACTTCCTGGCCACAGGCACCTACCAGCACACAGTGGGACAGTTGCATGGCATTTCACAGCCACTGTTCTCACGGACACTCTTCCAAGTGCACGATGCCCTCCTGAAGCACGCCGACGACCACATCACACTACCACGCACGTACCAGGAGATTACCAACGCAAAAGTGGGATTCCATGCACTTGGCGGCATCCCGGGTTGCATTGGTGCCATCGACTGCACCCATGTTGAATTGGTTGTCCCACATGCCATGGAGGTCCAGTACCGCAACCGGAAACAATTTCATTCAATCAATGTGCAAATGGTGTGTGACTCCAACAAGATCTTTACGCATTGTTGTGCCAGATTTCCAGGATCTACCCATGATTCTATGGTCCTGAGGAACACAAGAATACCACGCTACATGGAGCGACACGCAGGGCACAGATCCTGGCTACTCGGTGAGTCTCATTCCATGCATGACATCGTGGCCCATTTGATGCGTCAATGACCTTGCAGGAGGAGGGGGGGGCTACTTAGCACTATCATTCCACTGACACCCTTTATTCGTCTCATACAGGTGATGCCGGGTATCCACTGAAGAGATGGCTCCTTACACCAATCCGGAACCCACAGAACGAGCATGAGGAGGACTACAACCATGCCCACTCACGTACCCGTGTGGTCATTGAACAGGCATTCGGCCTACTGAAGGCTCGTTTCCGCAGCCTCAGCAGGTCTGGCGGGGCACTCATGTACAGCCATGAGAAGGTTTCTAAGATGGTCATGGCATGTGTCATGCTGCACAACATGTGCATACGTAGGAATGTGCCCATGCCCCCTGACGCTGTACTGCATGCACCTGAAGATGATGATGATGATGAGGGTGGGGATGTGGAGGCACCTCAAGGAGTCCATGAGGCACAGGATGCACGTGCAATCCGACAGAGCATCATAGATGCATGCTTCTAGCAACCACGCATGGTGCCTATTACACGGAAAGGGGACCTGTGGCACTGTGTGTGTGTAGTACAGGCACATTGTGGACTGTACGCCTATGAAGGCCTCGTACGCAAATATCAATGTCCACACATGTCATTGGATGATAATGAGGTGCTGTATTGTTAATGTGATTTGATTTATACACCCTATGGACCCGCCACCCAGTGAAGCCCAACACACCCCCTCCACCCTACTACCTCCCCCCCCAACACCAGTGTCCAAATATGCATGCTGTCCGTGGGTAGACGCTATTGCAAGCCCCCTCTACGGGTATCAGGGGCACCCCTGCCCGTGGAGCGCAGGTTCCTGCCAGATCTGCGTTGGGGGCTGCCCTGGACGGAACTTGCCACGGATGATGTCTCTGCCTGCTCGCGTCCATGCATGTCTCTGAGGGTTTGTGAGAGCTCCGAGAGCACACGGCGCACAGCAGCAAGTTCAGCACAAACGTCTTTGGACGTCGCATGCAGTTCCCCCCTCAGGCTCTCGGTGCTTTTCTCCATTTGTGCTCTCAGGCTCTCGGTGCTTTTCTCCATTTGTGCTCTCAGGCTCTCGGTGCTTCTCTCCATTTCTCCCCTGAGGCTCTCACTACTTTTCTCTATTTGTGCCCTGAGTGTCTCGGTGGATGTTTCCATGGCTGCCCTGGAACCCCCGCATTCATTTGCATGGTCCTTGAGTAGCGTGGACACTTCCTGCTGTTGCTCGATCAGCAGGTCGAGGGACTGTTGCCTCTGCTGGGCCATGGACATTTGCGGTGGTGTGACAGGGGGGCTGCTCAACACATGTTGCCTTGGCACAGGACTTGTGGGGGTTGGCCAGTCGTCGTCTTCAGGGTGCCCCTGCGTGGTTTCGTCATGGTGTAGGGGATGGAACATGCAGGGGGATTGGGAAAGGTCATGGATGGTACCTACGTCGCCAGCACTGTTTTCCGTGTCGGAGCATGCTGGCATGACAGCTGTGTCACCTATGGTGCTGCTACCACCAGAGGCAGTGCCATCAGATACGTTCTTTGGGGGGACCTGTGGTGCTGGGGTTGTGGACTTGCTGGCTGCTGGGGTGCCTGTTGCAGTCCCCTCCAGTGTGCTGCCACTTGATTCCTGCTGCTGCCGTGTCTTGATCCTTGCACCTGAGGTGGAGGCTCTTGGGACGTTGGTCCTGGCCCTCTTTGCAGGCGTGCTGGTAGGGGTGTCCTGCAGCTCGTCGTTGGTATCGGACCCTGTGGTGGAGTAAAGAGGGGCGAGCGTTAGTTATGGGTCTGTCGGATTTGGAATGGCAACGTATCAAATGCATTGGGGTGGTACATGAGGCTGATTTGGGACTGGGCCTTGGAGGTGGTCTCATTTTCGTGTGGATTGAGGATGCATTCATTTGGCTGCCTGCAGTTAGGGGGTGCATGCTGCACATGTAGGGGTTGTTTATGGCATCTTGATTGATTTGTTTATTCATTCTGACTTTTAGAGGGCGCTGTCAGGGCAAAGTATGTATTGCACTATGGGGTCACATGGTACTGCACATGTTCGTGTTTTGTGGATTTCGCATTGTTTCTCTTGGCCAACCTACCTGATTCTCCGGATGTCGGCACTCCTTTCTCCATCCCTCCGACTCCCTCTATGCTCTCCATTCCTATGGTGGAGGCGCAGATATCCTCCCAGGGGGTCAACTTGATGGGCGACTCTGAACCCCCCCCGGTAGCTGTGGCGATGTTCCTGTTCGCAGAAAGTATGCTGCGTACGCGGATCCGCAGGTCGTCCCACCGCTTGCGACATTGCTGTGGCGTGCGGGGTGTTGTCCCCACCGCACTTACGCGCTGTGCCACCAGGGCCCATATGGCCTTCTTGTTGGCAAGGGCCGTCCTGGTCATTTGACTGGAGAAGACGACGGCGGCATTTTCCTGGAGGGTCTCGGTGAGCACGGTCAGTTCCTCTCGGGAGAAGTGTACCTGCCGCTTGCGATCACACGCTTTCTTGGCTACCTTTCCCATATTTATTTTTTTAACTGGGGTTGCTAACGGGTTGGGATGTGTGTCAGGGTCGGATTTTTAATGGTTGTGTTGGGATTCGGATTTTATAGTTGTGCGGCGTGCTGTTTCCCGTTCCGGCCACATGCTTTTACTTCCGTTTCCGTATATTTACGGTGCCCGTAATTTGCGGTGCCCGCTCGTTACGGTGACCGCTCATTACGGTGACCGCTAAGATGGGTGGCGGTATTGCACCTGGTGCAGCGTACGGCGGCGGTAAGGGCCGTTTTGGGGTCATTTCCGCCATCGCAGCCTTTCGGATTCCGCCATGGCGTAATGCTCGTGCCCGATAGGTCGTAATTAGCCGCACTTTGCTCCTTCGTGCAATGGCGGAAACGCTATTTACGCTGTTGCGGTCCGGTCAGTCACTTTCCGCCAGGGTCGTAATGAGGCCCACTGTGTTTAAGCTAGACACCTGGAAAGTTACTGAGATATGTGTAGTAGGAGGGTGTACATTTGTATAAATTTTAATGAAAAACCAATATTGTAAAACCAGTTAAAAAGCGCAAAATGTTGCCATTTCTGAATGCAAGCCCCCATGAAGAGCAGAGTTTGAACAGAGTATACCTCATGTGATATGTGATGGGTGCATGTAATATTAAACAACTGTGTATCTGTGCAATATGTATTTGGGTCAAATATAGATTTATGTGCAATTTGACAGGGGAGTGTCCTTTCTGCAGGCCATAAAACAGCATCACCATGACTCACATTTCCTTTCCCCTATCAAGGAAGAGAGAAAAGCTTGACCAATGATCAGGTGAGAGAGGGGCTGGCTTAGTGATGCTGCGCACACACCCACTTTCAAAAGACCTAAAAAGAGCCACTGGAAGCTAGAGAGGACATTCAAATCCAGTTGCTGCGGAGCGTTTTGCCGGACCACACCGCATCCAGAAGATACCACTTCCAGACTGACTCCAGCTACATACTCCAGAACCTAGAAGTTATACTTTAGAACCTAAATCAGAGGCCTAAAACCACAAGCTGAGTTCTCTGCAGCAGGCCTCAAATCATTGCAAGCTACTCACAGCCGGGCGAGCTGCTTGAATCCCTTGCCATGAACTTTTGCCAGGACCAGTGGAGAGATCCAGGAGCCGTGCAGAGACCACTGTATCCGGACAGACCAGTGCCAGACCAGACCGTGCAGAACTGCAGACCCAGAGACCAGATCGATGTGAAGTGCCGCTAGCCTGATTGATCAGATCCGTGAAGAGACCCAGTCCTTCCAAATATATTGTGAGTACAGCTAGGACGGGGCAAAAACCAAATCTCTTAGTTTAAAGTAATATAATTGAATCTATTTTAACCTAAGTAGTACTGCCTCCTAACTGTCACCTGTCATTTGTAAAGCTGCACCACTGTCACTTGTCAATTCTGCAGCTGCAAAGCTGTCACCTGTCATTTTTAGTTTACTTTAAATCCGAAAAACAACCTTTACAAAATCGTTCATATCTCTGGAACCGTTTGGGCTACGGACTTGGTTTAACTTTCCTCTGAAAGCTTAGAATCTAAGCTGTCCGACAAGCCTAGAACTTCCTACTCCTTATACTTTTTCCACAATCACGATTCCCGCACTCGCGAATTTTACCGCAATTTGCGATTTGGTTAAAAATCCAGCCACGTGTAACCATCAGCAGTCATTTCTTTCCTTGCTAAAAATTCATTTGCCTCTTAATCACCATCCCTGAATCATTGCTAAAGTGAGCCTGAGCTCATCCCAAGTATCTCTCACTCACCCTGAACCTCTTAAAGGGAATTAAAAGCATTTTCAGCATATTTATCACTTCATTGCCATCACCTTTTAAAAGCATTTTGGGCCTGTGTTTCAAACTTCTATCTGTGGTCTAAGCTTGCTGGGGTGAACTGAATTATATTCGATTGCATTCCTGAGAACTGTGTGCTCCTCTTTCCATCTCCTTCCATTTCTTACATTGCATAGGGGAGGGGGTGAATTGCCAGAGAAAAAGTGATTCTTTTATCTTTTGCTAAAATCATATCAAGTATTTCTGTACTGCATTTTATTCCTCATTGCTTTTCCCTTGAAATCATAAAAGTAGTTTTGCTACTTTATCCATCCTATACTAACTCCTCATTGATTGTAAAGAAGTGTGCTAGTGCCAGATTACCCATTGTTGATCAACATCTTATGTCTAAGTGTACTATCAGATATTAATTTATTATAAAGTGTGATATATATATATTGTTTAAATTCTCAAATAAACCTTTTAAACTTGCAAAACAGAACTACCTCTTGGCTCAGTGGGGTCAGGGGGATTCTAAGAGAGGGGTGTTATATAGGGGTAGTCATCCAGAACTCATGAACTGGACATAAAGATATATCAATAAGGGTTTCCATTCAGTATCCCAGACTAGGCATTGACTTAGCTGTAGTGTTGATTTGAATCCTCTTACACCGTGAACTTCTGTGACCGCTTAGAGCAAACCCATCAGTGTGCTACCTGTGGCCACCCACCTATTCTCCTGCAACATACTGCTCTGCTTGCTGAATCCAACTGTTTGTTGGTCAAGGTAAGGCTATGTATCCTAGTCATATTTTGCAGATTTTTAAATTTCTATCTATTTGCGAGTTGAGTACACAATAGTGCTAGGTTCATTGGTCTCATTGCTATTGACTTGAGTTTCCATTGCTATGCTATCAATAGATCGATTTATTTTCATCTGTGTCTATTGTCATCGAATTGCACCCTTCGGGGGTCCAGTCTATAATATAAGCATGTTTCCTTCTCGTGCAATACAGAACATCCAAGGGATGAGTCACATGTTCAGTTTTTAGTCACATCATTTATACATTTCTGCAACTTATGCAAATACTAAGCCGCACATAATGAACTGGTATAGTTCCTGCGACCAAAACAAACCTTGCATTGATCATTGTATGATTCATTTACTTTTGTATCAAATCTTTATTCTTGAAGATTGTATAATAATGTCGATATTTACTTTTCAGATTTATCAACAATGCCTGCCTGTTCGATTAGCGGTTGCCCTTCGAAAACCCATGCTAAATCTGAAGGCACTACAATGCATGTATTCCCGAAAACTGTTGACTGAATAAGAGAATGGGTCAGACATTGCGGATATCCACTGGATGAGCTGGAAAGTAGAGTCCAACAAGTCTTACAGGACAAGAGGGGTGATCGATACCGCATCTGCAGCCGGCACTTTTCCTTGGACATGTACACAACATCTTGGGTAACAAAGAAGAATAAACGGCGAACAACACGGAAATTGCACGAAAACGCTATTCCCACTCTATTCGTCCACATTCCGCCACCGGTGAGTCAAGTGTCCGGATTTAGCTTTAGGCCTTGCGGTAGCGTGTAGGTATCCGAACTGATTAATTGATATTGTAGTTGTTCTATCCCTTGTAACAATTTCGATATTGATATGAGTGTATAGTTTTTTGAATAATGACATTTACCAATATATTCTTTTTCGATTTCATAACCCACAAACGCAATGTATATATATGGGAACAGGGAACTGTGCTGTATTGAGCATTTTACAAGTATTCTGTCGCCTTACATGGCTATTTTTAATATTGGCATTTCATTATCAATCATTAATTTACCTTTACAACCTCTTGACTATCCCTTGAATCTGAAGCAAGAACATTCTACATCCTTGACGTGGTCGCAGTTATCAACCACTTCTAGCGCGTATCAGGTAATCTTACTAGGCTAATCCGCTACAGACCTGTTTTATGCATGTCAAGTAATATTTTTATTTTATCGTGTAATCATTTTACCAAATGTTTGGTTAGTGCTTTCCAATTGATATACACCTTAGTTATCGTCCACTGGTGTTTGTTTTCAGTTATAATTAGTGTTATCCATACTAATGCAAGTGCTGTCTTTCAGGGAGATGCTGAAGCGTCCGCCACATCTACAACATTTCTAGATGTTCAACAGCTGGAAGTATGGATACTGACAGCTCCATCGAGCGTCATCATGAGAGCTGGATTTCTTGTCGTTTGATTGTTCTGCACAATGTTTCATTCGTGGTTAGCCGTTGATATGTACCTGTGCTGTCGACCCCAGGTGTGTGTTATGTTTTCACTATTGTAATCCTCACTAATGCAAGTACTATGTTTCAGGCTGTTGATGGAGCGTCAACCCCTGCACTTGATGCAGAGCCTGACATTCAAGTAATTCCAGGGGAAGTGGAAGCGGGACCATGCGTATACGAATCTGCGCAACAGCTTTCGGAAGTGCGCACTACATTTGCAACATCCATAGATATTCTTCAGCAGCACGAGGTATGGAGAATGACAGCTCCATCATGCGTGATCATATAACGTGATTCCATTTGCTATACTTTCTTCCCTATTAACGCACGTGCTGTGTTTCAGGGAGATGACGAAGCTTCCACTACAATCACAACATCCAATTTAGATGATGCAGATGTAAATAAATCGGAGAAATAAGTCGATGAAATGTGATCATATTTAGATTTTCCTTGATTCTTTTGGACAATGCATCATTTGCGGGTATCTCTTTATATGTACCTGTGCGTTCGACCCCAAGTCTGTGTTATGTTTCCAATATTGAAAACCATACTAATCCAAGTACTGTGTTTCGGGGAGACGACGGAACTTCCACCACAATCACAACATCTCATTTAGATGATGCAGATGTAAAGGAATCGTTGAAATAAGTCGATGAAATGTGATCATATTTGGATTTTCCTTGATTCTTTTGGACAATGCATCATTTGTGGTTATCTCTTTATATGTACCTGTGCCGTCGACCCCAAGTGTGTGTTGTGTTTCCAATATTGAAAAGCGTACTAATGCAAGTACTGTGTTTCAGGGAGATGCGGATGCCTCCTCTCCAATACAACCATTCATGGCAGTCCATGCAGAGCCAGAGGTATGGATACTGACAGTTCCATTGAAATAGATCATCACTGGTCGAATACTTGTCGTTTGATTGTTGTACACAATGTTTAAATCGTGTTTGGCTATTGAGATGTACCTGTGTGTTCGTCCTCACGTGTGTTTTATGCTAACAATATTTTGATACATAGTAATGAAAGTACTATGTTTCAGGGAGACAATGGAGCCTCATTCCGTGCTGTCTATCCGGATACAGAAAATATAGTCGTTGCAGCGCAAGAGGAAGGGAGGAAATGCGGAAATAAATCGGAGCTACAGCGTGCAGATGTTGAAGGTTGAGTCAAAAAAGTTGCAAAGAAAAAAAACAAAAAAAGGTTAGTTACAAACAGTTCATAACTTTAAAAAAATGTTTGTGCTGGGGACTAATTTGTTTTTTTCCAGTCAATTCTACTACACTCCATCTTGTGTTTAAACTGAACATCCCTTTTCCAATCTCTCCTCCAGTTACCCGTGGGTGTCAGAACTATACACACACAGACAGTGAAGCGAATGAGAGATGTGGCTTGCCAGACCGTGTACACTATGGAGGAACTATTAATTGAGGTGAGGCGTGTTCAGGCTCGAGATGCTCATGTCCAATGGCCAGAACATGAATTAACTGTGTTTGGAGACTACAGCAAAGTTGCATTGGACCATAGCTACAGTGCGACCGCACCACCACAAGAAGATGTTATTGAATGTATTGAAGATAGCTCTGAAGTAGTTGCAGATCAATTTACACAATCTACACCCGCCAAAAATTTGCCACCAAAAAACCTGTCGACATTGTTGTGTTCTCCCATGAATGTTGAAGTAATAGATGTCGAAATGACACAGAATGAAGCAGCAGCAGCATCCATAGACGCATCAGAACTTGATATCAGCGATATTACTTTCCAATGTGTTGAAATCTCCACAACGTCACAGGCCGAAACAACGTTGACGCAGGATGACAGTCTAATGAAAGAGAGCAAATACATTGTATTCGACAGTTGTTTGATGGAAATTATAAGTATGCTGAAATGTGTGCATTCCATTATAGGGAAAGTGTGTGGGAAGCCATTGATTAATGTGACTCGTCAAATAAAAGGCAGTAACGTCAAAATAAATGCCGCCTGTAGATTAAATCATAGGTTCTCATGGTCTGCACAACAGATGCTGGGGAAACTGCCAGCAGGCAATCTACTGTGTGCAGCTGCATCACTTTTTAGTGGCTCCAGTTTTAGAAAGTTAGAGGCTTTCTTTCAGTTTGTGGGACTCAATTTCATTTCTAAAGCGCTGTACTACATATACCAACGTGATTATCTGTTTCCTGCCATTAGTGATGCTTGGAAAATTGAACAATTGTCTCTAGCAAGTACTTTCGAAGGCAAACTATTCAGGCTAGCCGGCCATGGACAGTGCGACAGCCCTGGATTTTCTGCCAAGTACTGCACTTACCACTTTCAGGACATGGATAGTAAGAAAATTGTGAGTTTGGTGGTCGTGCAGGTAACACAATGTACATCGTCAGTGGCCATGGAGAAACTAGGATTTATAAAATCAGTGGAATATCTACAATCAAGGGGAATGCACATCGACCTCATAGCCACGGATAGACACGTTTCAATTGCCAAGACAATGAGAGAGCAGTTCCCACATATTAAACATCAATTTGACGTATGGCATCTTGCTAAATCAATCAATAAGAAAATCTCGGCTGCAGGGAAAAAAAAGGTTTGAAAGTATTTTGCAGTGGTCACATTCTATCACCAACCATCTTTGGTGGAGCTCAAAAACTTGTGAGGGGTCAGTGGAAATACTACTTGAAAAATGGCGGTCACTGATGCACCACTGTACCAACGTTCACCGCTGGACAGCAAATGAACATTTCCACCAATGTGAACATGGCCCTTTGTCCCCAGAGGAGGCAAGGAAGAAGAAGTGGTTGATTCCATCTTCACCGACACACGAAGCCATTGCGAAGATTGTTTTCGACAAAACTCTATCAAGAGATTTGAGAGGACTGACAGAATTCTGTCACACTGGAGATTTGGAGGTGTTCCACAATATGTGCCTAAAGTACAGGCCAAAGCGCTTGCATTTTAGCTTTTGGGGCATGAAACATCGCACTCTACTAGCGGTCTTGGCCCATAACAGCAATGTCGGACGTGAACAATCTAGGACTAGGGGTAAAGTAAGGATGCCTCGCTACACTAAGGTGTTTTCAAAACGAAGTAAGCAATGGGTGATCAAACCAGTCTATGATGAAATGCAGTTCGACTTTGTGAAAGGCCTTATTGTTGCTGTGTTAGAGAAGCACAGATATGGAATTTTGGACGTTTCTGTGCAGAGCAGTGATCCATTGCCACCGAACATTGCGACTGTGCCATGCCCACCCGAAGCACAGCTGATTGTGAAGTACAAATCCTGGTTTAAATAATTGCAATATGATTGTCTTTTTGTAAATAAATGTTATTGTACAGTGTACCTGTAAACCTAACCCCTACCTTCACTATCATGGGTGGCAAACAAGCTGGGTGTCATCTCTATTCACCTCACATATGTGTAACTATATATTTTTCTCATGTCTCATCTCATGTAAATGTAAATGCTGCGCACTGTTAACGGAGGGGAGGCTTGCGTATTGCAAATATTAAAACAAACAAACAAACAAATCTCACTTTTAACTCAACTCCTGTGGTACTTTATACTTTCCCTGACCTTCCGCAAAAAATTAAATGTCTCAATTTGGGCTGCAAAGCTCACAGACAACGGGGACAAAATTGGGGCACTTAGAACGCGCCAGCCAAGCGGGCCGTGGCATTTGGGAGAGAAGCCCGTTCGCATTTGCACATTGAGGCGCACTACATAGACGGATTCTAAACTTCAAGTTCTCACAGATGCCTATACTACGTGATGTTGCAAATAAAGAATGCGAAGGACAGCGCCCAGATGAGGCCCACAAGTCGGACTGGAAGTATAAGGGTCTATTGTTTTTTGACCTTGAGACAGGGACCATGCCGAAAGAACTACATTTGAAGGGAGTGCGCAATAACGTAAGAGACGATAAGGCAGAAAATTCAGAAACTAGACCGAGTTTCATTTTAGTTCAGTATACGAAAAATTGTTGTCAAGAGCACGGTCCGTTTTACAGACTGCATTACGAAGAGACACAATGGAAATTTCAAATATACTGTAAGTAAATCTTTACACGCTTTTATACCGGAATGAAGATTTAATGAATGGATGCATGAATAAATTAATGAATGAAGAGCTAGGAAAAGCAAGTAAAACGTGTTCGTAGTGGGCACATGGGCATGCAGGTCCATTGGTCTCACCGATCTCGGTCCTTGGCCCAGCCACTTTTCCCTGCACTGCCTACCTGCACTATGGGACTGTCTCTGTATCCTTCAGCCCCTTCTCCCGGCATTTACCTTGCACTTGCCACCAGCTGGCCATATTATTTAATTTGTATTCAACTAACCATGTACAGCCCTTCCCCATGCGCGATCAGAAAGACACCTGGCCTAGTAGGATCGTTGTCTGTCCTTGTTCCCCACCTGCCTCGTCACGCCTAGAAACACTTTAGTATAGGCGCGTTACAAATGCCATATCATATATCATATCATTCCTCACGCATGTAGACTAACTGTCGTTTATCATTGTGTGTTGGCCTCGATTTATCTCGTTACTTTTCGCATTGATTTTAGAGACGAACATACTCCATTGAACTATCCTTGCAAGCAAATAGTTTCTGATCGGCCGTAATAAATAAAATGAGTAATATTAATGAAGTTCGGCTAGCGAGACTAATTATAATTTTTTTGTTTTCATAACAGGTATTTGATCCCATTCTGCCACTGCCATCTGTTTGAGACACCGGCAGATGGATTCTTCAGTAGACACCTGCAGCTTTGTGTCAACAACTGGAGCACGATCACCATATTATGGGACGATCGCCAAGGGCCCACATGCCCTTACGCTGTACTAGTGGCTAGAAGCAACATATCAACCTTTAGGCTGGACTAGTGCCTAGTTGATGGAACAGCCTTGCGGTTCACCGTGCTTCCAAAGTGATTCTTTTTACGAAAATGAACACCCTGTGTACCATAAAGGAACAGCACGTGACTCAAGATGAAACGGAACAGTTATTGCGGATACAGATAAAAGAAAATAAATGGCTTTCGGAGTTCATATGGCAATTACTGAATATTCTCTAAACATTTAATGTCAAATAAATGTACTTTACCAAATGTACTGTGTTGCTGTTTCATTTTAAAGTACAGTTTCATATTACGAATTGTGGCGCGGTGTTTTGTGAGTTGATCTGTGTTGGTTTCCGGGTTCTGTGTGGAGTCGCGCAGAAGACGACTGGGCGCGCTTGCCTACGCAGCACAGTAACGTCACGGAGAGAGGCGGGGAATATGAATGTTTTGATAATGTCAGGCTCAGGGGCGGGGGAATTGATTTAGTGCCACAAAAGCAGGTCAGCCAGGGCGATCGGGGAAAAGATGGGATTATCAGAAAATGGCGGCTCCATGGTGCTTGTTTTCGCGTGCGTTTAATGGACGAAAACTCGGGTAAGGTCCATAGGAAAGTTTTCTAAAATCGAGCCACTTAGGCTTAAAAAAACATGGCCGACCCGTAGGGACAATACAATTTTTTACTAGACCATGCCTTTAAGACTTCAGTTAGGTAGAGTAAAGGTGGTAAGGAGGGGTTAGAGGAGGAGTTTAGTGAGCTGGACACTTTAACCCTAGGTGTGGGATGAAGGAATTTAGTGAGCAGTGCACTGTATACCTGGTTGTGGTTTATTGAGCGGGGCACTATATCCCTGGAAGGTGAGCAGGAACTATATGTCTCGAGGTGGTTGGAGGGCAGTAGAGACAAAAGTAGTAATAGGATGACAGGGTTAGAAGGGAGGTGGAGAGTAGAAATAGGAGAATGGAGAGAAGTGATAAAATCATGAGACCGAGTGAAGAAAGGCAGAGCGAGAGAGTTAGGAGTGTATCGAGTAGTGGAGACAGGCATAGTTGGAGAGAGTCACCCAGATGAAAGGCACACCAGGGCAATCAAAGGGTGCCATCTATGTCTCTTAGAAAGTCTCGGAGGCAAGTAGAGAGATAAGGGTACCACCTTTAAACCCTCCCTAGGTCAGGGACTGACTAGAAAGTAGGGGGCAGCTGGCTATAAAGAATCAGTATCTTGTCAAGATCTCTTTGAGAGTTGGGCATACTGGGCTAAGGAGGTGGGCGCCTCCCTCAAGGCTGAGCGAAAACCTTTAGGGACCACCCATAGATTTGGAGCCCCAATTTCTTTGTTTTTGAAATAATATTGGGCATGTCTTCTGACTCACTGAGAACATTGTCACATAACATTGTAAACCTTTCACTGTGCCAACAATGCGATGGGGCATGATATAGCAGTACACTTTAAGAGGAAGTGTCAAGTATGGCCCCCACTCCAGTTGCCCCCCTCGTAGTGCCCGGTACTTTCACACCCAAAATATGTGACGTATGATGAACAGATAAACCAGCAGAGAGCAGCACATGGGTTCTGCCCAGTACCTATCAGAATAACAGCACCTATTGAAATACCAACACCTAAGAAAACATGGACAGTAAGGTAGACATTGAGAAAGCCATATTCACATTTGAGACAAAATGACTGTTGTCAGAATGGAGTATCCGAAGAAGCCAAGAAGATAATGAAGGAAGATGAATGGTGACATCATAAGATATCATACTGATGCACATATAGAAGATATAATGACCTGAGAATGCTGACAAGAGACGAGACACCATGAATGAATGACATGTTTGAACCCACGATGAAGAAGTTTATGTTAAAATGAAGAAACTCATGCCACATACATGATGAAGATATTCAGTCAGTTTAAACCTGTACACATGCAAATAACCGCAAGAAGCAAAGAAATCGTGAAGCTTGCTTATGCTTAATAGTAAATAGATCGCGGCGAGCACCAACATGTACAAGTATATACCTCAAAAGCACTTTATGTATAAGTATAATCCCAATACGCACATGAGCAGAATTGAACAAAAGGTTATTAAAGGCCTCAAAAGGAGTGTGTCGCAAAAAGAAAATCGAGAATCAAAGCAGAACGAAACCCAGCTGAGGATGATCATGCCAAGAAGCTGAGGTCTTATCTGCCTGGAAAGGCCGACATTGGATACAATTAAGGAGAAAAGAACAGACATCCTGTTCAGAAAGGTCAAGATAAGCCACCGATGGCGGAGGCCTGGTAGAATTAAATCAAATATACAAAAAGACACAGAGAAAAGACAATTTCACGGTGTCCAGTCACGTGACAAGGCAGGCTGGAAGAGTGTGATTTTCACACCTACGCATGGATCTCCGCCATGCCCATACTCCTTAAAAGTTCTCAAGACCACAGAGCAGACTTAAGGCCAAAATACAAAGCAGTAATTGACACATGGCTACTGAAGTGATTATTGATTATAACATAATTGGTGGGGAGCTGGGGTGAAGGCAAGCTCCTCTGCACCTGGATGTTCTTTCTGCGTGCTGCTAGACGTTGATGGAAACGTATGAGTGGGGTTGATGCCAACCCAATCATAGTGGACCATGTAATATAGGGTCCTATAGTGAGTGGAGCCAATGGGATGTCGTATTTTAGTGACATTCATAGTGGCCCTTTTGAAGGGAGGGCTTAATTGCCCCGCCTGACTTTTATTATCCAATCCCCTCTTCCCGTCACCACATACAGATATAGTACCTATGTTAAAGTAACTTCCTATAACCAATCACGTTGCATGTTATGTTTTTACGAATTGCCACGTAGAATGATGTCAGCAATGACGAATTATTGCTATAAATACTGTGTTTTTTCTGAAAGTGAAGAGAGCGAGAAGATCGATTTTATGAACTTGTCATTAAACAGATTCCCTTTTCCAAACTATTGTGATAGTTATTTGATGCATGAGTATGAATCTGCATCCCCACCTATCTCGAGGGTACTGCTACTTATCTTAAAGGGCTGTTTGAGAGATCATCCAGTTCACTTGGTAGCAGAAATTGATTGTTCGATTAGATAAGATACCCATCGACCGTTGACATAAGTAACTTCGGGTCCTCAGCAATATCACAAGTCCTTGTTATGCTCACCTGGTCTCTGCAGAGGCGTTGGGGCACAGTTGCAGCCCTCCCGGGGGTGAGGTCACTCGGGTGCGACTTCGCCCTCTGCGCTTATGTGATGACTAGTGGTAATAGGTGATGCTGCTCGGGACTGCTCCTGCGTGGAGAATAGGGGGCGTGAGTATGCCAGCTTGTGCGCCTGATCCCCTTCCAGACCCCTTCTCCCAAACCGTGGTACCCGTGGGATGCGCTGTCCCTGGAAAGCTCACCTGTTGATTAGTTTTGGTGAGCACTCCGTCCTGCTGCTTCTGGCAGGGGCGCTTTTATGATCTGGACTGAGTTCCTTCACTGGTCCCTTGCACGTGGTAGTCCAATCCTGCTGGGACTAAGCCACTATACTATGCCTCTGTCTTTCTTCGTCTGTTTTTGTTGCATTGTAAAGTTCATTGGCCCTCATTACGAGTTCAGCGGTAACCATGGCGCTATTGGCGGCATGGCTGCTGCCGAAATCGCGTTGGGGTCCGGGTCCTCAGAATGAGGACTTACCAGGCCATTCCGAGTTCGGAAGGCCTGGTAATTCCTCCCTCCGAGGACCCGGACACGGTCCTTCCCCATTCCCATTTCAGCCCCCATAGGGCTGAATGGGAATGGGAGAGGGAGCAAACAACGGGCCATTACGAGATGGCCCGTTGTTTGCTCCCTCTTTCCCAGGCGTGCTTACCGTGTCCCGCGAGGAGAACTCGTAATGCGGCAGTACGGAGTGAACGGCGCCATTCACTCTGTACTGCCAGGGTCGTAATGAGGCCCATTGTCTTGTATTTCTTCCCTTGCAGGTGATGTTGCCAGCCAGCAGAAGCTGCAGAGCTCGAGGCCGCAGCTGGAAGGAATGAGGAATGAAGCTGCAGCGGTACAGTAGCTGGTAAATTGTTATCTAGGGGGCGCGTGGGGTTCAAATGTGGCACGGCCCTAGGACGGATGTTCTAACCTTGTCTTTCTTCTTCTTCACAGGGTCTGAGTTTGTGGATGCGGAGTGCAGTGCTGCGGCGTTGGGATCAAGATCACTGGATGTCAGGAGATGAGTCTGCAGATAAAGCAATGAAGCACTGGTTTGCTGGAGGTGAGTATGCAGGAGAACTTCTGGTTTCAAAGGTAAGTAAACTGGTCCAAGCGGCGGTGAGCGTCACGTTGCATGCGAGTGCACAGTAACGCGAAGCACCGGCCTTAAGGGTGGAGCATCTTATATAGCTGAGATTCTGAAGCCACGCCCACCAGGTTCAGCCTGCCTGCCACACCCGATGAGTCAGCACATGAAGACCAGGCCTAGGGAGCCACACCCGATGAGTCAGCACATGAGGATGTTCTCTGAAATAAAGGCTTTCGGCTCCTGAAAAGTTCTTGTAAAATAAAAGCACTCCTGCACTGAAATAAAGTAAAAGCACTCCTGCACTGAAATAAAGTGTTCCTGCTCACATCTCTATATGAGCCTGAGTCCAGCCAGGGCCCCTGTTTTTATGGGTACCAAAGGGACATAAGTGAGTCAAGTGACCCATTGCCCCCATCACTAGATGGTGTGGTGTTTGTGTTCTGCGGCCTGTGGCCATGACAGTCCTTTGCCATCCGGCTGGTAGACTGAGAAGCTCTCTGTAGATAGTGGTTAGATTAATTGAAAACCCTGCAGGTTAGGTGCAATGGGACCTTTGCTTTCTCCCAAAAATCCCTCCCACATCTACGAGTAGCGGATCGGACGAGCAGCACGGAGAGGCGGTAACGAAGGCGGTGATCCCGAGTGTCCGTAGATGAAAAACATGCGCAGTGAGTAAAAAAGACTAAATGTTTTGGCAAAGTTTGCATGCCTTATAAAACAAGTAAAGTGAAGGTAACGGAGGGAGGCGGGACAAATATAACGGCAGAGCAAGAGTGTAACGTAATGTATATATAAGGGAAAATATTGACTTGAGTGTGGCCGAGCAATATAAAGAGCTATCGTGAGTGTGACCGCGATAAGAGTATATTCCCAGTGCCTAGGCTTTAAAGAGTACTAGCAGAAGCCTTCATCTAAGGTCCTGTAAACGGGATGACTTAGGAGACTGGAATCGATTAAAGACAATCCGAAAGAGATGGGCTTAAATTCCATTTTTGGAATAACCATAGGGGCAAGATGCGTCTGAGGAAACAGATGGCATAACATTTGTGTGGCCGGCCAGAGTCTGTCTGTTATTTTTATGTATTTAAGTCAACTCGTGACGTCAGAATTGAAAACTGTTTTTATGGAAAAAAGAGCATGAAAATTGCACGATTGTAAAGGGAAAAGGTTGCATGGCATGGATTGATGGTTGTTTTTTAGCAAGATTAAAGTAAAAATATTGTTCAAATAATGGGATTGGAGCTTGCAACGATTGGTGCTTGCTCATACTGTTGATTTTTTAAACGCATATATAATAAAGTAAGATATAAATAGGGGGTAAACCTGTTAAACATGGAAGACTTTACTCCACTGATACACTTGTGTAAACAGTTGCCGAAACACGCACCTAAGCTTAAACAGTACAGTGTGGAATGGGTTAAAGGGACCGCAGACAAAATATTCATGCCATGGCCCCAAGGCAGATCACTATCTAAAATGGTCCTACAGCCCATGAGGACATATTTACATGCCACGTATACTGGCAAAAAGTTAGATAAACGCCTGGCTAGTTTAGATGTACCAAGAAAAAAAAGAGGAGGAGCTGCCGTTAGATTGGATACTGAATATATGCAAAGAGGGGGTGAAGAGCCTTCTGCGCCACCTGCCCTGTCTGAAATAAAAAACAAAGCTAATAAAGCTGAAGGATGCCACCCACTGAGGGAACTTAAAGCAGCGACGGGATATAGCAACCCGTCATATGAGTCACCCACGCAAAGCCCAGAGAAGGACCAGGAAAGAAATATTACCTCCAAAGTCCCGAGGGACAAGGAGAGACGCGAAAAGGAAAAAGGTGATCAAACGCAAGCAAGTACATCTCTAGGTACAGGAAGAGAGGTAAAGAGATGTAAAGGAGATGAGGATAGAACTGATGAGATGGCATTGACACAGAATGAATGAATGGATGGGAGGTCAGATATTATTGAATCTTGATGGTAAAGGCATTGAGGACATGAGACAAAGAGGAGAACAAGACAAATTAGAAGGAAAAGAGAAGGAAAAGGAAAGACGATTAAGAGACGAAGGGGCAAGGAAAAAAGATAGGCAGAAACAAGAGGTCAGAAAACAGGAAAAGGCAGAAGAACAAAGAAAACACAATAATAAGCAGAGAACAGCTGATGATCAGGATAAAATAGAACAAAGGAGAATAGAAGAAGAAGAACGAAAGATACGGGAGAAGAAAATAAAAAGACAGAGAGATGAGGAAATGCGAATGTAAGCAAAGACAGAGAGTGTGGGATCTCGAATATCTGGAAAGAGAGGTTAAAAATCCCTGAACCAGTGGTAGAATGGGAAGAAATAGAAGAATTATTTCCTGAGTACGATTCAGTACCAGGCACATCTAGAGTAAATCTAGAAGATGACTTCGACACCAGAAGTATCGGGGAGACAATCGATAGAATATACGATGAGATGGGACTAGAAACAACACCCCAAGGGAAAGGAGAGGATGAGCATCTTGAAAGCACTCAGTTGTATGATACTGAGGATGCTTCACGAAGCAGCAGTCATAGAGAGCTGTCCTTAGATAGGCTGACTCTAAATAGAAATGAGGCGGATGAGAGAAGCTGCACGAGTTGGGCACAGACAATATCAGATGCAGAGAGAGCAGGAAGAGAAGAAGAGAGAAGTCGCGAGAGATGCTTCTCTAGGGGAAAGGGAATAAAATGGTTGGATTATACTGGGTTCGCACCTAAAGCACTGGAGTCAGTAATACAATCAGATCGGCATGAAGGATTGTCATGCAGTCAGAGGGGGGAGTTTCCACCGCCATATGTAAGCAGGTTAAGGACGTTGCCAGGTAGACGGCGATGTGGGAATATTACCCCTACGGTAGATAGAAAAAGGATGAGAGAAGAAAAAGAGTTTAGTGTGTCACAGTTCCCCTTATTAGATAAAGGAGGAACAAGGCCACAATATATACCTCGGCCACAGATGGATAGAGAAAACCTAAAAAAACAAGCTCCCAATGTTGACATCAGGAGCCTGAAAATGGATACACGAGTTGACGGGAGGAAACACGTTGGCTATAGGGAATATTAAGGGTCTTTTGATCGCCATACTTGGTGATAGAGCTGACAATGTTTGGACGCGTGCATGTTACCCTGGTGTGACTACAGTTAATACTGCACACGCCGTAGTGCCTTTTAACAATTGCAGAACCGCGTATGGAAAGCACTTCGAGTGCTATACGCGGACACTTCTGATATGGGAGCTATAATGACACGCAAGATGAAGGTGGGAGATGATCCATTGCTTTATATTCAGAATTTCCAAGACGCATGGGTGCTGGAAACCTGTAAATCTTGGGGGAAATCTATACCAGTGTTTTACCATCTATTATGTCAAGGGCTGCCAGAGCAGGTTCAGAAGCAGCTCAAGAAACTGGTAGGAATCGAAGCTAAACCATGGTCAGTAATACAACTTACCATTACGCATAATTGCAGGCTGCTGCAAGAGAAAAATTGAAAAAAGGATGCTGCGAGAAAGGGCGAAGAGGCTAAATTAGTGCAGATAAAATTATCAAAGTATGCCCTTGAGGGGGCAATGCTAACTAGCACAGACGGATCAAATACACAGCAGGTCAATAATCACAGGCAGTTCGATCAAAGCAATAATGGGTTTAACCAAAGAGGCTTCCGAGGAAGGGGATGGCAAAATAATCAGGGAGGCTTTCAAAATATGCAAGGCGGAAATCAGAATATGCAAAATGGGCAAGTAATCAGACCACCTCCAACGTGTTGGACGTGTGGGATGAAAGGGCATCTAGCACGTATGTGCAGAAGTCAAGGGATGGTGCCGAATGACCAATTCACAGGAGGGGGGATGATTAATCCACCTGCGTTCTGGCAGCAGGGTGGAAATGGAGTTGCACAGAATCACACTGTGCAGCAGCAAGCGCCAAGCAAAGCTTGCAGCCGCAACAGAATGTCACCAATTTTCCACAAGGACAGTCTCAACAGTCTCCAATGCAACTTTTACAAATGACAGGCACAGGACAGGTACTGAATTCCGGAATAGGAAATACCCCTGGTGATGGAGGAAATACATTCACTAGTTGTGGAACGAGATTATATATGGACTAGGGCAGCTCACTGGGAGACCTAATGTGTTCCATCCTATCAGTGACACCGAACCCTCACGAGGAACCAAGGGTAGATATCTCTATAGGGGGTAAAGAATATTCGTTCTTAGTCGACACAGGTTGTAACGCTCACCTGATTCCCACAGAGGCGCTGATCCCGGCTGGGCTGCTATTGTTTCTTCAATTGGGAAGCGTAGAGCTCGGACGACTCTCAGTACTGGGCTTCCTCTTATCGAATGTCTGACTTGCAGGGTAAGTTTTCTGCAGGTGAAAGAAAAAGGGTTAATCACCGTTTGATGGGATTCCTTCTCCCACCAATCGCCAGTTTCTCCCACAGCCTAGCTTTCTACTTGTCTCAGCGAGCTCTCACCTTAGGCGTATAAATGCTGAGCTCTCCATCCTGCGTCTGGTGCAGGGGTGCGTGGATTCCAGTTACGTCACTGGATGAGTTCAGTGTTGAGGCTCAAGTCTTTTGCGGCCTTAGTTGTGGCACTGGTGCTGGGATGCCGAAGAGCGATGTTGCCGTTACTTCATGAGCGGATGCCTGTAAGTATACTGTAGTATTTAGGCTTTAAAAAATGGGCACCACAATAATGTCCCTTTTCCTTTGTTTCAGGCCTCGGGATGCTGTGGGCGTAGTTTTCCGTTGCCACTGCACGTGCCGATGCACGTAAGTATAATGATGGTTGGCCGCTTTTAATGGCACCTCTAATAATGTCCTTTTTCTAGTTTTCAGGTGCCGGGATGCTGCGGCTGATGCGGCCGCTTCTGCGCGTGCAAAAACTGGTAAGTTAAGATGAATGCGACTGCCTTCACCCGAACCCCTTTTTAATTATGTCCTTTGCTTTTCAGGTGCAGAGAAGCTGCCGAAGAGAAGGGCGCGGTTAGCTCCGTTGCAATCACCGATGGATCAGGTAAGCGGGCGCGGCTGCGAGCGAGTTGCACTTTTCTAACCTTATGTTTATTCTTTGCAGGTTTTGCGGGTGACTGGATCTGGTAAGTATTGTTCTGTGTCTTTCTTCATCCACAGGTTGCTGCGCGGAAGCTGAAGATGACTCTGGACCTGGAATGCAGGAGCCGGCTTGGTGAGCGTCCTGCTGCTGCAGCAGAATAACGCGAAGCACGTGTTTTCCATCGGGTGTGGTTTAAATAGCAGAGAAGTGCTTCCAGTGTGTGTTCTTCCACCGGTTCCACCCAGGTAAGAAAAGAGTTCCTGAAAGGAGGGAATAGTTCCTCCCAGCCCTGATGGCTGGGGACTTCAACCAGACTGGATTGTTCTGGGTAAATATGCAGCATGGTCTGCCTCAGGTAAGTCCACCCAAGCATTATTACACTGTTTATCAATATGAGCCCGGCGCCTATGGCGCCGGGACTGAAACCCTTCATGAGCCTGGCGCCAAAGGCGCCAGGACACGGTCCAAAGAGCCCATGTAGGGGTCTGCTGGGTCCGGAGTAGTGGAAGACGGGTCTGCTTCCGAGGGCGCTGGGCCAGTCCTGGCCCCTTGGGAGTAGCGCCCATGACAGCACCCCCCCTCAAGGCCCCTCCCAAACTTGTCCTCCCCAGGGGTTTTGGTTTATCGGGAAAGGTTCGGTGAAATTTCTGGACTAGACAAGGAGCATGGACGCGGTCATAGGGTTCCCATGACCTTTCCTGAGGTCCGTAGCCTTACCAGTCGATTAGGTAGAATAAATTCGATCCGATGATTTTAGAGTCCAAAATGTCTTTTACTTCAAATTCGGGCTCCCCATTCACTTGAATGGGCTCTGGAGGACTGGTCAATCTGGTTCCAGGTTGCATGGGTTTCAAAAGAGATACGTGAAATACAGGATGCATTCTCATATGGGTTGGCAATTCTAATTTAACGGCCACTGGATTAATTATGGCCGTAATTGGATATGGTCCCAGGTATTTGGGGTTGAAGGTGCGAGGCCCTTTAAGCAATAAATGTTTGGTGGACAGCCAGACTTGATCCCCAACCTGGTATTGAGGGGCATTGCTTCGGTGTTGATCTGCTCCTTTTTTGTACCTCTCTTTAGCTTGTTGTAGATGTGCAGTCGCTTCCTTAAAAGCTTGGGTAATAACGGTGTGCAATTGATCCACGGCGGGTGTTCCAAGATCTTGAGGTGAATCAAGGTTGGAGGTTCGAGGATGAATCCCATACAAGATGTAGAAGGGACTCTTCCCGGTACCCGAATGAACTGAATTGTTGTAAGCATATTCAGCTATCCAAAGGATGTCCTTCCAGTTACTCTCCGACTGTTGTAGCATGCATCGTAAATATTGCTCGAGAGTCTGGTTTGTTCTCTCGGTTTGCCCGTCGGTCTGGGGATGATGGCTGGTCGAAAGTCTTACATCGATTTGAGCTAATCGACAACAGCTACGCCAAAAGTGGGAAATAAACTGGCTCCCCCTATTTGAGATTAGTACTGACGGGAAGCCGTGTAGTCGGACGATGTTTTCAAGAAATACTTTGGCTAGGACTGATGCTGAAGGTAAGCCTTTTAGCGGAATGAAGTGGGCCATTTTAGAAAACAGGTCCACAATAACAAGAATGGTGTTGTACCCGGAACAGGAGGGTAAGTCTGTGATGAAGTCCATGGAAAGGGTATGCCAGGGACACGGTGAGATGTCTAATGGTTGCAGAAGACCAGCCGGCCTCTTCTTCTGACCCTCGTTTTGAGCGCACACACCGCAGGACATCACAAATTCCTTTATGTCTTTTCTCCACGAAGGCCACCAGAAGTGTCTCTTCACCTTTTCTGTGATTTTGGCAATGCCAGGGTGACCCTCAATTAATGAATCATGATAGGAGATTACCTGTCTTTGTAAATCGGCGTGTGGTAGGAACAATCGTCCTTGGAAATAAGGCAAGTCATTGCTTACAGTGAAATCTTTTCCTTTTTTTAACCAGTTCAGTAAGTCTGGTGAGGTTACAAGTTGTTTAGTTTTTTCTTCAATATCCTCAATGGATTGTGAAGAAATCAGACCCACGATCCTTTGTTCAGGAATTATTGGTACAGGTTCTGGATTGGCAACGTTATCTCCCATTCCAATTCGGGAAAGAGCATCCGATTTGCCGTTCTTGTTGCCGAGGCGATAAGTGATCACGAAGTCAAATTCAGCAAAGAATAGAGCCCAGCGAAGCTGTCTGGAGGATTGAGCCTTGGCGGTTTTCAGATACTGCAGATTTCGATGATCGGTGATCACTGTGACAGTGTGTCTGGCCCCGAGGAGATAATGCCTCCATGCCTTAAAGGCTGATTTAATCGCTAGAAGCTCTTTGTCTGTGATGGTGTAGTTGATCTCAGGCGCCGAGAACTTCCGAGACCAGAATGCCACAGGATGCAGTTGGTTAGTCTCTGGATCTCTTTGTGATAGGACTGCTCCCATTGCTAAGCTGGAGGCGTCGGTTTCAACGATGTAAGGGAGGTCCGGGCGTGGGTGTTTCAGTATTGGCGCCGAGGTGAATTTAGCCTTTAGCTCTTGGAAGGCTTGTTCTGCTTCTGCGGACCATTCAAAGCGTTTATTTTTTCTGAAGAGGGCGGTGATGGGTTGTACCACTCGTGAAAACTCTGGAATAAATCTACGGTAAAAATTGGCAAAGCTTAGCATGCTTTGAACGCCTTTCACGGAAGTAGGAGACGGCCATTTGAGGATAGCGTCTACTTTTCTCGAGTCCATGTGGACTCCTTTGGGTGTCAGAATAAATCCCAAAAATTCGACCTCAGTGACATGAAAAACACATTTTTCGAGCTTGGCAAAAAGTTTATGTTGGCAAAGTTTTTCAAGGACCGCCCTAACATGATTTCGATGGTCATCTTCTGAAGATGAGTACACAAGAATGTCATCTATGTAGACGACAACGCAGACATCAATGAGCTCTCTGAGGACATCATTCATAAAATATTGGAAGGCGGCCGGTGCATTGCATAGTCCAAAGGGCATCACTTGGTATTCAAATAGCCCATACTTAGTGCGAAAGGTCGTCTTCCATTCATCTCCTTCCTTGACCCGTACCAAGTGATAAGCTCCCCGGAGCTCATGCTTAGTATAAATACAGGCGTTTTTTACCTGGTCAAGGAGTTCCGGGATTAGAGGTAAGGGGTACCGGTTTTTTACTGTTATCTGGTTCAGAGTACGATAATCTATACAGGTTCTGAGGTCACCTTCTTTTTTTGGTACGAAGAACAGAGCCGAGGATGCAGGGGACTTCGACGGACGGATAAAGCCATTGGCCAGGTACTGGTCTAAATACTGTCGCAGATGAGGGTTCTCAGGCTCGGTAAGGGCGTAAATCCTACTGCAAGGGGGAGTTGCACCGGGTAGCAAATCTATCTGACAATCGTATGATCTGTGGGGTGGCAAGGTGTTAGCCTGTTCCTTTTGAAAAACATCTTGGAACTCTCGATACTCTAGAGGTAATTGTGGACCGTCAGTCGTTACTGACGCTAGGCCAATGTTGGGTCGTGGATAACAAGTTGGTGTGCACTCTGGGAACTTTATCGTCTTTGCTCGCCAATCAATCTGAGGATTGTGTTTCTCCAACCAAGGAATCCCTAGAATTACTTGGAATTGAGGAGCCTTGATCACGTCGAACACAATTACCTCCTGATGCCCGTCTTGGCCTAGTATCGTCACTTCAGTAGTGGTATGGGTCACTGGTCCGGAGGCGATTTCCATCCCATCCACCGTGGTAATAACGTCTTTAACCACCTTTGGACAAAGAGGTAAGTTCATCCTGGAAGCCAATTTGCGGTCCACATAATTTCCAACTGCTCCGCTATCAATGTATGCCTTAATTGCATGCAAACGATCCGGTTGCTCTGGGTTTACGAGGACCATTGGCATTATGAAGTGCAAGGTCAAAGAACTGGTTTTTACGCTTGGCAAGCGGACCTCTACACTTGTCGGGCGAGGACGTTTCCCGGCTCAGGCTTTTCAGAACTCTTATCAGAAGTTCCCACTGTCTTCTTAGGTGGTTTCACCGGGCAATCTCGAAGAAAATGTCCTGAATTTCCACAATAGAGACATAGTTGCATTTGTCGTCTCCTGTCGTGTTCTTTCTGGGTTAGGGGACCCTTTCTTTACAAACCCAATTTGCATAGGTTCGACGGCTTCAACTCCTTTGGTGTGACTTTGAGGCTTAGGGAACACTCGTGTTTCAAACCTGGATCGATCCGCCTTTCTGTTTTGTAGTCTGTGATCCAATTGGACCACCAAATCAATGTACTCTGAACAATCCTGAGGAGGATTCACTACCTGGGCAAGGACGTCTTTGAGTTCGCCACGCAAACCCCTGTGAAAAAGCGTGATTCTTTTGTCCTCAGGCCATCTGGTTTCCACGATTAGCCTATTGAATGATGCAATGTAGGCCAAAAGATCTTGATTGCCCTGTCGTAGGGAAAGGAGTTCGTTGTCCAGGGCCTGCACCTGGGAATGCCTTGCAAAAAGTCTTTCCATATTTGCCTGGAAGGTCGGGAAATCACGAAGGATCGGGTCATTCTGTAACCAGAGGGATCGACCAATCAGCGGCACTGCCGCTAAGATACGAAAGCACAAAGGCTACCTTAGTCTGGTCAGTCGGAAAGGCTGCAGGTCTACAAAGAAAGTGCAATCGGCATTGATTTATAAATACTGCAAACCTTTTAGGGTCACCAGAGAAGCGTTCAGGCGGTGCCAATGGCACATTTCCGGGTGGGTTGATTTGAACAGGATTGGCTGAAGCCGCTGGGATATAGCTCCCTCCTGAATTAGGTAGCGGGGTTTGCCCCGCTTGTGTCTGTAATAACTGTCTGGCGATATCATCAGTTCGTTCTTTTGATATTATCAATTCCCTCCTAAGGGCATTCGTTTCCTGGCAGGCAGCATGAACTTCAGCTCTTAATTCCCCTAATAACTGGGCCAGTTGGTCTGTGTCAGAAGTTTCCATAGCGCCTGGGTAGGAGGTTATTGGTGGGCTTCGCGTTCTGTAACGCTCACCTGATTCCCATGGAGGCGCTGATCCCGGCTGGGCTGCTATCGTTTCTTCAATTGAGAAGCATAGAGCTCGGACGACGCTCAGGACTGGGCTTCCTCTTATCGAATGTCTGACTTGCAGGGTAAGTTTTCTGCAGGTGGAAGAAAAAGGGTTAATCACCGTTTGATGGGATTCCTTCTCCCACCAATCGCCAGTTTCTCCCACAGCCTAGCTTTCTACTCTTCTCGGCGAGCTCTCACCTTAGGCGTATAAATGCTGAGCTCTCCATCCTGCGTCTGGTGCAGGGGTGCGTGGATTCCAGTTACGTCACTGGATGAGTTCAGTGTTGAGGCTCAAGTCTTTTGCGCCCTTAGTTGTGGCACTGGTGCTGGGATGCCGAAGAGCGATGCCGTCGTTACTGCACGAGCGGATGCCTGTAAGTATACTGTAGTCTTTAGGCTTTAAAAGATGGGCACCTCAATAATGTCCCTTTTCCTTTGTTTCAGGCCTCGGGATGCTGTGGGCGTAGTTTTCCGTTGCCGCTGCACGTGCCGATGCACATAAGTATAATGTTCTTTGGCCGCTTTTAATGGCACCTCTAATAATGTCCTTTTTCTAGTTTTCAGGTGCCGGGATGCTGCAGGCTTTATATCCGTTGCCACTGCACGTGCCGATGCACGTATGTATAATGATCGTTGGCCACTTTTAATGGCACCTCTAATAATGTCCTTTTTCTAGTTTTCAGGTGCTGGGATGCTGCGGTTGATGCGGCCGCTTCTGCGCGTGCAAAAACTGGTAAGTTAAGATGAATGCGACTGCCTTCACCCGAACCCCTTTTTAATTATGTCCTTTGCCTTTCAGGTGCAGAGAAGCTGCTGAAGAGAAGGCCGCGGTTAGCTCCGTTGCAATCACGGATGGATCAGGTAAGCGGGCGCGGCTGCGAGTGAGTTGCACTTTTCTAACCTTATGTTTATTCTTTGCAGGTTTTGCCGGTGACTGGATTCCGGGATCTGGTAAGTATTGTTCTGTGTCTTTCTTCATCCACAGGTTGCTGCGCGGAAGCTGAAGATGACTCTGGACCTGGAATGCAGGAGCCGACTCGGTGAGCGTCCTGCTGCTGCTGCAGAATAACGCAAAGCACGTGTTTTCCATCGGGCGTGGTTTAAATAGCAGAGAAGTGCTTCCAGTGTGTGTTCTTCCACCGGTTCCACCCAGGTAAGAAAAGAGTTCCTGAATGGAGGGAATAGTTCCTCCCAGCCCTGATGGCTGGGGACTTCAACCAGACTGGATTGTTCTGGGTAAATATGCAGCATGGTCTGCCTCAGGTAAGCCCACCCAAGCATTATTACACTGTTTATCAATATGAGCCCGGCGCCTATGGCGCCGGGACTGAAACCCTTCATGCTTTGGCGCAAGTACACGGTCCAAAGGGCCCCTGTCGGGGTCTGCTGGGTCCGGAGTAGTGGAAGACGGGTCTGCTTCCCAGGGCGCTGGGCCAGTCCTGGCCCCTTGGAAGTAGCGCCCATGACACAGGTGCAACGCGTTCGTGTATACGTGAAGGCAAGTTTTCTTTGTCCGGCGACGCCATGAATTCTCAGGGCTTTACAGGAGCAACAAGCCGTGTTCCTTTCACAAAAGAACTTCCAGTTTCTATAGGAGAATGTGACATGAAAGTGCCACTGTTTTATTTGAGACAGACTCCTGTAAATATATTGGGACGAGATTTGATGACAACATTAAATATGACAATCTCATTCACGGAGAAGGGCATTGTATGTTCAACTCCAGGAATGCACAATTTAAACGTGTGCAAAATGATCAGAGCATATGCAGCATGAATGGCTATGAGAGATATTCCATTGGAACCTGAGATATTCGCATATGGAGTGCGCATATTAATATCGGGGCTACCAGGCCTTGCAGACAGAATAATGAGAACACCAGATGAGTTTCTTTTCAGACCAAGAATACCTATACATGAGGAAAAGGGATGAGTATTTCCCTTAGCAATACAAGCAGTCATAGTGCAAGGTGAAATGGCTTTGCTTGACGGATGTGATGATGAAGGCTGACAATGGTGTGCAGTTCTTGCCATTGGGGAAGGTAAATATCAAGACAAAAAGGAATAGACACCAGGCTACCCCTCCCTTAGGCGTGTGGGGGGGTGGGACCTATTCAAAAACTAGTGATTTCTTAAACTAGCTATTGAGGATCACACTTGAATTTATACATATAAAACTAAGTTTAATTGAAAAAGCAACATGTTAAAAAACATACATAAAAAAGGGTTACAATTGTTAACCGAAAAGAAGACAAAAGGACATGTGTCTTGACGTTAATATTGAATTAAACAAGAACAAATTCAACAAGAAAGAATTATTAATTAATGTGTAGTAACAGTTACCAAACACATTTTAACTGTTGACACAGATTTGTGTTTCTAGCTTGGAGACCCAGATTAGTGTTTGTAAATCAGATGTAAGTGTTAAAGACACTAGAGTCTTGTTGATGGAAAAATGGCTTTCAGGGCCTCCGAGCCTTCTTCAGGACAACAAGGAGATTAATTAGATGTACGAGTGTTCATCTATAAAAGTAAGAATTAAGGGAACGAATAAAAAAAGTGAACAAATTAAAAAAGGGGGTGTGATCATACCATTCAAACATAATAGAATACAAAAAGAGTAGGTCTGAACCTCACCTTTGGGTAGTTAATGACGTCTATGGATAGGCAAAAGAGTTGGAAGTCTCTAGTGCACAGCAGCTACCTATAATAATAGAGACAGTAATTGAATATTGTACCAGATGCCTGCAATAATGTATACTGACAAGCAACAGAAAAATAAATTACCTGGCAGGGCTAATTAAAGGTCACTGGGTGTGACATGTTGATAGTGGTCCACGGAAGGGGACTGACAAATCAATCTAGTTGAAAAAGCCATGGGACGAGTCTTAGGTAGGAACTTAGTTGCCTGATTGTAGCGTTAAGACCTCAATGGATGTTAGTGAATTATCCCGAAAAATCACAGAAAAGACATTATTGAAGTGAGTTAGTCAGCTTCACTTGGGGAAGACATGGTATTGTAGTTATCTGCCAAGAAGTGCGCATAAGACTGCTTAGCCGATTCTATTAAAATGCTATTAGTAACAACCAAATACCACCTGGATGACCCATTGTAGCAGGTATAGGGTCCATTTTAGAACCTCTATTGATCTAGGTAGACACTTTCATTCATGTATACAGGAGATAGAGAGCTCTATTCAACAGTTATCAACATTAAACACATAACTCTTCTGAAGATAATCAATTCGTAATTTATTAAATCATAAAAGTACAAGTTATAAAAACTTCAACATTTATAAAAACACTGTATAAAAAATACAAATCCTAAATAGTGACAAACACTGCCTTTTAAACTTGGCTTCGATCCTAATTGATCGGAGATCGGTAAAGTGTCACTATTAAAACAATTACAAGATCTACTATTAATGTAAATTGCTGTAGAGCTTCTACAGCTTCTTGTAAAACAGTGTGGCTGTAGATTTCTTCATACAGTAACCACACACTGTTTTACAAGAAGCTGTAGAAGCTCTACAGCAATTTACATTAATAGTAGATCTTGTAATTGTTTTAATAGAATTATCAGTGACACTATTCCTGACGAAGGTCCCTTTAACAACTTACAGAGGACTGAAACATGTTGAGCATATGACAATGGTTCATGTTTTTTTCCCATTTAGAACAGCTATATGTCAAGCAATTGATGAATGTGTTAAAGAGATGCTAATTTGAGCCTCTTTAGCTTTACCGATCTCCGATCAATTAGGATCGAAGCCAAGTTTAAAAGGCAGTGTTTGTCACTATTTAGGATTTGTATTTTTTATACAGTGTTTTATAAATGTTGAAGTTTTTATAACTTGTACTTTCACGATTTAATAAATTACGAATTGATTATCTTCAGAACAGTTATGTGTTTAATGTTGATAACTGCTGAATAGAGCTCTCTATATCCTGTTTATATAAAGTTTTCACTACCCATCATAAGGTAGAGCTTCCACCTAGGTGGTACTGATGGGACTCTCTCCTAAATTTAGTGTGACACTTTCCTTCAACCACTTGTTGGAAAAATGAAATCATTTGGACAAGATACAACATCTATGATCAACATATTGAGTACCATTTCTATCGAGAAGGACGATCTGCTAGTAACGTTTGACGTTGAATCGCTATACACCAGCATTCCCTAAGCGGAATGCATTGAGGTATTGAAAACATACCTAGATAAAAGAAGGAATACAGAGCCTCCATCTGCCTTTCTCCTTGAATGTATCCGTTTGGCACTTACAGAAAACTTTTTCATCCATGGACAAACCTTCTACCAACAATGCCATGGCACTAGCATGGGGCAACCTTCGCCCTTGATGTAGCAAATCTATACATGGACACTTTTGAGCATGCTTCTGTTTATCATGAAAACAACCAATACACAGGCAACCTGATTTGTTGGCACAGGTACATAGACAACGTCTTTGTAGTCTGGCGCGGTACACAAGACCAACTGGAGGAATGTTTCCTGTGGCTTAACACGCAAAACCCTTGCATTAAATTTACTAAACATCAAGACCTACTTAGTATTCCTTTTCTTGATCTGGATATATACAAATCTGATGCAAACAACCTGGGAACCACACTTTACAGAAAACCCACATCAAAAAACACTTTACTCAGCTATTCGAGCTACCATCCATCTAGCTTGAAAGAAAACCTTGTATACGGCCAGTTTCTATGCCTCTGCCACAACTGTACCACACAAGCAGATTTTGACAGCACCAGCAAATCATTGACGATCTGTCTAAAAGAAAGAGGCTATACCTCTTACATCATCAGTAGAGTTCGGAAGAGCAAGAAATACCAACCGAGAATCCTGCCTCACTGGAACTACTCGAGAATTACAAGACAAGCTAACGTGTATAACAACTTTCACACCTATTAGCAACACCTTACGAAAGACAGTACTAAGCCATTGGGATGTCCTTACAACCGACACATTCAAACCGAATAAACCCAGGTTCAAACGCAGTAAGAATCTCAAAGATCGTCTTGTTCACACTAAAATCGTAACCTTAAGTCAAAGAACATTGTGGAATCTTCCACCTGTAAATGGTCATCACAGATGTGGGACATGTACTGCTTGCGCCTCGACAATGGACCTGAAAGAAATCAATTTGAATGGCACAATTTGGAAATTTAAATCCTTTACTAATTGCAAAACAAAATGGTCAGTTTGTGGCATAAAATGTTCATGCAACCTAATATACATTGGCAAATGCAAATGTGAAATCCGTCAACGGATTTATGAACATAAGTCCTGCATCAAAAATGAAGTAGAAGACAAGCCTATGGTGGCATATTTTAAAGCAAAAAAAACATCTTCACTCAGACATCTTCTGGTTTATTATAGAGATCGTAAAAAATCCCTACAGAGGGGGCGACCGTGACATGATGCTCCGTCGCCTAGAACAAAAGGGGATTTACCAGCTAGACAGGGTCAAGCAAAACCTCAACATTTCAATAGAGTGGAACCTGTTCTTTAATTGAATCATACTTCCCCACCTTTTATGGCAAGAAATCAACAACTAGATTCCGGTTGTATTTTAACAATTGATGCCTTCTTTGTAATCTACTCACAGTAATTGATTAGCTTTTCTTTCCCCTCTCCATGCTGCTTACAATTCCCTAAGGCATTCAGAGTGTCACATGAAACACTGAATTGTGCAATCTGTTTTACAAAAACTCGAGAAGATTCCCAAATATGCGAGATGTAGACCTAGTCCTTTGCATGCTTGTTGTGTGTTTTTTACCCACAAACAATGTTACCATACAAATCATTGCAACTGTTTATTTCTCTGACTTATCACTAAGGTCTCTGACTGGATTATGTCAAATGCAATGTAATATCTCCTGAGATTCCACAACAATTCTTATTTTGTATAAGACCTATTAAGACTTGGATTCAATATATCCTGAAGGCGATATCTGCCTAAAATGTTCTACTAAAAAACAGCGCATATGTTTTAATTGTTACAACTGCAATGCAAAATATTTAAGCCAATAATCATTTGTGAGCTTTGGTGTTCTGATTTGTCAAAATATAAAATCCTGTGTCTGTTTTTCTAATAATAGCAAGCATCTACATGGCTTCTGGGGATCTGCGCACTTTTTTCGCACCCGTAATACAATTGAACTTTAGCATCTCAGGACCCCCGTCTGACATACTCTGTTCCCGGTCTGCTGCTACCAATAAAGTTATTCAATCTACAGTGCATAGGCTCTCGGCAGGTCTACACATGCCTGAGAGCCGAGACACTGCAGCTCCATGATCGCAGGGAAACGCAAGAAAGGTGAGTTTCAATCGTGCGCTGCGATGGTCTAATTAACGATTACCCACTGCGTTCTAGTGATTCTGGCACACGCATCGGCACGGCCATTTTTTACGTGATCAAATTACACGTTCATCTTTTTGCTGTGATTCCTTAGTCAACAGACAGCGCCAATTGTCACTTAATTGGCGCTGCCTTTACTAATTCAGTCTCGCTCCACCCGGCAGGATTCATTTTGTTACCTTTCACTATTCTCTATGGCCCCTCGCAATTTAACAGCATCGGCTAAGCAGTCTTATGTGCACTTCTTGGCAGATAACTACAATACCTTGTCTTCCCCAAGTGAAGCTACCTAACTCGCTTCAATAATGCCTTTTCTGTGATTTTTCAGGATAATTCACTAGCATCCATTGAGATCTGAATGCTACAATCAGGCAACCTAGTTCCTACCTAGGACTCGTCCCACAACTTTTCCAACTAGATTGATTTGTCAGTCCCCTTCCGTGGACCACTATAAACATGACACACCCAGTGACCTTCAATTAGCCCTGCCAGGTAATTTATTTTTCTGTTGCTTGTCAGTATACACTATTACAGCATCTGACACAATATTCAATTGCTGTCTCTATTATTATAGGTAGCCGCTGTGCACTAGAGTCTTCCAACTCTGTATGCAAGACAGTGTAGACTCTTTCGCCTATCCCTAGACGTCATTAACTACCTAAAGGTGAGGGTCAGACCTACTCTTTTTGTATTCCATTATGAATGAATGGTATGATCACAATTTTTTAATTCGTTCACTTTCCCTTATTTCTTACTTTTATAGATGAACACTCGTACATCTAATTCATCTCCTTGTTGTCCTGAAGAAGGCTCTGAGACCCTGAAATTTATTTTTCCATCAACAAGACTCTAGTGTCTGCAACACTTACATCTGATTTACAAACACTAATCTGGGTCTCCAAGCTAGAAACACCAATCTGTGTCGACAGTTAAAATGTGTTTGGTATCTGTTATTACACATTAATTAATAATTCTTTCTTGTTGAATTTGTTCTTGTTTTATTCAATATCAACGTCAAGACACATGTCTTTTTGTCTTCTTTTCGGTTAACAATTGTAACCCTTTTTTATGTATGTTTTTAACATGTTGCTTCTTCAATTAAACTTTAATTTATACATATAAATTCAAGTGTGATCCTCTATAGCTAGTTTAAGAAATCACTAGTTTTTGAATAGGGCCCACACCCCATACGCCTAAGGGAGGGGTAGCCTGGTGCCTATTCCTTTTTGTCTTGATATTTACCATGCCTTCTAGAACCAGGCCCCCCTTTAACAAAAAACAAGGCTACCGCCCTTTACTCTTTTCTTCCATTGGGGAAGGTTACAGATTGACTGACGTCACTGATGATGATCTATTTGAAGAAAAAATAGGTGAGGATGAGATGACATTTGAGGTAAATCTCATTTATTGGGTGGAAATAATTAAAAAAGAGCTGCCTCAGAGAATGATGCTGGCACAAAAACATCCTGAATATTTTGATGACGACATAGCAAAGGTGCCTGTCTCAGTATGGCCTACATGTATGACGTAGGTTTACTGAAAGGACTTGGAGAAGTGAAGATTAAATTGAAACCAGAAGCAATTTTACCAAAAGCACAACAGTATCCCATGTCTAGGGAGGCAGATGAAGGGATTTTTAAGACAATTTCTGCCATGATGGATCAGGTCATCTTAGTGACGTCAGAATCGTCATGTAATACTGCGGTTTATCCGATTAAAAAATCAAAGGGAGGGTCTTGGAGGCTAATACAAGATCTTCATCCGATAAACCGGATATCAGAGGCTGAGTTCCCTCTAGTCCCTATCCCGTCTACAATTCTATGTAACGTACCAGTTGAGACACGGTATTTCACGGTGATGGATTTGAAGAATGCGTTTTTCTCAATCCCATTGCACAAAGATTCGCAGGATTTGACATCATTTACGTTCAGACAAGTTCATCTGAAAAGTCCAAGACTGCCTCAAGGGTATTGTGAGTCCCCTTCAATTTTCAATAGGGTCCTGCAGATGGATTTAAGCAATATTGCATTAGAGAGTGTTGTCTTGCAATATGTGGATGACATTTGATTTGCAGCACAACAGAGGAAGAGTGAAGATGCAATTCCATTCAGCTATTGATTATACTTGCTGAGAAAGGATAATAAAGTTGACAAGGAGAAGTTAAAGTATTGTCAACAAGAAGTGTTGTACATAGACCAGCTGATTTCACATGAAGAGAAAAAGGTCACCCCTGAAAGTGCTGAAGCTATTTCAAAAACAGCTAAGCCACACACGATAAAACAAATGCAGAGTTTTCTAGGATTATGTAATTATGTCAGGGCATGGGTCTTTGGCTACAGCTCCTACACCAGGCCCTTATTACAAGCCTTAAAGAAAGCACAGGTAACGAAAGAAAAAATTGTGTGGACTAAGGCAATGGAGGAAGGGTTTGATGAACTGAAAAAGGCCATTTGCTCAGCATCAGTCTTAGGGATTCCCAATTATGCAGAGGAATTCTACCTGTTTTAACACACGGATGGCACTGTTATGACAACAGTCCTCACACAGAAAACTACGTTAGGGTACAAGCCCCTGGCTTACTACAGTGGGATTTTAGATCCAGTGATGAAAGGTCATTTCCTGTGCAAACAAAGTTTGGCTGCTGCAGCGTTCGCCATAGAGAAAGCTACAACCATTGTAATGGAGTGCCCAATGACGTTATTCATCGAGCACGTTATTCATCGAGCACGCATTATTTGCTATTTTAGAGAATCCGAAAGGCACATTGACATCACAAAGAGCTTCTGCTTATTAGGTGTTCATATCAAACCCAACAATTAAAATAGTTTGATGCAGAATAGTTTATAGCAAGGCCAGTCACTGAAGGAGAGCCGATACACGACTGCGCGAACTATGAAGAATTCTATGACGAAATCCCCAGAGTAAAAAAAATGCATTGGCAGAAGGAGAAATCGTCTTCATTGACGGTTTCTCTATACTCAATCAAAATGGTGGAAAAAGATACACAGGTGCCGCCGTAATGAAGCACACGGCAAATGGGGAATTTTGAGCACTTATTGGTGCATGTATACCCTCTCATTATTCAGCACAGGCTGCAGAATTATTGGCACTGATACTCGCACTTGAGAATCACGCAGACCAGGAAGTAACGGTGTACAGTGACTCTGCCTATGTGACGTCGACAGTGCACGCAGGCTTAGTGCGCTGGAAAAGGAGGGGCTACCTCTGAGCGGACGGCACACCAGTCTAGCACGCAGCCTTATTGGACAGGCTTATTAGGGCACTACAACTCCCAGTGGGCATAGCAGTCGTGAAGTGCGCAGCCCACACAAAAGGGACAGATTTTATGTCACGCGGAAATCAAGCAGCAGACACTAAAGCCAAACATGTGGCAACTGACGATGAATTAATGATGGATGTGGAAGTGTCTGATGTGTATGAGAAAATGAGCCAGAAGGCTATAGCAATATGTCAAACACTCAGTTAATGGAGCTCCAAGTAGAGGCACCGCAGGAAGAAAAGAACCTTTGGAAGAAAATAGGGTGTTCATTAAACCCCTGTGAGGCTTTGTGGTGACAAGACAGCACTGGTAAACCAGTGATGCCTATAGCATTATTGAAGTTACACTATCCAGCGCACATAACAAGAGAGAATCTAGCAGCAACAATTGCTGAAGACTGCTTTAGGCTGAACTTGGCAGAACATGTTGCATTTTGTTATGATAAATTGCATAATCTGTCAGAAATTCACAGCTGGGCATACACTACATGTGATCGATCAGGGGAGTCATCCCAAGGCTTAATGGGCATTTTCAGCACTTGCATATCGATTATGTCGATATGATTCAAGTATGTAACGGGTACAGGTACTTAATTGTTGTGGTGTGTCCATTCTCTAGATGGATAGAAGCAGGTCCATGTACACACCAAGACTCTACCTGTGCAGCCAAATTCCTGGTGAGGGAGGTGTTTCCCAGATGGGGAGTGTGTGAAGTGATGAGGACAGATAACAGTCCTCATTTTGTTAATGCAGTATTTGAACAGATCAGCTTGTTGCTTGGTATGAAGCACAAGTTTTCTTAGGCATATCATCTGCAAGGGAATGGGATATTCGAGAAGCACAACAGCTTGTTAAAGGAAAGGATAGCCATGTTGAAGCTTACTCTGAAGAAGGGATGGTTGCACTGTCTTCCACTGGCATTGTATGCACTCAGAAACCAGCCTGGTTCTGATCACCATCTTATGCCGCACGAAATCGTGACATTCAGAAGGGTGCGGACGCCTTTAACACCTGGAACAAGAGCTAGATGTGATGCTCAGCCAACAGGAGAAGTGTTAGGATTCCAAATGCAAAACTATCTGAACTGTATGACTTCCAGTTTTTCTGGGACAGCTGCAGCGCCGACAAGAAGGGTGTAAGGCAGTACAGAAGGAGATGCTACAACAGATAAGGTTCCAGAATTATGTATACCTCAACTTTTCCCTTGGGACACTGTCCTAGTTCGGAATCACACAAGGAAAAGGTGGGATGAGCCAAGGTTCCATGGCCTGTTTATAGTGGAGGATATTGCACCCTCTGCAGTCAAGTTACAGGGAAGAAGAGCTTGGATCTTCCTTGGAGATAGCAAGCCATATATCGGAGAGATCCCTCTGCCTGCACCCCACTGCAAAGAGACTGCAAACAACAGGGAAGAACCACAGCACGTTCAGAAGAGATCTATGACAAGGAAAAAGGATGCATGATCAGTCAAGTGACAAGCAAGGAACCTTTGTGTTAGGTTGTGGCTTAATTCTGGACATTTCCTTTGAGCAAAATAAGGGAAAAGGGACGCAAATACGAACACTCTGTGCATCCTAGTTGCAGGGAGAAATAAAGAGAACGACGTGTATAAGCCACAAATAGCTGTTGACTTTGGACTGAGGCACACTGAAGCCTTGATAAGAAAAGCTATACAAAATTTTGATCGAGGATATATAAACTGGAAAAGAATACAGTATCCTGAGTCCTTCGACACAGAGGGCCTCATCACGAGTTTGGCGGCAACCATTAAATCCTGCGGTAACGCTATCAGTGCCAGATTTAAGGGTCAGCCGTATCACGAGTACAAATACCACTGGCGCTATTACAGCTGACGCAAGTACAGCCGGCTGTAAAAGCGCCGGCTGTAAAAGCGCCAGTATCCATTTGCGCTATTACAGAGCAATCACGAGACTGACGTAGGCGCTATTAGCGCCAGAAAAGCAGTGGATAATCCGCCGAAAATACCCCTAGCCAAATGCTGGAGGTAAAAGAACACAGGACACAGCAATAAGGGCCCAGGTGAAACCAATGCAAATCAGAGGACTACAAAGGACCCACCCATGCACAACACACACTTTCAAACACCACGCTGCCATTTGGAGCCGGTAGCCTTGATGTGGACCTCTACCTGCAGTGCCTGGAGCTACAGAGGCCAGCCAACCAGGCCAGGGCCCCGGGAGCGCAGGGGGTGGTGGGGATGAGGAGAAGGAGAAGGAGAGCAGCACCTGCAAAGCAGCCAGCCATCCCCAGGGTCAGGCCAACACCCTGGGCCCTGACTGATGGGCATTTGTTGACCGAGTATAGGCTGGACAGGGCAACCATCACCCAGATGCTGGACACAATCCAGGTTGACATTGGCAGCCGAATAGCTATCAGGACTGCAGTGTCCCCGCTTGTGAAGCATGTGTCCGTGCTACAATACCTCGGGACCGGCAGCTACCAACACAGCGTTGCCATTATGCATGGCATGTCCCAGTTCACCTTCAGTGCCATGCTTGGACAGGTGCTGGATGCACTGCTGTTCCATGTGAATGAGCACATTGCATTGCCATCCACACAGGCACAGGTGAACCAGCTGAAAGGTAAATTCCATGCCATTGCCCAAGTCCCGAATGTCATAGCAGCCCTGGATTGTACACATGTAGCACCAGTACCACCCCAGGCACATGAGGCAGCCTACCGAAACTGTAAACATTACCATTCAATGAATGTGCAGATGACATGTAGCCCTGACCTCACCATCAGCCACTGCTGTGCCCGCTTACCAGGATCCACTGACGACTCCATGACTCCATGGACCTGCGCAACAGTACCCTGCCAACGTACATGGAAAGGCATCAAGGCTAAAACACATGGATGCTGGGTGAGTACAAATGTAGTCCGAAATGCATGTTAGATGACATCTGATGGGGCTGGGCATACACAGTGAAATCCCTGCATGCCAGCAGGATACATAGGCAGCACTAGCACTGCAACATTCCCATGCATGTACCTCGCACAAGAACCCTTGGACATGTTCAACATGGCAGAAGACACCAGTCTGAATGGCAAAGACATGTGCCAGCACAGTCATATATGGAAGGCCAACTACCACAAAGCCTCCTGTGTGTCGCTGTTTTGCTTCTCACCCTGACACAGCAGAGACATTCCACCCTGGCCACCCGACAGTCATGCCAAAGGTGCGCGAAGGTAGGCACATCCACATAAGCACTACACACAACTAGTTTGATTCACGACAATGTACATCCCAGAAACACTGACCCCTGATTGTCCAATCACATGCCTGGAGAACTGTACATAACTGTGCCAATCAGCAAACGCAACAGCAGCCAAAGGGATTGCCAATGACACACAGGCTAACAACATGTCACATTTACAATCCGATGGAAGGGTCCCCTCCTCCAGTGCCAAGGGACAGAGTACTGTTACATTTGGCTACAGGGGTATTGCAGTTAGTAAGTACTCAATTGAATCAATGCTGCCCCTAGCACTGCACACACCACAATGTAAGTGACCATGCGATAACTCGCTCACATGTGACACATGAGTGTGATGAACATAACAACTCACATATACATAGATACACAGCTGCATGGCAACCTCACATCATGCATGTCCCTGAAGGCAAAGGGTGTATGCCAGCATTGCAATAAGACAGCATGACCTCTTCAACACAAATGCGATCCTGCTGCCAATGTCACTGATGACTGAGCCTTGTGCACCCACTGAACCAACCTTGTCCTCATACCTGCCTTCCCTCCCCTGCAGGCGAATCTAGATATCCCCAGTACACATGGCCGATGACCCCTGTGCATCATCCACACACTGCAGCTGAGCGGGCATGCAACATTGCCCATGCCCATGGTTGCACACGCATCTGCGTGGAGAGGGCATTCGGACTGCTGAAGGCCCGCTTCCGGTATTACGCTCACCTTACTCCCACGGAGGCGCAGGTCTGGTTTGGAGTGTTGTTGCTTCTTCTATGGTGAAGCGCAGGACCCGGAAGATGGACTGGACCGGACCTTCGAATCCGGCTTGTCTGGCTCACAGGAATATCTTTCTGTATGTGAAAAGGGAGTATTAACAATCTGCGGGAGAAAGTATAAGCCTCCCGCTCCCTTCTCACCCCTCTACGAAAGCCTCCTGCGACCCCCACGTGAAGTCTCACCCTAGGGTTTGAAAGGTTGAGCTCTCCATCCTGCTTCTCATGCAGGGGCGCGTTGTATCCAGTTACTTCACTGGGATTTTGATTGTAGAGGGTTCAAGTTTTGTTTTCCCGGTATAGTACCGTAAGGATTCTGTTAATGAGTATGATTCCGCAATAATAATTGTTCGTTGTCTCTTTTTCAGGTGCGGAAACTATTCCGAGAAGAGCTGTGGAACCGAAGAATGAGACTCTGGTGAGCTTGATGAGAGTTCTCTCAGTGTCCTTGTATCAATGCGCTCACTAACACTGATGTCTTTTTTCCCCATAGGGGCCGGGGTCCGGAAATGCCTGGATGCGGCACCGACCCGAAACAAAGCTCAATCCAGAAGAAATCAGGTAAGTTTTTAATGGGCGTTGGGTAACGTCTTTTCATGCGCCCACTAACGCTGATGTCTCTTTTTCCCCTTAGGGGCCGGGGTCCGGAAATGCCAGGATGCGGCACCGACCCGAAATGAAGTTGGAATAACCCAACAGGTAAACTTTGTAATGGAAATTAAGGTTTCCTTGTTTTCTTTCCCCTCTCACCTTTATTCTTGTCTTTTTCTCCCTAGGCGCGGTGATGTGGCTGCGAGTCCAGATGTCGCCGTAGAACGTGGTGGTACCTTGTACAGGTGAGTGAGATGCGGCGCTGCAGCGATCAATGTGATGTGCTTTTAAATGGATGTCTTCCTTTTCAGGACCGTCGGCGAGATGTCTCCGGAATGCGGATTTAGCAGGTAAGGACTCTTCTTTACCCTTTTCTCTTCTCTTCTCTCTTTGCAGGTGTTCCAGGATGCTGGCAGGAGTGGCAGAAGACAGAATGCAGGAGCAAACATGGTGAGCGTCCAGCTGCTAGATGCAGAACAACGCAAAGCGTGAGTTGCTGCTTGGGCGTGGCTTAAATAGCCTTCAAAGTAGTTCCAGGTATGTATCCTTCCTCTCAGGTATGTATTCCTCCCCTGACCACACCCATGTGGTTAAGTAGTTCCAAAGATAAAGTAGTCCCATTCAGGCCTCAGAAGGCCTGGATGTTGCAGCATGGTCTGCATCAGGTAAGTTAACACTAAGCACCTTTAACACAAAGTCCCCTTTTATGAGCCTGGCGCCTATGGCACCAGGACTGTGGCCCGATATGAGCCTGGCGCCAAAGGCGCCAGGACTGAGTCCAAAGAGCCCCTACTTGAGGCTGTTGTGACTTCCCTTGAAGACATGATGTCTGCCTCTGGGGTAGCTGGGTCTTGTCTGGCACCTTGGAGGTAGGCACCATGACATCCGGTGCCTAGACCGCATGGGAGGGGCATTGATGGATGGCCCTGAATAAGTTGGCAAAATCATACTTACATGTGCCATGCTGCACAACATTTGCTGTTGCAGGAATGTGCCACTGCCCCCCGATGCTAATGTGCGGCCACCTGAGGATGGGAGTGAAGATGATGATGTGCCAGAAGGTGTTGCACGTGCAAACAGGAATGGGGTGAGGGAGGGGAGGTTGGTCAGACAGGGCTTTATTGAGAATTGATCTTGATACAGGTGATCGCTACATTTTACACATATCACTTCAACATTAAAGAGTACCTTATCACAATCATGAATGTCCATAGTTTGTATGAATTTTGAGCATTATTTATTTAGTGATTGACAAACCCCCTTCCCCCAGTGAACACCCAGCACACAATCCCCCTCCCCAGTGAACACCCAGCACACAATCCCCCCTCCCCCAGTGAACACCCAGAACACAACCCCCTCCCCCCTCACCCCTGTGAACACCCAGCACACAATCCCCCCTCCTCCCAGTGAACACCCAGCACAATCCCCCTCCCCCAGTGAACACCCAGCACACAATCCCCCCTCCCCCCAGTGAACACCCAGCACACAATCCGCCCGCCCCCCCCAGTTAACTCCCCACAACAGTGCAAGTAGGTGCATGTTCTCAGGGCACCCACAACAATGCCATGTCCATCTATGTTGGTCGCGTGCGCTTTCCATGTCCTGGCTCCTCGGGTGTGTGGGATCTCAGGTGGTGCAATGAACAGTGCCTAGGTGAAGGCTCAAGGGATCCCTCCGTGGGTGTAGTGGAGGTTGATGGGACTGACCTGGTGACCTGCAGCTGCTGGCGGAGAAGGTTGTTTGATTCCCTTGTCTGCTCAGCTAGTGCAGATACTGCCTCGCACAACTCCTGTACCCTTTGGCCGAAACCTGGCAGGGCTGCGGTGCATTGCTCCACCACTCTCCGGGTGCGCGCGTTGTCTCGGGCCATGTACTTGCAGCCATGCCGTATGGATCCACTGATGGCCTTGATGTGCCGGCTGTGCACTGTGGCCATGGACTCCACTTTTGCCTGTTTGGCCTCAATTATGTCCAGACGTCCCATCACAGCTGCTCCCATAACGAAAGGTACCCCTGGTGCGGCGGGTACCGGCCTGGCAGCTGTGCACTGCTGGGGGGGGGCTGCATGGGGACATGTTGCCAGCTTGGATGGGGCTGCTGTGGTCTGAGTGCCTGTCTTCTGGGGTGCCATATGATGGTGTGCCAACATCAGGCTCTGGCGTGTGGACACGACTCAGATGCACACGTGGGGTTTGTTCTCCCTGTGTGACTAGCCCTGGGCTCCCCTGTGGTGTGGCCATCCCTTCGGTGTCGCTGCATCTAGAGGACTGCAAAAGTATTGCCTGAGGCGCAGCTGGAGGTGTCTGTCCCTCATGGGGCTCTGACCCACAGGTGACTCCCTCTGCATCGAGAGTCTGCATGATGGGTTGGGGTGAGGTAGGCGCTGACACCCTGCGGCCATGTGGGTTCTGCAGCCATCTGGTTGGACTGCGGTGTGGTGATGTGGGATGGGTCTGGAGTTGGTTTGCTTCCGGGCGGCCCCTTTGCGGGGTGGTGGTGCTGGTCGAGGTGCGCTGCCTCGGGCGCTGTGATGAAGTGACCTCCTTACCATCATCGTTGTCCCGTGGCGATCGCTGTGTGCCTGTGGGGTACATAGGGTTTGGATTGAGTTCAGGGCAGCCTACATTAGTATCATGCATTTCATGGCATCAAGTGGGATTGCAGGCAGTAGCAGTTATGCATGGCACTTGAATTGTGTTCAATCCCCATGCATGTCGTGATTGGTGGAATGTGTCAGTGTGGAGGAACACTGCATGGAAATGTTTGTGTGTCATCATCACATGCGTGATGGGGATGCACGTGGTCCTGGGGGTGTATTCATACACACTCCCACTCTACCTAGCTGTGCCATGGCAATGGATGTCTGTCCCCTGCCCCTTGTACTGATGCAGTGCACGTACAGGGGAGTCTAGGGGGCACTACGGTGCGGTTGGTTCAAAGGCTCAGTTATGGGTGTCTGCAGTGCCTCACACACATTTCATGCACATTCATTCACTCAGGGTCTGCATGTGTGGTCCTTTCAGATGCATGCATTTGGGGGGGACTCACCTGCAGCCGGCTGGATACCAGTGCCAGCCTATGCTCTGCCAACTCCCTCTATGGTGCCCATGTCGATTAGCGCAGTCATCTCCTCCCAGGGCGTGAGCTCGGGTGGTGGTGGCCCTCTTCCAGTGACCCTGCTTGCACTCCTGTGCTGCGAGAGTATGCCGCATACTCTGACACGCAAGCCATTGAGGCGCTTGCAACAGTCCTCCCCATCCTGGGGCACGCGCCCCACTGCAGACACCCTCTGGCTGATGTCCCGCCAGATCTGTGCACGACGGTGCCCGCTTGTCTTGCACTGCTGTAATTCATCATGATGGGTCTCTGCCTCCTCCACAGGTATGCCCAGCTCCTGGTCACTGAATTTGGGTTTCCTGACCCTGTCCAGGGCTGACTTGCCCTTAGTGCGCTCCTGTGACATTTTTCACTCTTCCCGGGGGTGGATGGCTTACAGGGGCTGTGATATCCGATGGATTGTGATTTCCAAAATGGCCGCCACTTTATTTCCTGTTCCGGCGTTGACGCATTTCCCACATGCTAATAGCGCGCGCTTATGGCGCGTGCTATTAGCGCGGGATGGCGGAAACGCACGGTGCATTGGATTTACGGGTTCTTGGGCCATTTTTACGTCGAGCGCTATTTGCACTAACGCCATGTCCCTGTGCGTGTGCACGCAAACTCGTGATCTGGCGGACTATCCGCCGGGGGTCTTGGCATTAGCACTAATACCACTCGACGGGAAAACCGCCGGATAACGCCCAACCCGTTTGGACTTACTTATGGTGTCACGCAATAGTGGCCTCACCAAAGACATACTGATTTATTTTGAATTGGTATTGAGGTCCTACCCGTCGTGGTGGGAAGACTCAAAAGCATAACCGAGTTTATTCAAGATCCTGAGAAGAAAAGATGATAAAGAGGATGCTCACAGTGATCAAAGAACAGTTTCTTTTACTTCTGGAGTACAGCGAGGATAAGGCAATGTCCCTATCTCAAGAGAATCATAGACTAGCAAATGCATTGTTCTTTTGCTTAATCGAAGACTTTCCAGAGCTTGTGGGGAGACATGCCAATGTTGACGTCCTCACATTCATCCGAGACCCAGCTAACACTACGCATCTCAGTATGCTTTTGCACAGTATCATGATACAGGTTGCACTTTCTGATCACCATCAAAATCACAGAAGAGTATAGAAACTTTCATTTGAAGGACAGATCGTGAAGTTGTTGTCAAGGACTTCACTTTTGTTCATGCTGACAAGGAAGCTACATGTCATCTGGAGTGAAGCAGATTTGAGGCATTGACTGGGAACTAGTCTACATGGAGTATGCAGTATAAGACTTACTGAACCTTTGCCTCATTTGGAACATTTGTTTGTGGAAAAAGAACTATTTCCAGAAACAAGAGGCAGTCTATTATTTGGATCAAGAGGACAATTGGTCCAGCACTATTGATCTACAAGCAGAGACAGCAGAGTCTAGAAGAAGTGATAATGATAAAAATGTATTAAAGAACCAATTTTTTTCTTCCTTAGATGATCGAGATGGGAAGCCAGAACAGCAGCATCATTCTCCCCCATGAGGAGAGACCTTCATATTGCCCCAGGAACAAATGCTGTAAACTCACCTACAGGTGTTTAATTTATACCTGCATTGTATTCATTATCATACTCTTGTCATTAACGATTAGAACTGAACTTTTTATAGGTGCACAAAGTGTTCAAACCCCCCTGCATCCACTTAAGGATGTGAGCATGAGACCTACAAAGGTGCCCAGACCTTACATAGTCATTCCTATTCCTAGAAAGAATGATAGAGTGACTGAACTTGAAATGGATGTGATAAGCAATAATACACATACGACACTTGTGTTAACAAATGAGTTGAAACGCCGGAGACAGGGTCGGCAAAGCAAATCAGATAAGGGATTGATGAAAGTTACACGTACACATAGAGTGAGTGAAACAAAACCTTGCCCAGTATCAATGATTTCAGAATCACATTTCAGAGAATGGAGAAAGCGTGGACAAACAATGATGAGAAGTTTTACGCCAAAAAAAAAAATTTGAGGGGCAAAAGAAGAAAGCTGAACTTTTAAAGAGTCAAAAGACTGTAGAGAGTGAACAAGATGACACTTGCAAGCACACCTGATCCTGTGAGACATGATATCAGGATAGTGTCTGGAAAGACACGAGCAAAAATTCTGAGAGACATTTTCATGCCAGATTTGTATGTTGAAAGGATGAAGCTTATTGCACTTTCTCCTACTCAAATAATATAGATAAAAATGCCCAGATCAGTGATGGAGATGCCTGAGAATCTTCCAGCAAGAAGAAGCTATGCAGAAGTATTACGTGATGTGCTTGTGAAAGCTCATATAAAAAAAATAAGAGCCAGAAGGAGCACACAAAAACACAATAACGAACTAAATGATTACCTGGATAACACAGCACATTTGGGAAACAACATATGGTACCAACATATGAAGGAAGTTGGAAGGCGAACTTCAGATGAAGATTGTTTCGTTTGTGCACTCCTACCGTATAGCATGGGGAAGTCAAAAATCTTCGTAGCTGTTAAAATAGATGTTAAGACAGCACACTGTCTGTCACATATAGCAATGTGCACGACGACCAGAGGTCAGTTTATGGGAAGTGATGCTTCACTCAAATGGGCGACAGAATCAACTGATCCAAATGAAGATGATTATGTCCAAGACATAAAAACGAGAAACTAAGAATACTGTGATCAGATACGAGAAGCCTGGAGTAAAAGGAGCAGAGATCAGAAGAGAAGCAAATAAAAAACTGGACATCAAAGGAACAACTACAGAAGACGCTTGCAGATGGAAGAACAGCGGACAAATGCAAATTTGTGGAACAGTATTGTCACCGGACGGTTGGGAGAAATGAATGGTGATCTGCAGAGCATGGATGATCATCGGATACCACAAAGAAACAATTGAAAATGCACAAATGATATGCAAGCCATTGTGGCCGAAGCTTTCAAGATTACTAACATGGGTCGAAGACAGAGGAGGACCCTTGCAGATAGTTCCATTGGATACCTCCAAGCAATGCTTCAGAAACAATGGTACAAGAAAAATGGGAGAGAATCAGAACTGTGGACGAATATTCGATGCAACAGGAATGATGCATGGAACTGCAGTGATCATGGATCACTATTGGGCATGTAGAGCCAAAGCATATATCAGATTGCCAAAGAATTGGGGAGGTATATGTACATTGGTGAACGTCCATGTACCAGCATTGGTGATTCCAAAAAGTGATCTGAATATGGACCATTTGCCTAAAGCAGATGCTCACATGAGAAAGAAGAGATCCGTGGAACTGATGAGCCGAATGAAGAGAGAAACTTACTTCTCTGCCAAATTGATAGAAGCCTTTGATGCAATCCCCTATGAACAAAGGTTGTTCAGTCTAACCTCATTGGTGTTCACGACAATCCTGATGCCAAGAATTTAGGTTGGAGCAAATACTAAATGGTTGCAGATAACCAGATGGGAGTTACTGCAGACTATCAACACGGCCATAAAACGATTCAATGCAATCAGAGAACAGTTGAGAGCAATCCGACTGATGACAGTCCAGATCAGATATGTCTTAGACATTATCACCGCTATGGATGGGGGGGTTTGTGCAAAAATCAGAGAATCATGCTGCACATTTGTACCTTCACACGATGACGAGAATGGAACCTTAACAGAAGCCATATGCATGCTGACAAAACTACAGAATCAGATGATAGATGAAGTTGACGAAGTTGACAATGACAGTTGGTTTGGAGCACTGTTTTTATGGGTTCCACAATGGACGGAAGATGCATTCAAGTTTTTAGGAGCCCTGTTGGTGATGATATTACTTGGATTCTGTGTGATCAAGCTAATAGTTTCACAGTCCCAGAAGACTGAAAAGAAAGCCATAGGGATAAAGATTATGATTGATGTTGAGTCAGAATCAAGAGCCTGACTGATGTAGAAATAAGAGACTTTGTGAAGGCCAGCATTTATGCACCAGAAGGAACAAAGTTCCTGTGTCCCAGAAATCATAGACAATATGTGGGAAGATGGATCTATTGCAGCCCATGTGGAGAATGTCAACTGATCACATGGAACAAAGATGAGCACGTAAGAACAGCAGGATGCTTGAAGGGAGTCATAAAGATATGGACCCCAAAGAAGCATTTCTTCAGACCAAAATTTCTGGATCCAGAGGATGAAGTAAAAGTAGATACAAAGAAAGAAGCGAGAGTGGTCGATGAATCGCCCAGAGCGGGGAGTGAAGAGGAAGTGTCAAGTATCGGCCCCACTCCAGTTGCCCCCCTCGTTGTGCCCGGTACTTTCACACCAGAATATGTGACGTATGATGAACAGATAAACCAGGAGAGAGCAGCACATGGGCTCTGCCCAGTACCTATCAGAATAACAGCACCTTTTGAAGTACCGACAGTACTTAGATAGTAAGGTATCCATTGAGAAAGCCATATTCACAGTCGAGACAAAATGACGGTTGTCAGAATGGAGCATCCAAAGAAGCCAGGAAGATAATGAACGAAGATGAATGGTGACATCATAAGATATCATACTGATGCACATATAGAAGATATAATGATTTGAGAATGCTAACAAGAGACGAGAGACCATGGATGAATGACATTTTTGAGCCTGCGATGAAGAAGTTGATGTTAAAATGAAGAAACTCATGCCACATACATGATGAAGATATTCAGTTAGTTTAAACGTGTTACAGATGCAAATAAAAGCAAGAAGCAAAGAAATCGTGAAGCTTGTTTATGCTTAACAGTAAATATATTGCGGCAAGCACCAACATGTACACGTATATACCTCAAAAGCACTTTATGTATAAGTATAATCCCACTACACACATGAGCAGAATTGAACAAAAGGTTACTAAAGGCCTCAAAAGGAGTGTGTCGCAGTAAGAAAATCGAGACTCAATGCAGAATGAAACCCAGCTGAGGATGATCATGCCAAGAAGGTGAGGTCTTATCTGGCTGGAAAAGGCCAGCATTGGATACAATTAAGGAGAAAAGAACAGAAGATCCTGTTCAGAAAGGTCAAGATAAGCCACAGATGGCAGAGGACTGGTAGAATTAAATCAAATATACAAAAAGACACAGAGAAAAGCCGATTTCACGGTGTCCAGTCACGTGACAAGGCAGGCTGGAAGAGTGAGACTTGCACACCTGCGCATGGATCTCCGCCATGCCCATACTCCTTAAAAGTTCTCAAGACCACAGAGCAGACTCGAGGCCAAAATACAAAGTAGTAATTGGCACATGACTACTGAAGTGATGATTAATTGTAAGATAATTGGTGGGGAGCTGGGTTGAAGGCGAGCTCCTCTGTACCTGGATGTTCTTTCTGCATGCTGCTAGATGTAGATGGAAACGTATGAATGGGGTTGATGCCAACCCAATCATAGTGGACCATGTAATCTAGGGTCCTATAATGAGCAGAGCCAATGGGACATCGTACTTAGTGACGTTCATATTGGCCATTTTGAAGGGAGGGCTTAGTTACCCCACCTGACATTTATTATCCAATCCCCTATCCCTGTTACCACATACAGATATAGTACCTATGTTAAAGTTACCTTCCTATAACCAATCACGGTTCATGTTAGATTTTTACGAATTGCCAGGTAGAATGATGTCAGCAATGACGAATTATTGCAATAAATACTGTGTTTTTTCTAAAAGTGAAGAGAGCGAGAAGATTGAGCGGTTGCTGATGTTCGTTGTACTCCCCGTTTTATGAACTTGTTATTAAACGGATTCCCTTTGCCAAACTATTGAGTTTTCTTAGTTATTTGATGCATGAGTATGAATCTGCATCCCCATTTATCTCGAGGGTACTGCTACTCATCTTAAAGGGCTGCTTGAGAGATCCTCCATTTCACACTTATTTGGTGGGTAATGTAGCTTGTTTATTCTTAACATCCAGCCCAGCGCATTGCTTTTGGTATCTTTCAAGGAAGGCAGTGTAATTTCACTTTCCATTAGAAACCTTACATTTCTGTGTCCCAAAACGAGCATTAACATCTGCAAGGAGTTTCAGGATACTGTGGTACTTTTTCTTTTCAAAGTGTAATTGTCGATTTGAAATATGCATGTAGTAATCTGGGCCTGGCATGGAGCCTGTTTGCACTAATATTATTGTGTCACCTGTTGACATCCAATTAAAAATAATATAGTTTTTACTCAATTATGCATTTGTCTTCAAATATCTTAAATTGCAACATATACAGGTCATTAGGCCCCTTTTGTTCTCCCAGCTGCCTGAATGGCACCAATCATGTGACACTCATTGCCTACAGTAGTTATTAAAGAATGGTGCCATGTAACCTGAAAGCAGATAATACAAAATGTGTCACTAAAAGAGATGATTACAATATCCTTTACATACTGCCTTGACCAATCTGCATTCCACTGCAGGATTGTCCCAGAGTGCAATGATCTACTCCAAAGACCTATTCAGTGACCGCTCATCATACCCTATGGAAGAATCTCAGTACGCACTGGAACTGTTAGCAAATTAAGACTCTGGAATCAAAAGTATTGGTCACTATACACAACCTTCATAAGGACTGATAAGTGGGGGCAGGTGGGTATACTGCCTTGAGGCCCCCAAAACCCTCAATGCCCAGCAAAGACCAAACCAGAGCAAGCATCTTTTTTCAACCACCATCCAAGTTATCAATGATGCTCTACACATTCTTGACAAAGGCAACCCCTGCTTGTTTATCCCCCTCAGCCTACTGTCTGCCCTTGACAGTGTTGACCATGAATCCCTCCCGGGCATCCTCGCCAAACAAATTGGTTTTGATGGAACAGTCCTGCAGTGGTTTGTCTTGTATCTCTCTGACAGAGACCAACTCATTCAGATGGGTCCAAACAAATCTGAGTGTTGCCCAGTAATGTGCAGAGTTCCACAAGGCTCCACCCTGTCATCTTCTCCCTCTAGATGGAATCTCTGGAGAAACTCCTCCCCTGCACTGACATCAAGATACACCAATATGCAGATAACAAAAATGTACCTAAAGATCAATTCCATCAACGACATCCATTGACTTAAGCTCTGCCTATCTCTCATCCAAGCCTGGATGTCAAGTGGCTATCTGAAGCCCAACCCTACAAATACCAAATTCATTCTCCTATGAAACCCTACCAAACAGGCCTATGTCCAGAATTGGCTGACTGACATGAAGCTCAACAGAACACAACTACAAAAGAATTGCCTTCACAATCTATTTCTGGATATTCTGTCTGTGTTGGCCAACCGATATTCAATTAATTCCACCCAAAGTAAAACATTTAGTGTGGTAAACACTTTAAGTATAAATGACGCAAGAAATCAAATAAAGTGACAAATGTCCACATATTTCTTTAAACAAAAAAATACATATTAATCAAAAATGTTGAATTATATTTTTTAATGAATTTTATTCAGTTTAAAAAATGGTTGTTGGGGGTTCCAAGATGGCGGCTGGTAAGGAGTAGACGTGCTGGCCGCGTTCTCCTGAATACCAGGCGAAAATATAGTGGTCCACCACCCCGCTGTTTCCCGGCAACCCGTGAAGGTATGTGGCGGAATTCCTGGCACCCATCGGGGGAGCTGCGAGGAGCGGAGAAGAAGAGGAGCGCCGCCCAGCAGAGTGGATTTCCTGGGCCAGACCGGATTGAGTAGAAGGTGGTGAGGCAAGCGTTTGCAGCGTGAGGCCCAGCCAGAGGAGGAGGAGCCTGGCGGCCTCCTGGTGACGGGCGCCCGTCTGTGAGTGCCGCTTGGCTGCGGGTGCCTGTTCTTGGTGACCGCGCAGAAGTGGTTTACGGTGGCTAGTGGGTGGAGTGCTGAGGGCGGCGTGGCCTTGTGGTGCCGGGTGGGCGCCTGCCCCACAGGCAAAGAAGCAGAAAGCTGAGCGGCGGCCCCGGTGGATTTCGTGCAGCGGCGCGAGGGCCAGGAGGAGGAGCGCGGCAGTGCGGAACACCGCAGTGTGTTGGGGGCCTTGCGAGGCAGGTAGCAGAGCAGTGGGCGGGCCGCCGGAGGAAAAGAGAAGGAAGGAGTGGGCGGCGGGAGTTGTTTCTGCTGCTGCCGTGGCCGCTGGGGCCCGGCTGGAGGCGGTAGCAGGAACCCTGAAGAAGCTGGGTCCCACAATTAGGCTTCTAAGTTAATGGTGTCCTTTAAGCCTCCATACTTCCCTATCACGTATAACTGCAGGCTGAGGGCTGCTGCTGGTGAACTGTTCCCATTGGTGTGAAACTCACCATTACCTGCAGAGTCACGTCCTGACGGGGTGACAGCTAGGGCTACCTGATTCAAGACTATAATTGACCACCCTACCAGCAAATAATCCCCATTTACCCTGTTGGTGACTCTCCAGCGGCTACGGCGATGATGCCCTAATCGGGGCGCCCCTGGGGTATAGTGGCCTCGTTGAGTAATCGCAGTGGCTCTGGAGGGGGCAGGAGGGTAAGGGAAGTCCACGGCGTTGCACTGGACTGCGGGCGGCATTGCGCAGGTAGATTGGCCTCTGTGGAAATAATTGGTGGAGGTGTGACCCCAGCAGGAGGCGAGGGAGCTAAGGAAGGAGGAGTCAGAATCCACGCGGCTAAAACTAGACTGCATTGATGGCCACTCGAAACAAAGGGAAAAGTGGAAAGACACCGTAGCACCCCCGGGACTCTCAAAGCACCCTCCATTCTCTGTGGCCTGTACAGGATATGGGTGAGGGCTCGGAGAGCAGCAATGAGGGATTGGAGGAGAGGAGTACGACGGAGAGGACGCAGGAGATGACCCAGGTTAATAGACAGGACTTTCTCTGTGAAATCCAGGCGCTCCATACCAATTTGGCTAAGACATTTCAAGAGCAGTTTCAGCTTATGCGGGCTGATCTAAATGAAGCTCTTGGGGAGATTAAGCGGGATCTGAGGCAACTGGGAGAAAGAACTGATGTTCTAGAAAGGGGTCTTCAGGAAGTTGAGAAGGAAACTACAGCAAACAGTGAGGCCTTGGAGCGCCTTGATGTGGCGACACAGAACCTGGAGATTCAGATGGAGGACATTGAAAACAGGTCCAGGAGGATCAACATAAGGGCGAAGCAGCTGCCGGAATCAGTCTCGGACAAGGATCTGAAACAGGAAATTCACGGTATCTTCGCGGATATCTTGGGGGAGGCGGGCCCGTTCAGCATTGAATTGGACCGCGTCCATAGGGTTGGTAGGCTCACTAAACGGCCTGCCCCGAGACCGAGGGACGTTCTCAACGCCTTTACCAGATACGCTCAGAAGGAGGCGGTTCTCCAGACTGCGAGGAAAAAGGAACCAATAGTGTTTAAAGGCCAACAAATAGCTCTATATTAGGACCTGGCTGATATTACCCTGATAAAGAGGAGAAAGATGGTGCCCATGCTGAAGGTTTTAAATGAGCGTGGAATACGCTACAAGTGGACATTTCCATTTGGCCTAGTATTTGATTGGGAAGGTTCTCAAAAAAGGATAACGTCAGTCCAGGAGGGGCTAATATGTTACGGATCGATCTGGATGAGGGTCCCTCGGGCAGTGGGGGGGGGGGCATAGGCAACAGGCCAAGGGAGAGGCCGTGGGCGTGGTCCACGGTGGTGGACAAAAGGCCGAGGGGTCCGAGAGGGAATGACAGTTTGCCAAGGGAGAGTGGAGGGGCCTGTGCAGAGGGTGGAATTGGCAGCAAGGGGAGTGTCTGAATTGGATTATAATGTGCAAGGGGTGGTGGATCCTTAAGGGTGGCAGAGGAGCTTGGGGATAGGGAGTGCAACATATTGGGATCAGTAAGGGCGATGAGGCCCGGTGGGGGGGAGGGAAGGAGCGGAGGGGGCAGTTGCATGGGGGGGTTGACAAGTCGGGCGGGTGGGGGGGCGGGGTTGGTCTCACCCTAAGTTCGGGATGCAGGGTGAGGAAGGAGGGGAGGGAGGGAGACTTGGGAGTGGGTCGTAGCGCTTAAGTGGCCAACTCAAGTCTTATGGATTACGGGAAAGGAGGCAGAAAGTAAAGGAGAAGTGGGGGCTCAAAACACTCCCCGCTGAGGGGAGGAGGAAGAAGGCAGGATGGACCTGGTGGGGGGGGAGGGGCCGACAAAGAGGAGCATACTGCATACCAGTTCAGTTCTCAAATGGCTAACACATAATGTTAGGGGGCTGAACTCCATCCTTAAGCAGTCAAGACTGGGGCAATTCACCAGATCCCACAAGCCAGATGTTTTGGCGTTACAGGCCACCCACTTACTGCGGAGGGATCAGCATCGCCTGCGGCTGAAGGGTTTCTCGCAAATATTGTTTGCATCGGGCCCCACTAAAAGAGGAGGAGTGGCTTTGGCGTTTGGGAGGGGGATGGACTTTCGAGTTACCGACACTCCTCGGGACAAGAGTGGGAGATACATCATGGTACTGGGAGAGTATATGGGTACACCCTACACTATAGCTTTGGTGTATGGCCTGAACGTGGGCCAAGATCAGTTCTTGCGGGAGGTTCTGGGAACCCTGCAGGATTCTGCAAGGTGGCAGGTGATACTGATGGGGGACTTGAATCTGGCATGGGATAGAAGGTGTGACCGCACGCAGCATGAGGGGTGCAGTGGGGGGTGCGTGCGGTAGCCTCGCCTCAATTGAAGGAACGGTGGGAGGAAACGGGATTGCGAGATGTGTGGAGGGCGCTGAGGGGAGGAGAGGAGGGGTTCAAATTTCTCTCAGATGTTCATAGATCTCAGTCAAGAATTGACTATATTTGGGCATCTGCAAGCCTGGTTGGAGGGGTGGACTCAATAGAGGTAGGCCCCATGGGGATAGCGGACCATAAGGTGGTTCAGATGAAGCTTCGGGGGGTGGGGCTGGAAATTTCCTGAGATGCTCGTGAGGGATCAGGTGATGTGGGAGGAGATAGAAAGTAAGGTCGGAGACTACTTCGAGCGGAATAACAGCGTAGATACGAGCCTCGAGATCAGGTGGGTTCCTTTTAAAGCTACCTTGATGGGAGAATTAATCGCCCTACAAGTGGAGAGAAACAGGCTGCTAAGGAGGCTTGAAGCACAGTTGGAAAGTGAAGTGGAGGCCGCCAGGGGACGGGTGGGGGAGAACCCCACTAGAAAAATGTACAAGGAGTATAGGGCAGCAGAGGGCCAGTTGAGGATCTTAAGGACTAAAAGGGCGGAGGCGGCTATGCTCAGGGTCAGGCAGAAATTTTATGCGAAGGCTAATAAGGCAGACTCACTCCTGCCGCGCCTACTGAGAGGAGATAGGGAGCGCAATGTTATTGTGGCCATGAGGAGTAAGCAGGGTGAAAGACTCACTCGGACAGAAGAGATAAAGGGGAGGCTGGCAGAGTTTTATGAAGAATTATATTCCCCACAGAGTCCCTTACCTGGGCCACAGAGGGAGTTTCCTGGGGCCATTCCCCTCCCACGGTTGTCTAGGGACGAGCGGATAGAGCTAGGCCAAGTTATCACGGAAGACGAGGTGAGGGCAACCATAGCGGCTCTCCCCCATGGTAAAGCCCTGGATCCAGACGGCTACCCAACGTCATTTTATAAACTATTCTCTCATCTGTTAGTGCCACACCTAACACAATTATTTCATTCATTTAGGTCCAGAGGCAGTATCACCCCCTCGATGGAGGAGGCAAAAATAACGCTCATACACAAGGCAGGCAAGGACCCCGATGAGTGCACGTCGTATCGGCCCATTGCCCTCATAAACACAGGCGAAAATCTATACTAAAATATTGGCTAAGCGGCTGGAAAAGTACTTACCTTCGTTGATCCACCAGGACCAGACAGGGTTTGTGGCAGGAAGGCAGACGGCTGATAATATTAGAAGGGTGGCCCACGTAGTCGAGAAAGCACGGAAACGACCACCGTGGCAATCCACTTAGCGCTCGACGCTGAAAAAGCGTTTGATTGGGTGGAGTGGCCGTTCCTGTTCCAAGTCATGGAGAGGATGGGTCTCGGGTCAGAGTTCATTAGCATGGTTGAGGCAAATTATAAGAACCCCAGGTCGAGGGTCCTGGTCAATGGAGAAACATCAAACCCAATTAGGCTTAGGCAAGGGACGAAACAGGGGTGCCCTTGTCCCCCCTGCTTTATGCAATATATTTCGAACCCCTTTCATTGGCTATAAGGGAGTCGGACAAAATTCAGGGCATACCATTTGGGGGAGGCCAGCACAAAGTGGCAGCATTTGCGGATGGCATGTTGACTCATGTTGACGCAACCGAAGGAGTCCATCAAGGCGAGCATAGAAGTGCGGACCAAATTCGAGGAAGTATCGGGTTTGTGGGTCAACTGGCAGAAGTCTGAGTTGATGAATCTATCCTTAGAGGAGAACGAGGCAAGGGAACTAAAGGCGCTTTCCCAGTTTAAATGGAGCCCGGGCGGGATACGATACTTGGGGATTCGGATAACCCCTTCCCTGGGCGGGTGGTATGGTGCAAACTACTCCCATATGCTAAAGGTGTTTAAGAAGGATTTGAGGCGGTGGAGTGCCCTTAGGATTTCCTGGCTAGGGAGGAGGGAAGTTGTTAAAATAGTGATCCTGCCCCGCATACTCTATCTTTTCCAGGCGATTCCGCTGTCCATCCCGGCGGGCTTTTTTAGGGAACTGGACCGAGTGGTCAAAGAGTTCATCTGGGAGGGCAAGAGGCCACGTTTGTCATGGCGCCTCCTCATGGCGTCCAAGGGGCGTGGGGGCTTCGGTTTACCGGAATTTAGGCGGTATCATGAAGCTGCACTCCTCCGAGTGATTAGGAAGTGGTTTGCGGTCGAATATAAGAAGCACTGGGTAAAAATGGACAGAGCAGTCTCCCGACACCATCTGGGAGAGGTATTATGGCTTGCGCAGAGGCTGAGACCGCCATATATCTATCTGAGTGATATTACAAAGAGAATGGTGGCCACCTGCGATAGGGCAGTGGAAAGTCGAGGGATTTTATCTTTTCCATCTCCTTTCACACCTATCTTCAACAATGGGGATTTTACGTCGGGGCTGGAGAGGGAGGCATTCCGAGCATGGGAGGGCGGGGGATGTAGGACGCTGAGAGATATGTTCCACAATCGAAAGGTGAAAACCTTTGAGGAATATAAGCAAGAATTTGGGGTTGATGAGGAGGAAAGGCACAGATACTTCCAAATTACACACTGGGTCATGTCGGCAGAGGTGAGGAGGGCTGCCACATGCGATCTAACACAATTCGAATGGTTCCTCCTGACCCATGAGGGTTCTAGTGGTCTGATTTCAGATTTATACAAACTTTTAGAGAGCACGGGTCCGGAGATCACATGACCGCACATGAGAGCAGGGGAGCAGCAGATGGGGGCGGAAATGGAAAGAGAAGACTGGGAAAGGCTATGGAGGGCAATTCCTAAGGTGGCTAAAGCGACCCAACTACAGGAAGCATGGTATAAGTATACCTTTGGCTTGCACTATACCCCGGCTGCATGCAATGTATCCAGCAACTTCAGGGGACTATTGGAGAGGCTGCGGAGAGGTGGTCACAGCTACTCATGTATGGTGGGATTGCCCACATATTATACCCTTTTGGCGCGAAGTTGCTAGTGCCCAATTTCAGGCCTTAGGGCTGGAGGGCAGCCAGGACCCTCGGGAGATCTTGTTGGGGAAGAGAGTGGCAGGAGGGGAAGGAGGAAGAAGAGGAAGTTCCAAGGCGAAAAAAGTCTTCACCTTGGCAGCGATGGGGCTTATCGCACAAAAATGGAAGAGCCCAACAATTCCCACGGAACAAGATTGGCTAAGGAAAATGTGGGATATTGTTTCATTGGATTTGAAAACATACGCGGCTGAGGGGAAACTGGGGAGCTTTGCTGCTGATTGGGGTGAGACGTTGGACTACTTGAGGGGGGAGTTTAGGGAGAAATGGTGCCCCCAAAGGTCAAAGCTGCTGGACATTCATGGCTGAAGGGCTGGTAGGGAGCTAGCGGGACTGATGGACCTATTGGCGCTACGACTGGCCTTGGGGGGGGAGAATTTGGGTGTTAATGTTGTTTTCTTTTCTTTTTAAAATTGATCTGTGATATATGCTGAAATCAATAAAAAGAAGTTACAAAAAAACGGTAATTAATGTGCTTATTGTATACAAAATCTATGTCACAAACAAATTGAGGAAGTATGTGTAGGAAGGGAGGGAGAGGAAGAGAATGGGGAAAAAGTAAAAGTGGGAAGGAGTCAAAAGGAAAGATTAAAAAATATAGGTGGATTGAATATCTGGATCTAAAGAGTCACTTAAATTAAATTTAATCCTGCATAAACGTCATTAAATGTGCTCCAATCTCTTCATAATCTTCAATTGCATCTCTTCTTTTTCTCTCGCTGAAAGGAAACTTTTTCTCTCGCTGTAAAATGTAACCAGTCTTCATATGAGGGTTTGCAATGTAGAATTTAAACATTCTTTATGCACAAACCATACAATGCTGCCTATTCAAATTGAACAACGCCTAACACATGGATAGTAATCCCTGGTTGTTATGTCACTTTATTGGAAAGAGACCATTGTCCAGGCATGTTTATCCCGTGTCACTTGTGCATCCACATGGTTCAACTATTCAGAAAGGATTTACTTTTCCTACATCAGCACAAACTCATAAACCTGAGATGTTTTATTCCCAGTAGGCGCTAGCAGAACTTCATCATGAGGTGGGTGGATGTAATGTAACCAAGGAACTACAAAAAGAAGAGGGGTGTGGAATACTTTGTGGGATATAAATCTAGATGACTGTTGTATAAATAGGATAACCAAACAACGTAGATTGGGATATGGGTGAAAAAGCGGTAAACATAATCCCACCTGAAGGAACAAATCCAAGCCCAAAGGAATATATATCACCTATGTTCTAAATGTGGCCAGGTTGCTCCTGAAGTGAGCTCTAACCAGTGATGATGGAGCTCTTGACTGTTGATACAGAAAAAAACACACCAGACCAAATTGTCAGTCTCTGATTTAGAGTAAATCTAATTTTCAAAATCGATAAAGAATATCCAAATACTGACGTAAGTCTCAGTGAGGACCCCTGTGGTTAAGAATGAGAAAGAAGCCATCTGGGAGAAGGGAATGACTCATCACCTATGTAGCACATACAATCCAAGGAAATGTTTGTCTTGGGTGAGGATCCTTCTAAGTACTGCAGTCTTAAACAATTGTATAATCAAAAAATGTATAGTTAATCATTAAGGCTAGGCCAAACATGCCCCTTTAAGGACAAAAGAAGACTGATAGCACGGTGCTGGAATGACAACCAATGTATGTGTGTAACCGCTATGCAAATACATTTGAGGGTGTATTAGAATTGCATAACATCTTCACTTATGGGTGGTGTCATGTCTGTCCCATACAGTAATGTTTGTGATGTATACCCTTATCCATGGAGGATTACATCCGGAGCATACAACCTATATATTTAATGAGAGAGAGGACATTCAATGTAACAAAGCCTAATTGAAAGCAATACCAAATAGGAAGTATGTATTATCAGAATGTATACTCCGTGACAACAGGAAACCTTAAGAAATACAAATGCTAGAGATAGGCATAGTAATGCCTCTCAAAATACCAACTCTAGATGAGTACTTACAGTTCTATCACATTATTGGAGGTCATTACGACCTTGGCGCTAAGGGCTTAACGGCGCCGGTAAAGGTGCCGGAGCTGTCAACCCCTTACTGCCCCATTACGAGTCTGCTCGCGGGTACCCGCTCGCCAGGCATCTTAGCCCCATGGGGCTCAAATGGGAATGGGGATGTAATAGGTCTGGGTTCCTTGAATGAGGAATTACCGGGCCCTGCAAGGTCGGAATGGCCCGGTAATGCATTTGTTTAAAGAAATATGTGGAAATGTGTCACATTATTTTTTTTTTAAACTTTGGTTTTATTGGTGGTTTTTCGAAGAAAAATACAAACGGCAACGCTGGGAGCGTCGTAATCATCATTATTTAACATTGTCATTAAACCCCCGGGTTCCCTCTCCGCCCTTCCCCCCCACCCCAAATCCTCCCCTCCCCCCAGATCAGAGTCACTTCAAAAGTCGAACAGCTGGAGCTGTCGTCGTCGCTCGTTGTGCGTTGCCACAGAGGTATGCTATACTCTCGCGTCCAAATTGGCTGAGTGAGATCCGGCGTCTCCCGGGTCCTGGGCTACTCCTACATCCCTGAGTAAAGCATTCCAAACCCACCCCCGCCATTCTGCCAGAGTGTACTCATATTGTCAGTGGGGGTCCCAGCCCCATGCCCCATAGACCCCATACCAGTTAGCCTGAAAGGAGCCCAATTCGTTATTTACCATGGCCGTCAATTTGTCCATTAAGAACATGTTTTTTAGTTTCTTAAGCCATTCTTCCTTGGATGGGGTCTCTGGGCTCTTCCACCTTTGTGCCAGGGCCACTCTGCCCGCTCGCAACATCGTCTCCCACATTCTTGGGTACCTATACAGTTCAGTGTCCTCCGGGGGGAGGCCCAGCAACATTGTTAGGGGGTTGAGTGGGATTAGTTCCTCGGTGACCTCGGCATCCACCCCCGTACCTTCTCCCAGCACTCCTGCACCTTGGGGCAGGACCACCACATATGCCCCCTCGATCCCACTTGGCCACAACCGCTTGGGCATCTGGGGGACACTCCCGAAAACATCTTGGACAGTTTCAACGGGTCCCTATGCCAGCCCTGTAGAATCTTGAAGTTGTGCTCCATGTCCGATGTAAATAGGTTCCCATGAAATGCTATCTTAAAGACTTTGGACCACGCCTCCTCCATGAGTGGTTCTCCTGCCAGGTCGTCCCAAAACCCCCAAAACCCTCTTCTCCCCTCCAAGTTAACAGTGTTCAGTATTTGGTACATTTTGGAGACCGCCCCCTTCCTTGATGTGGCCCTGTCCAAGAACTTTTCCAAGGGGGTCAGCTGTCTCCGTAGGTTCTGGCCCCATGTTTGGTCACAAAGGATGCCCTTCAGGCGCAGATATTCAAAGATTGAAAGGGACTCCCGTCCCAGTGCATCTCGCAGGGCCTCGTATTCGAGGAACTCGCCCTCTTTGAACAGTTGTCCCGCCCATTCCAGACCCCCGTCCGACCATGACTGGGCATTCCTGAATCCCCTGCTACCTAATTTGAGCGGGTGGCCCCAAAGCGAAGACATTGGAGAGGGCCATGTTGTGAGGTATGAGGTTGTGGGTCCCTCTTTCCAGATTGTCCAAAGTATTCCCAGGGTTGGGTTGGCTTTCATTTTGCTAGGGATGAGTTTACGCGGCAGCCACAGGAGGTCGCGCACTTTCAGAGGGTGGGCGTCCATGTCCTCCAGGTATGACCAGTAGGTGCCCATCCCCTCCTTCATGTGCTCCAGCAAGACCCGCAGCTGGGGGCCCGGTAGTAAAGGAGAAAGTCCGGTCGTCCGAACCCGCCCTCCTCTCTGGGTAGTGTTAGGGTGGCCTTTCCTATTCTCGGGGCCCTCCCTTGCCATACAAACTCGCGTATTGCTTTTTGTAGATCACGAAGCAACTGGGCGGGGACCTCCGTTGGGAGCGCGGTGAATAAATATAGTAATCTCGGTAGTACGTTCATCTTTATCGCTGTCATGCGCCCATACCAGGACAGAATCATACCATCCCATCTCCTCAGGTCAGACGTTACCCCCATAGTTCTCCGGGGCCAATCTCGAGAGATCTCTAGTCAGGGTTACCCCCAAGTACCTGATGGAATCCCTCCCCACCGCAATCCCCGCACACCTGTCCCGGGGGTCCAACCACGGGTCCTGGGCCCTCATGGGTAGGAGCTTTGACTTAGCTGCATTTATTTTCAGTCCCGAGAACTGCCCGAAGGCTGTCATCAGACGCAAGGGGGGGGGAGCGAGGAGCTGGGCTCCACCAAGTACGCTAGGATGTCGTCAGCGAACAGGGAGAGCTTGAACTCTACTTCTCCCCTTTTGATCCCTTTGATGTCGGGGTGGGCCCGGACTGCTATGGCCAGAGGTTCCATCGTCAGGACGTAGATTAACGGAGAGAGTGGGCACCCCTGTCGTGTTCCCCTTGTGAGGGGGAATGAGTCGGAGAGTTCCCCGTTCACCTGCACTCTCGCTGTTGGGGCTCTATAGAGGGCGGAGACCCAGGTCCTAACGTGAGGCCCAAAGCCCATTCGACAGAGGAGGAGTTGCATGTACCTCCACTCGACCCTGTCGAATGCCTTCTCAGAGTCCAAGGAAAGCAAACTCGCCTCCAGGTCTGATTCCTGGGCATAGTGGATTAGGTCTATGGTCTTCCTGATATTATCCGAGCCCTGCCTGCCCTTCACGAACCCCACTTGATCCCCGTGTACTAACTTAGGCATTATCCCCTCCAACCGTTTACCCATCACCTTAGCTAGGATCTTGACATCTGTATTTAGGAGGGAGATCGGGCGGTAGGAGGAGCAGTCAGTGGGGTCTTTTCCTTCCTTGGGCAATACCACTATGATGGCTCTCATCATCGTTTCCGGCAGGGTGCCCCCCTCCAGTACTGCATTGAATACCCTCGCCAGATGTGTGGCCAAAATGGACCGGAACCTCTTGTAGAAGTATACTGAGAACCCATCTTCCCCCGGGGACGTTCCCGCCTTCATCCCACCGATTGCATTCTCCACCTCCTCCTCTGTGACCCCTCCCTCTAGACCCTCTGCCATCTCGCCTGTCAGGGATGGGATCTGGATGGAGTCCAGGAACTCCTCAATCTGAGTGTCTTCCCCGGCATATTCTGACAAATATAGTTGTTCATAGTAGCGTTGAAAAGCCGCTCCTATGACTGGGGTGCTATGGTCTAGTGAGCCCCGTTCGTTCCTGATTGCCCTCACCATTCTGCTCCTCTGGACCTCTCTAAGTTTCCAGGCCAGGATTTTATCGGCTCTGTCCCCCTTCTCATAATATTTTTGTTTCACTAGCTGGAGGTTGCGCTCAGTTTTGTGCAACAAGAGATCTTTCAATTGAAGTTTGTAATTTTCTAGGGCTGTGATTTGATCCATAGCTAAGGGTGCCTCCGGGGGGCCTCCCGGCTGGAGCTGTGTGATCTTTTCCCTAAGGGATTTTTCTTGGGCCTCCCTCTCCCTTTTTTTCTGAGCCCCCATTCTTATGAGAACCCCACGTAAGGTCGCCTTGAAGGCGTCCCACAGCACATGCGCACCCACCTCGCCATTGTCGTTCAGCTTGAAGTATTCCGTAATGGCGTCCTGCACTTCCTGCGCCAGGACATCGTCCTTCAGCAGGGAGTCATTGCACTTCCATCGCCCTTTTCTGCCACCTCGCCATTCCCCTATAATGGTGGTACGGACCAGGTCATGGTCGGACCAGGGGACCGGGTCAACCTCATCGCCGGAGACATATGGGCGCAGGGGTTCGTCTACCAGGATGTAGTCTATTCGGGAGTATGATGTGTGGATTGCAGAATAGTATGTGAAGGAGGGGTGTTCTGCCCTAGGGGTCGGGATGGTGTCCACTAGGCCCAGCTCTGTGTTGATCCGTTGGAAGGAGCGGGCCATAATTTCATCTGCAGCCCTGGTGGGTTGGGGTTCTAAGCGTTTCCTATCAACTTTCGGGTCCAGGACCATGTTAAAGTCCCCCCCCACCACCATCAACCCGCGTACGAATAATTTCAATCTGTTCTTCACTCCCTCCCAAAATTGCGCCTGGCCTTCATTGGGGCAGGACACAACTGCAAGTTTTAAGGGGGAGCCCCGCAGGGAGCCCCTCGTCAGCAGGAACCGCCCCTCCGGGTCTTTCAATGAGGCTTCTACTTCAAATCCAATGTCCCTCGCTAGCACTATGGCCACCCCCCTTTTCTTGGTCTTGTGGGAGGCGCTGAGGACTTCCCCAATCCCCCCCCGTAGCCTCGGTTCTTTCCCCCTCGCCCAGTGCGTCTCCTGAAGGAAAAGCACGTCTAGTTTAGCCCTCCTGAATTCCCTGCAGACCAGGGATCTTTTGGTGGGGGTGTTCAGCCCCCTCACGTTTAGGGAGCCCACGCCCAGGGTAGGTAGATCTTCAGCCATTGTCTAAAAAAAACCCCGCTACTGGATAGCTGACTCGTGGCACTTTCCTTGTCCGGCTCTTTTCGTGTTATCCTCTGATCTCCCGTTTCCCTTCCCCCCCTCCTCCCCAGGTGGTCCTGAAACCTTTCCCCAACTGACCCCTGGTCCCCCCTGTGAACGTAACCGCATCAACAAACCCCCTACCCCCCTCCCCCCACCCCGGCGTCCAGCCAGACAGTTCTACCATTGTTGGTAACCGGCCGGACCACCAGCCTACCGCCTCCTGCTGGGTGAATATCCAAATTCGAGCCTCCGTGAGCCCCCCTCCCCCCCCACCCCCCCTCAATGTAACTCTCATACTTGCTGTTCCGGGAGGATCCACATAAGTTCGGACCCACTGGTCCTGGAGTTCATCCTGTCTTCGGGCCGGATCAGATGGCGAGTCCCCGTGGTGAAATCTTTACACAGATCCCCCGAGGCTGATGTCGCCTGCCGTGAGATGCCTCAGCACCCTTCCTCCCCCAGGTCCGACAGGCTCGCTCCACCCTGGCCGGGTTCCGTGTCATTCCTGTCCGTCGATGGGGACGGTGGGTTCAATTTTTTAAATTTCCGTGGGCCTGTCTTTTTTCTCCTCTCTCCTCGTGATCGGCGCGCACTGGCTTCAACCGCGGCGAACCCGGAGGGTTCCCTCCGCGGGGTCGGGTCCGTTGCATATTCCTGTATGGCTCCTCTTATATCTTCCTCTGTAATCAGGTTCACTCGTTGGCCTTCGTATTCAAACCTGAGGGAAAAGGGGTACCCCCATCTGTAGCGCACCCCCTTCGTTTTCAGCATCTGGGTCAGCGGGCGGCACATCCTACGTTTGGCCAGCGTGTATGATGAGAGGTCCTGGAAAATGGCCACTTGTGCGTTGTTGTAAGTTATCTCTCGGGATTTCCTGGCCTCCTCTAGGACCTTCGCTTTTTCAGTGTAGTAGTGGAAGCGGACCAGAATAGACCGGGGGCCCCCGGCTCTTCCCCCCGCTCTATGGATCTGATCAAACGTCGGTTCGGTTGTCATCTCATCCGCGAAGAGGAGGGCGATGATGTCCCTCACCACCTGGGTCAAGTCTCTTTCCGTCTCCCCTTCCGACTCCGGCATCCCAAAAAATCTGAGGTTGTTCCTCCGCTCTCTGTTTTCAAAATCGTCCATTTGTCTTGCCCTTTCCTCATCTCTCTTTTCCAGGGCCGTTAGTCTCAGAGCCGTGTCCAGCTCCTGGGTCGCTGTTGAGGACTGGTTGGACTTTAGTTGTGACAGTCTATCCTCGACTTTGTCCACTCTGCGGTCCATGTTTTCCATTTTTTGGGCAATGTCTGCCCGCATGTCCCTAATCTCCTGCAAGACCGAGGCAAAGCCCTTTTCCATGGTAAGGGCGGGCAGGGGTGGGGTCTCGGAATGGGCCATGTCGGTCCGTCGGTCCGGGTCGCTGTTCTCCCTGCTGGTGTCTTGGTAGCGGTATTCCTGGAGGGTATGGCGCCAACTCATTCGGTCCTCCTATTGCTCCCCTCTGCTGATGCGCCCCTGGGGGCAAGGGGCAGAGCCCGGTCGGGGAGCGTGCTCTCTTTCCTTCTGGTGTGGCCCTTTGTGGGGGGCCTCTCGTGGGCGGGCACTCGCCCCACCAGACCTCCGGTGGGGGCCTCACACCCCCTCCCCCCCTTGTGTCCTCTGTTTTTGGTCAGCAGTTCTTAGGGTGGGGGGGAGCGGTTAATGATGTCCAATAGCGGTCTGTTGGAGGGCTCTCTGGTGCGATTCCTCCAGCGAGAGCTCCCAGGCGGGCACTCGCCCTGGGAAGGAACCCAGGGGCCACCACCCAGGGAAGTGTGTTCGAGGGTACTCTCCTCCGAATGGACTGGGGACGTTTTCCCCCTCGTCTTCCTTGCTTTTATTTTTCTTTTTTTTTTTTTTTTGGGGGGGGCTCGACAGGGGGGGGCGGGGCCGACTCGCCCCTCCGCGCCGTCCGATGCGCCCCGCGACTGGTCCCCCGGAGTCCTTTAGGGTTGTGTGGGGGCTGGGGCAGGCTCCCCCCACCTACCTCGGCTCCGAATTCGGGAGCGCGGGCAGGCCTCCTTTCCTTAAGCGGGTCGCGGCCCGCGTCTCATCCGGCTCCTCAACGGGGGACTTCCCCTCCGCGACGGCTCCTTGTTCGGGTGCTGCAGGGGTGTTGCCGGCGGGTCTTCTGCCGGGGCGCCGGCACGCTCCGTGTTCGGGGTGGAGAGGGGGTCGTGCGCTCCCACGAATCCAGGCCGCCACCTCCTCCCACGGTGGTCGGGACGCTGCCTCGGGCTCTCCGGGGCTCCTCCCTTCGGGCCGCAGGGCTCGTTCTCGGGCACCCGGGGGTTCCCAGATGCCGCTCTTTCGCCCCGGGGGGCACCCGAGGTTCACGGGTTCCGCGGACCGTGAATGTCCCGTGGGGAGGTCACGGGGGGGCTCAATCCCTCTGCGTAGCCCAGTTACGGTGGGAGCGGCGTGTTCAGGCTGCCATTGCCTGTGCGCCCCCTGGTGGCCTCCGTGTCACATTATTTGATTGTTTTAGTAAATTATAACTAAAGTGCATGTTTACCCCACTAAATATTTTACGATTGGGTGGATTTGAATCAATATCAGTGGGCTACCACATATAGAATTGCCAGAAATAGTTTTGACTGTGATTCTTCTGTAGTTGTGTTGTGTTTCAGTCATATTCCGTCGTTTTACCGTTTCCACGTGTTTAGGGCAAGGTTCTTTGTATATTTTCTTTGGATAGATCGAATCTCCGCCACCTTCGGGTGTTCTCCTTAAATAACAGAGGTTTACATTACTCCATTGTTATAAAAGAACCTTACCCTAAACACGTGGAAACAGCTAAGAGGTTGGTGGTTAGCTATGTCCATACGGTACATGGAACTTAGTCCAGTATTGCCAGAAATCAGTTTTTAATGGGAATTGTTTGTAATTTTTCATGTCGTTTGAGAGTTTTCTACACAGGAAAATTAACAACAGAACATACCACAAACTTTCCTTGTCCTGATGAAGGCCCCCGTGGATCATCAGATCAGAATGCCCAGGACAGACATATCTCTCTTTAGGGGCTGAAAGACAATGGGCCTCATTACAACTATGCCCGTTTGGAAACAACGGTGCCAGTAAGCTTACCGGAATCATTTTTTTCGGACCGGCATATTACAGGTCTGCATGCCGGAGTCGCTGTACCCGATAGGTCGGCCCCTGCCGGGCACAGTGGCCACGGTAGCCAGACCGTCACGGAAGCACCGGAATCGTTAATAACGGTGCCGGTGCTTCTGTGTTCCCCTTTCCCATAGGACTCCATGGGAATGGGGAATTACAAATTACCGGCGCCTGACTTCCTGGACCGCCGGGGTTGTAATCCTCCAGTGTTACCGGGTAAGTCAGGTGCCGGTAATTCATTACGGGTCCGGTGGTAACCTGCTGGTTTCACTGGTACGGTTACTGCTGGACCCATAATGAGACCCAATGGGCCTCCTTCCAAGGTTGGTGCTAGTCATGGCGCTATTAGCGCCATGACTAGCACCATTACCGGTACCGTGTCCGCCCTGGTTCAATGGGGACTTACCGGTCTAGTCCGACCTTTGTGGGACCGGTAAGTCCCCATTGAAAATGTCAATCCCCATTCCCATTTGAGCCGGGCTCAATGGGAATGGGGAGGGTGCTAATAATGGTACCGTAAATAACGGTACCGTTATTAGATCTGAAGTCCCTTTGCCGGACCTGTCCATAAAGCCTGGTAAAAGCAGGCGTTAAGGACGGGACTGCAAAGGGACCTCGTAGTAGGGCTCAAGGGGATTACCGGCACCGATGTCCTTAATGGTGCGCGGTATCCCTTTGCGCCCGCCTCGGAATGAGGCCCAATGTGTCGATTTATATACCTGATAAAGATATACACATGAGTCAGACGTCCATCTTTGTGTGATTTGGTTATGATCACAATGAGCCACCACTCTGTACTAAATGAATTAGCAAATAACTTCCTAGTTGAATCTGAAAGTACAAATTCAAGGATTTGAATTACTCTTCATAAGTACACGAAGGGTGGCATGTGCGAGTGACAGTTTTAGTGGAAAAATGTATCAGAACTAGTCCTTGCTCACTTTTCTTTTTGAGCAGTTTTGTGGCATAAGACATTGGGCCTCATTACAATGTTGCAGCTCCGGAAACAAAGGTGCCTGTATGCTCACTGGCACCCTTGTTTCTGGACCGGCAAACTAGCAGAGTTGTAACTCTGCCTGCCGGACCCGCTGTGCCCGACAGGTCTGACCCTGCCGGGCGCAGCAGCCACAGTAGGCAGACTTGTCACAGGAGAACCGGCACTGTTGCTAACAGTGCCGATGCTCCCATGTCCCAACTCCCACCATAGAGTTCCATACGACTCTATGAGAATGGGGATTAACAAATGCACCAGCGCCTGACTTCCCTGCCTCCAGACTTATAATAGCCGGTGGCACCGGGAAGTCAGGCGCCGGTAAATGATTACGGGTCTGGCGGCAACCCACCAGTAGCACCGGTAGGGTTACTGCCGGACTCGTAATGAGGCCCATTGTCACCCATGTTTACTAATCTCACAGTGGTACAAAGGGCCTCATTACACGGATGGCGGAGAACCATGGCGCTATTAGCGCCATGGTTCATGCCGGTAAAATACCGGCACCGCCTTGGCGGAAAGGGGAATTACCGCCCCATTCCAAGGTTGGCGGGGCGGTAATTCCCCCTTCCACCATTGCCCTTCCCCATTCCCATTTTTGCCCCATATGGCATAATGGGAATAGGGAAGGCGCGTACCGTAATTAGCTCCCTGGGTCCCTTTGCGGGTTGGTTTTTAACGCCTGCAGAAAGCAGGCGTTAAATCCCCCAACCCGCAAAGGGACCTCGTAGTAAGGCGGTAAGGATTTACCGGTACCGGTATTTTACCGGTACCGGTAAATCCTTACCGCCATCCGTGTAATGAGGCCCATTGTCTTTCTTATAATAATACACTGGGGCGTCCATGAGGGTCGACAAAGGGTCACCTCCGATGTTGTGTGTGCAATGTGATATGTTATCTGTGTAGAATATGGAAGGTTTTTATACATGTTTTGATGAAATATTAAACTGTTTTTAAAAGAGTTCTGGCTGGTAGCAGTGGTTTGTTTAACCACAGCGAATTGAACATAGCTTTAAAGTATTTAAATACGTGAAAAAGGGAGGGGTATCCCGTATCCTTTTGTTTTTTGTGGATAGCATACCAGGCAGAGTCAAGACAGAACAAAATACACATAAGAAACAATCAATTTTGTAAGTGTGTGCAGTGCACATAGAAGAAAGGCCCTGGCAGAAGAATATACCATGATGATTCAAGTTACAAGAGAAATGCCCTGTCAGGAGAGTATACCAGGCAGATTCAAGTCATAAGAAAAAAGTCCTGGCAGGAGAGTATACAATGCAGATTCACACCACAAGAACATATGTATGAGAAAAGCCCTTGCAGGAGATTATACCACGCAGATGGAAGTTACAAACGTGTTCATAGAGCAAAGCCCTGGCACATAAAAAAGTCCTGGTAAAGAAACATACCAGGCAAGGTTAAATTGAACAGTGTGTAAAATACATCATCTTAGGAAGCCCCGGTAAGGATACAGCAGGACTGGCAAAAGGCTGAGTTAAAACATACCCAAGAGGAAAGAAAACCTGCCAGGAGAGTACACCAGGTATCCTACAAAGATACAGACTAACAGCCAAGCTTTTTTGTATACCATTTGTGATGTTGATCAAGAGAAACCTAAGGAATTGATAATCTTGAAAGTATAAAATAGAATTAAGAGAAATTCAGGGGAAGGGAACCACCCCCTGGAACAAAGAACTGTATAATTCTGGAACATTTTGTGTTGCACACATTTCCTTTTTTTTTAAACATGTATGCACTACTCAAGGCCAGAGACATTACCCTTTTCACCTTTAGAGTTAATTTTGTTAGAAAGTGAGGGTCAGAATAGTACTTTGGACACAAGATGGTGCGCTTTGGAGATCGGACAGACCCGTTGTTTTATGTTGGGTAGGGAAATACCTCCTCACATAGTTTGCACTCTTCTGCAAAGCTAAGCCTTTCGTCCCTGCCCACAAGTTTCAGAACAGTTGTCCAAGTGCTGGTCATTTACCATCTGGACAGTGGCAATACCCTACTCGCAGGAGTCCCAGATGCTTCTATGTCCCCTCTGAAAGCCATCTAGCCTGCTTCAGCATGCCTCATCACAGGTCTACATGTGGCTACATCACCCCCATCCAGAACGCATCATGTACAACACTGCCTGCATTATCTACAAAGCAATCACACGTGAAACACCACTCTACTTTACAGAGAAACTCACCATCTCTGAAGACAAGTGAATGACCGAGAAACTCACCATCGCTGGAGAACAGTGCACCATCCAGAAGCCACAACATCGCCAGGCTCGAAACCAAGAACTGCAAGAGGAAAAACCAGGAAACAAGACTTTTTCTCCTGTGCACCCTCTTTCTGGAACACGTTACCAAGGCAAATAAGACTGGACCTGATGACTCTACTTTTAAAGAGCATGTCGCCAGTCACTGATCGCTCCTCTCAACCCTATCTCTGGAGTTCCCCTTCCCTGCTTCCCCTACCCATCCCAGCTCCTCTGCAAACGCTGCATCCTACTTGTAAACCTAGGGTGCGTCCCTTTTGTACAGCGCTCCATTGCTTCCATGATAGGTTTGTGCTTTATAAATCCCATAAACATGCATACAGGTTCCTTTGGGAGGGAGGGTGATCCATCAATGGCTGTGAGGTTCTTTGCGCCACAGCCCCTTCTGGCTCTCTACAAAGTCGGGCCTGGTGCTAGGAGCATTAATCTCGGGGCTGTCTATTAAAGTGCTACATATTCCTTTAGAAAGGTTATTCCCTCACGTGTTTATTTATCTTCATTTACAGAATAAATCTATTCAAGTCTTTTAGGTGGACTGCTTGTAGTTTGAGGATGGTCATTAACATTGTCATCACAATGAAACGGTTAAGATGGAACTCAGGCACCTCATGCTTTGTACACATTAAGGATTCTATATTGAAATGCTCCCAAACTGCTGCGCTTTGATGTTTTCAGTGCAGGGTTCCCTTGTGATGTGTCATCTACTGAACTGGGGTCAGTGCAAGCACCCATTCCTCACCTCAGCAAATGTACCCGAGGACACCCATGTGTGCCTGTAAATAAATACATCTGGCCCGACAGAGGAACCCTGCGCCCTCCCTAGTCTTCTGGAGAAGCACGCGTCTACATTCACAGCGCTCCTCCTGAATCCGTACGTTTAATAGTATGAACGTGTGTGGTTGTTCTCATCTTGCATTGTATTTTTCCAAAGCTGGCACTGTAGAGATGGATGAGAAAAGGAATGGCCTAACCTGCCTCGCTCTCAATAATTTCTCTTCCCTCCTTAACCTTATAACTGTTCAATGTATCCCCTTGTTGGGCAGCGCTCCATTGCTTCACAGCTACATTCACGCCGTATAAATCCCAGAACCTTCCTACATATGCAGTGCAACTGTGTTGGAGGCCACACGGTCCTAAAAAGACCACCGGTAGTTGTGAGGAGGTGGGCCACCTCCAGTGGTGAAAGGGGAGGGTCACATTCCATGACCTACATCAGCCCGAGGTCTTTTTCTCACACGCTGCGTGGATGACACCATTTGAGCCAGATCCAGCTGGGTAAATGTATTCAGGCCTCTAGCATACCTGCAGTATTATTCATAGAAGGAGCATTTCGTAATTTAAAATAAAACTCTTGATGAAGCTGAACATCTGGAGTGCTACTCGCTAACTTCCTTTCTGATGGATGGTTGCTTTAACAATAGGTGACAGCCTTTGTGGGGCTTACAGTAGTGTTTTTGGCTTTGGCACGTGAATAAGCGTTACATGTGCCTGAGCAGTGAAGGCGGTTCAGTTGAAACCCACTGCAGTGCATGCTGTGTCCCTGTGTGTCTGCTGAGACCATATTAACACAAAAGCTTCAAATTGTATACTCCGTTTTCATTCATTGTTTTGGAGAACTTATTTTTAATTTCCCAATAAATCTTGTTATGTGGAAGTTTGGGCTTTACAGTAAATCACAGGGCGGTTTTTTAAGATGCTGTGTGTGGCGCATTAGCACTACAGTACCAGGGCTATCAATGGGCGAATGGTTCATCAGTTTGGCATAGATGGCATCGCCACTAGAGTTGTGCCCAATGCCTATGTGATCGCCTCTCTGAGCCATAGAACGATGCGCACGTGTTCGCTAGCAATGGCCTGCCCATCTACCTCTGTTATGGAAAACGTGTATGTTAGAATTCGGGCCCGTTAGGTCCGTTCACCTGAATTGTATTCCAAGCACCAACATGGTTGAAGGGAATGGGCGTGCGTGTGGTAGCAGACCTTGCTCCCCCACCACAAAGGTGCTGGGGAGCATTACGAGGGCGCTCGAAATGTCATTTTGCTAGGACGGCCAGACTGCACTCTTGTTAAACAGCCATGGTCACATCTGCAATGAAAACATTGCAGATTTGCGAACAGTGATTTGCCACTCTGGCCCTATGTGTAAAACACCAATGCCTAACTGCATGAGCTAGCGCCTCGTTAGGTACACATGTCACCATGTCTTGACCCACATAATGTCAGTGTTCCTGTCATTTTGTGCTTGGATTTAGGGGGTGGGGAATCTGAGGTAATCCTAAATGGGACTCCTCTCTGTTAGGGACTCTGCGCTCATCACCTCTCACCTGAAAAATGTCTGCAGCCTACTCAGTCCTCACAGACCTTCCTCACAGAAAGCCCCAGCTTCCTTGTCCTCTCGACAGTATGCACACTCATTGGCTCAGTCATCTGTCAGTCATAAAGTCACAAGGAAGCAGATACTCCCTTGTAGTCTCCCAGGGTAGACATTACTTGCACCTACTACCAGGTACCACACAGTTCAGAGTCACCCACTCTATGAACTGCCAGCATGACATCACACCAGGAACTGCTGATCCAAAAGCTTAACCCTTTAACCCCCAGGCTGCTTTCATCAATGTACTGTCCGGGTAAAAGGAAAAACAGCATTATGAGGCTACTAAATCAAATGGGGGCTTACATAAGTACCAAAGCTGGTATAAAAGGTAAGTGTGAAAGCAGACTACTGTTATGTACTTTCTCAGTCAAGAAGTTCAAAACGAAAACCATTTAACCTTTGATGGTTTCACACTCTGCGGGTGAGATGCTGGTGCATTCCGCATGTTTGAACCCAGAATTTCATCGTTTAGTATTATTGAGTTAGGATCATAGTATAGCAAGTGCTTTGAAGCAGAAAGCCTTATAGGGAGCATCATATACCTTATATATTATTAGATTGTCCATGATTTGAGATCGAATCGGAAATGTCAGAGGGAGAAAAAAAGAAAAGTAATTTAAATGAAAATGACTGTGACGAATCAACTTCCGGGCACCAGTGGTCCAGGGATGAATATTGGTTTCTAAACCATCAATGAGCCCCACACCTCTAGTACACCAGAAGGGAACCAAATAGATTGGAAACACAGGTCAATTATAAACCTCCTTGTCCAATTTTCGTAACGTGGACGGAACGGCAGGCTTATCTTTGCAAGATCATGGATCGTTGGTTAATTGCAGCACAGCAAAAATATAATTTGTACCCAATTATACAAGGGACTGTCCAGTCAAGGTTGTGTACAAATATCTACTTTATTATTATCACAACAGACAGTTCTAGCACACTACAAAATTCAACCCACCCTGTAAAGGAATGCAGAGTACAGAAAGGGGATGCACTCTGGATACTGACAGGAGGGTAGTTGGTAAAGTAATTCATCGCAGTAGTTCAAGTATACTTGGTTTCAGCACAAAGGGAGCAATGGGTCATGCAATGTCACTAGGGGCCCTTCGGGGAAGGACCAGGGGGACAGAACCAAAATGTACCTTGTGCTTGTAGAGGTGCTCAACAGTGTAGAGTCAGTTTTGGGGCACTTTGCGGCTCCTCCGACAGTTCAAGACGGGGAGACAGCTGCAGGTATCAGGCGGCAGGCAGTTTGGCGAGCAAGGCTGTAGGAATTGTTTTCTCAGTGCTGATCGGTGGGTCTGAAGCACTGGTCGAGGCGTCTGAGACGACATTAGCGACTGCAGCGTGACAACAGTCTGCAGTGCATTCGGTTGCAGCTTGAGGGGCTTGACTGGCTCGAAAATGTGGATGCTAGTTGATGCTTGTCGGTGCACCCCTCCCAGCGTCTTCACTGGGCTTGTGTTGTCCTTTAAAACGGATGGTCCAAAGCTGAGGAGAGTGTTGGTGGCAATGGTCTTATCCTTGGTCTGGATCCGAAACTCTCTGGCACTTCCCACTTAGGAAGCTTGCTTGCAGAACCTAGCAGGGCACACTGTGTGCTGGCTGGGTACCGGTTCTGGAGCTTCTGGAGGGTCCTCTGGATTCAGTATCTCCCTCTGTTCCCTGGGAGATGTTTTGGGGAGGGATCTTGCTTCCACCTTGGAAATCCTGGCCTTCCTTCACTGGCAGAAGCTGTAAGGCAAACTGTACCTTCAGCCAGGGTGCAAATTAGTTCTTCTTGTTACTCCTTGCGAAGCCTTCAGATAATCTGCCAAAAGAGGGGCTAACCCCTCTTTTAAATCCAAATGGGCCCAGTGATTGGTGTAGGATAAGCCTACCTTAATGAATCAATTCTGGGTCCTCACCGACAAACTTCTGTTATGCGTGAGGTCATGTGAGAAACCTGACACACATACACATACATCAGATTAGCTCCCAAGCCGGGGTTAGGGTGGAAGTTTGGAATTGACGTATTAGCCAGGGTCATAGACCCAGATTTCAGGGGAGATATACAGGTGTGCTACACAAACCATGGGAAAAATCCCTTCCACATCTGTCAGGGAGATCAAATTGTACAAGGGTTGACTAAAAGAGTAATGTTTCCTAGGGTGAAGGAAGAGGCCGGGAAAGAAGTAACAGATCGAGGTACCCAATGCTTTGGGGAGGCTAATGAAACCTCTGACACCCCACCTGAACCCAAGCCTAGAAAGGTCATAGAAGAAAAACCATAAACTCTTTCCGACCTAGCCTTTGCCCAAAGGAAGGACCCACTGTTAGCTGAAGCCTTCCCACAAATTATCCCAGAAGTAGAGGGCCATGAGAAAGGGGTACACTTTTTCTTTCTAAAGCATTTGTTGATATACCGCGGAGACACCACTCCGGAGGGCCTGGTTAGAACACTGTTATTTATACCTAAGAGTTATAAACAGGTTGTCCTGGAGATAGCCCATTCCCATCTGACGTGTGGTCACTTAGGACAGACAAAAACCCAGGCACAAATCCTCAACACATTCTACTGGCCCAGAATTCACGGAGATATTGAAACCTTTGTACAATCCAATGCAATCTGCCAAAAGACCAGTGCCTATATGCCACCACCAGCACCTTTACAGCCACTCCCAATCATTGAAATTCCATTGTCTAGAATTGGCATGGACATTGTAGGACCTCTGGAAACATCTAAGTTAGGGAACACATAAATACTTGTAATAGTAGATTATGCCACACAGTATCCAGAAGCCTTTCCCTTTAGAGCAAACACCACTCTGCAAATCCCGTAACACCTACTGCACTTCTTTTCGAGAATAGGGTTTCCCAAAGAAATCTTAACAGATCAGGGCTCTATATTCATGAGCAAACTCATGGAGCAAGTGAAACAACAATTACATATTACCACCTTGAGAGCTGCAATATATCACCCACAAATAGATGGCCTTGTAGAAAGATTTAATAAAACCCTTAAAATGATATTACGGAAACTAGTGGAACAAGACGGAAGGGATTGGGATACAGATTGTACCTGTATGCTTCGACAGGATTCTCCCCGTTTGCGTTATTGTACGGACGAGAACACTGAGATATCCTGGAAATGTTGAGCAAGACCTGGGAAGAAAGGGAAAAAAGTCCCAATTACACTCTCCCAAACCGCCAAGCTCTTAAAGAACACATAACTGTAGTAAGATCTGTACTCTAAACCCATATGTCCAAGGCACAAGAACAGCAGAAAACCTCACATGATAGAAAGGTCACCTTAAGATCTTTCTCAGTAGGAAAGAAGGTGTAAGTGCTTTTGCCAACCTCCGAAAATAAACTAATATCCAAATGACACAGGCCTTCTGAGGTGCTAGAACAGACAGGACCCTGTAAGTACATAATTTCCTAACCTGACTGCCAATTAAAGACCCAGGTATACCATATTGTCCTTTTAAAAGAATGGAAAGAAAACCCTACAAAGTCCACTACCATCATTCTGTCATGTTTATTACCTGTTGACTCTGATAGAAAGGTGCTTATACCTCCTGAGCTTAGTAATAACCAGAAACAAGATCTGTATGATTTACGCATCCAATTTCCGGATGTATTTAAAGAAGAGCCCGGGAGAGTGAAAGGAATTTACTGCCATATCTGCACCTCTGAGGGTGTCACGAGTGCGCCACCGGCCCATCAATTGCCACCCATTGTGGACTATTTGGGACTCATTCATCTCCATAACCCTCCCTGGACAATACCCATTCATATTTTTTCGTTGGCAAGACTTTGGAACGTCTGTATTTAATTTCACAAACTTCATATCCCATAATGCATCTTGTGGCAGTTACCATTCCCTGTCTATTCCTATGCAGCAGTATTAGAACTACAATCCCCAGAACCCTTACAGATCAGTGCTGCTTTCACTTTCCCAGCACCAGAGAGGGAGGGGGCCAATTACCTTCAGGTGTGCTGGTCCACTTGCTGCTAATGAGCCTGCTTCAGCACAGGGTAGGCCAGTATTTAATCAGCTGCCTGCAGGAGCACAGGTCTCTTACATTGAGTTTTCTCCCAGCCGTTTGTGCCTGTTACGCTCACCTGGTATCCACGGGGGCGCCACACGATACTGGATGGAGGTCTAAGCGCTAACCCAGACCCCTCTCTGCTTGGTTATGTTCCAGACGTTAGGTAGCACCTATAACAGGAGAATGGAGGGTTAAGATACTGGTTCTGTAATGGGTGGACTCCCACCTCCCTCTGGTCCAAATCCCCTCCCCTGGGGTTATTGCTCACCTTAGGTTTTTGAGCATTAAACTCTACGCCCTGCGTCTCTGTGCAGGGGTGCGTGGTTGGTGCGGATGTTCCGTGGACCTAGTTGCTTCACTGGTCCGTGTGCCCTTATGTCGGGTCCAGACTGGCTGTGACTCCGACTCTGTTTGCTGTCTTCCAGTTGAGTTATAATGTCTTTTCTGTCTTTATTCTGTCTCTTTCTTTCCCTCGCTTTCTCTGTCTTCTCGGCGTCTTGCTCCACTACGCTGTTCCCTAACAGTGTCTCTCTTTGTTTTCACAGGGATGGTTGAAATCTCGGAGTTGCCTCGCCGATGGCGAAGACCACAGTGAGTTATTGATGTGCGGAGCGCTGCGCTATTTATTGGTGTTAATTGCTAACCTGTGTTCTCTTCTCTTCTTTATATAGGTTGCGGTGATGCTCCGGAGTGATGAGCGATCATATCGCTGCTTGCCCAGGTAAGTGCTTTGTTAATGCTGACCTTGTTCCTTCTCCCTTGCAGGTTGCGGTGAAACCCGGAGATGGGCGAGGGAAGAGAAGCGCAGGGTGCTGCCAGGACTCGTTGCTTGCCCAGGTAAGAGTTGTTATTAATGCTGTCCTTGTTTCTTTACCTTTGCAGGTTGCAGTGAACTCCGGAGATGGGCGAGGTAAGCGAAGCACAGGATGGATTCAAGGCCAGTTACTTCACAGGTAAGTGTTCTTGCTTGCTAATACTGTTCTTGTTCTTCCAGGTTATTAATGGAATTCGGATCTAGGGCTTCAGGATCAGGCCGCCGGAGAAGCAGATGAGCAGGAGCTGGACACGGTGAGTGTTACGCTGCAGGAGTGCAGAATAACTCGAAGCGTGTTCTGCTCTTTGGAAGTGGTTTAAATAGCCCAGGTAAAGTAGTTCCAGGCCAAGTAGTTCCAGGCCCAGCCACAACCAGAACACTAGACCGCATGGCTTGCGTCTAAAGAACTGAGCTGTGCAATAGGCCTCCATGTTATTCGAACGCAGGGTTCTAGATTCTACATTGTTTTTAAGTCTGCAAAGCTATGTGTTCTGGAAATAGCCCTGCCAAGGATTTATAGCTGATAGTCAATAGCCAATATTCTATCCTGAGCCAATGAAGACTCCTCCGTACATTGGACACATGCTCACACTTCCTCACCCCCATAATGGCTCGGATGGTACTATTTTGTACTACTTGTAGTTTAGCCAGTTCCCCTTTACCAGTACTCACCAGGAGGCTACTACAGTAGTCCATTTTGAAGGAAATAATAGCCCGAGCTACTGTTTTGCAGCTATTCTGAGAAAGAAATGGGCGAATACGAGAGAGTAATCTTATATAATATGATGAAGACGAGACAAGGCTATTCACCTGTGCTGTCATACTTAGAGTCTGGTCAAATATGACTCCCAATATTTTTATGTTATCTTTTGTGGGAATATCATGGTTTGCAATGCAAAATGTTTTGTATTCACCGTTGAGCTTTTTCAGTCTGGGTTTAGATCCTACAATCATCAGTTTGTTTTTTTGTGGTTCAGGGCCAGACCACTCACATATATCCAGCCTTGGATGAGATCATAAGTTTCTTTCACCACTTTGGAATCTTCCTCATAATGGCCTGTCAATGGGATGAGGCATTGTGTGTTCTCGGCGTGAGAAACATATCTTGTTATGCTCAAGTAGCTGGAATAGCGGTACAGTAAAGATGTTATACAAAACGGGTGACAGAGATGCCCACTGTGGGACTCCAAATCTAAGCGGAGATGGTTGTGCATCCGCATGGTTGCTGCAAACCCGCATTGTTCTGTTTCCTAACAAAGACTGCATCCACTCCACAGCCAGGTCACTAAAATTGGCCACTTCCTGTAGTCTACTCAGTAGCAACGGATAGTCCACCAAATCGAATGTGGCTGACAGGTTCAAGGCCATCAGCAGCATGATTTTCACTTCATTAATGTTGGTCATCATGTTGGACTTAAGCTCCAGTAGTGCTGATTCTGTGCCAAAGCCTGGTCAAAAATCTGACTACCCACCATTCAGAAAAGGATAGTTTTTTAAATGGCTAAGTATTTGCTTGTATGCCACTCTATGCAATATTTTGAGCAAGAATGGAGAGTTAGGGCCTCATTACACGTTGTGCGGTAATGGAATAACGGTACCGGTAAAGATTTACCGGTACCGTTAATTCCCTAAGCCAATCACGACCCGAACCCACCGCTATCTGCGCACCCGTTAATTACGGTGCCACTAATAGCGACAAGGCCGCGGGCGCGCGACCCCCAGGCCGGAATTAGTGCCATGGCGCTAATACCAGGCCATCACAAGCCATGCGGACATGGTATTAGCGGCATGTAAAACACCCAAAAACCCCTTACCGGCATGGCGCTAATAACGGCATCGAAAAGCACCCGTTAAGAGACCTGAGCAGTGTACCCATCAACTACAGGTGGACACAATCAGCACAGGTGCATGCAATGGAGACAGGCAGCACAAAAGAGCACACCACACCCCTACCCACACCCATTCCCACACCAAGATGGTGCCAATAGCAGCAGCATGACATGACAGCCTTGACTACATGATAGCAGTGCAGCACCAACAACAACAGCCCACACCAGAGGTGACCCGTAACAGGTACCCATTCCTCACACCATACAGGCAATGCCAGCGATCCACTGAGGAGGTGGCTCCCAACACCTGTACGGAACCCACAGAACCAGCAGGAAGAGGACAACAATATAGTACATCCCTCCAATGACAGTGCTCCGCTGCCTAAGCGGCCTGGGTGTGGCACTCCTGTACGGCCGTGTCAAAGTGGCAAAGACAACCATGGCATGTGTAGAGCATCACAAAATGTGCATATGATGGAACGTGCCTATGCCACCTGAAATTGACATGCAACCACCAGAAGAGTATGATGTGGCTGAGGATGAGTGCGGGTGGAATGCCCCGGCAGGACATGAAAGAGGCAGTGCCAAGGAGGCACACGATGTACATCAGCATCTGATTCTGTAATCTCATCATGCACCAAGGTGAAATAGCATGGACGTAGATGGGAATTGTTGCCCTGGCGCATGTTTCGAGGCCCACAAAGGACCCTGTCCACAATGAATGACACATACACAATAATGGAGACCACGCTTGGGTTTCAAACTCTGAACAGTGTATATTGAACATATTGTGGTACGAAAGTGCATTACCCAAACTCCCAAAATACACCCTTACCCCCCTCCCCCCTCAACACACCCAAACAGACCCTTACCCCCCCCTCAACACACCCAAACAGACCCTTACCCCCCTCCCCCCTCAACACTCCCATGTGAGTCTCATGACGTGATTGTGTCCATCGCCACATGTGGCACACGAATCCTGGTGGCCCTATTTGCCAGTGCCTGCATCGTCATCTGGGGGTTGTGAAGCCGTGCGCCGCAGGTTCCGCATAGACCGGCGCAGGGGACTAGTCTGGCGTGAACTCCCAGACGAGGAGGGGCCTGGTTCTTCCTGGGCCGTGAGTGGGCACCGACGCTCAATAGCGTCTGCTATGAGGTTCATGGCCTGCCGCAGTTGGGCCATTTCACTGCAGATTCGGCTGGTGCATGCCTCCATGCCCTCCCTTGTCTGCTGTGCCAATGTAGCAATGTCCTCCCTCAAGCGGACTGTCTCTGCCACATGTTGACCTACTAGGCCACTCATCTCGTTCTGCCTCTGGTAGATGCTCGAGAGGTCATGTCGCATGGTGGGTGCTGGTGGGATGGCTGATGCACCTGGTCCCATTGCACTTGCATCAGGAGAGGATATCTGGGGGCTCCATATCCCTTCAGGGGTGGGTGAATCTCCATGACTACCCGGACCTGAGGAGTACCTCGGGCTTGCCAGTAAGGGGCTTGTTGGTCTGGGGCTCTGGCTATCGGCATCAATGGCAGGTGTGTCCTCCTCATCTGAAGGTGGGGCCGTGGCTGCTGCTTCACCCGTTGAGCTGGTGGCAGCAGAGTGCATTCCCTCGATGCTGCCCTCACCTGCTGGGAGACACACTTCCGTGGGTGCCACGACGGGAGCAGCCATGGCCTGTGGATGCGTGCAACTGGTGTTCCGGCTGCTTTTGTCCCTGTGGTCATGGACACTCGTCCTGGCTGCCCTAGTGGATGTGGTGGTGTCCCCTGTGGCATCCCTCCTTGCTTTTTTGCTGGATGTGGGAGCAGGTGTGGAAGTGCGTGCCTCCTCAGTGTCAGTGTGTGATCCTGCAAGGGTGAGAAATGTTGACAACCATCAGTAATGGGTGGACCTGCCTTGAGCAAAATGAATACGTCATGCCGTTCTATGCATTTCGGGCTCTTCAGTGTGGATGCAGGTAATGGGGATGTTGGGTGGGTCATGCATGAATGGGTCTGTGTTGTTTGGGCATGTGGTGATGCATGCATGTCTGTTTGTGGCTGGAGCCACGGCATTGATATGGACACATGATTGGGGGGAACATCACACTTCACTGTGCATAGTTTGATGCATACACTCACCTCCATCGGACGAAACAGCCACACCATGCTCCATTTGTCCAACTCCCTCAATGCATTCCACCCCGATGGTTGATGCGCATGTCTCCTCCCACTCGGTGAGCTTGATTGGCGATTCACTGCCTCCTCCTGTGCCCGCAGCCAGGTTGCTGTTCACGGATAGGATGTTCCGCACACGGAGCCGGAGGTCATCCCACCTCTTTCGGCAGTCTTTGACTGTGCGGGTTGTGGTGCCTACCGCGCTGACCTTGTGGGCTACCTCTTCCCAGATGGCCTTCTTCTTCACAATGGTCTCCCGACGCATGTCGTTGTTGAAGACGACATGAGCATTGTCTGCTAGTGTCTGCGTTAGCATCAGGAGCTCCTTCTTGCAAAACTTCTCCTTGCGTTGCCGCTCAGACGATTTTTTAATGGCCTTGGGCATCTTCACGGTGTCCTTGGTGTATTTCCCAACGTGGTTCCTGGTAAGGTGTCCTGGATAAGGGGGATGGCAATGGATTGTGTTTTTAAAGATGGCCGCCGTGCTCTTTCCCGTTCCGGTGCGATGACGCTATTTCTGTTTCCGCAATATAGCGGTGACCGCTATTAGCGGTGACCGCTAATGGCGGTCACCGCTATTTGCGGAAACCGCTATTTGCATGTGGCGGCAGGGCGGAAGTGCTAACAGCGCTTTCGAGGATGCCGTTAAGGGACTTTTTGGGGACTTTTGCGGCATGGCGGTAGGCTCATTACCGGCATGGCGGTAGGCTCGTGCCCGCGATCTCGTAATGGCATGCAATTTGCGGCCTCTTGCGAGGGCGGACACGCTATTTACGCCATGCCGGTAATTGCCGGTTTTTACCGCATACCGTGTAATGAGGCCCTTAGTTATTGGACTGTAATTCGTGGTGATATTGGGACCCTGCCCTTGTTTTTTCAGCAAGGGGATGATCCACGCTCCCTTCAATCTCATTGGGAGATATCCCTCTTTAAAAGAGGCTGGGTAGGGGGTGCGCTGTTGCGCACGACAGACATGGCTGCCTGATTCAAGCGCTCCGGCCCGGGAATCATCCGTATATATGAAAAAATCCTGATTCGGAGCATGCTGCAGGATACCGACCACACAGAGACATGCCGTGGGTGTTGAAGGACCCAAACGAGAAATCCTGGAGAGATAGGTGCCTGGGCTGAGGAGTTACGAGACCTGGTGTTCACTGCGGGGAGGAGCTGTGTAGCGCGCCGATCCCCGGAGCCAGGACATTGTGGCGCTGAGCCGCTGACGCTCTTTCTGCTGGGGGCATAGAGAGGAAGGCCTACAAGGACGTAGTGTACTCGGACCAGGACTGCAGCGGTCTGCCCCGAGCTGGTAGGCCTATACTCCCTTCCTTCGATATTCAAGAGCGATCCGAACACAGTGGGGCCGGATCGGCGCTACAGAGGCCAGAAAAGAACCGCTCCCAATACGCCGCCTGCCCGAGGTGACGCGCCTGAACGACAGAGAGGTGAAGTCCCCCGCACCTGAGGGCCAGCGGTCACGAAGGTAGGTACAAGGCCCTTCAAAATCCGAAAACGATCCGGACACAGAAGGACTGGGTCGGCGCTGCAGCTGCTGGGGGAGGACCGTTTCCGGTATGCCACCTGGCCGAGCGCTGGGGAGGTGCTACGGAGGCAGACACAAAATCCGAGGTTGGAAACTTCGAGTGCTGGTAAGCTGGGGAGGTGAGGGAAGGCCGGGCTGGAGCTGACACCGAGAGAGATACCAGCGGCTGCAGGGGCGGACGGCTTCCCGCGTGTCCTGCGGGGACCTTGTGGAACGATTGGATCGCCAGACAGGGCGTGGGTCATGGTGGTTTGGCGATGCTCATGCCCACAATAAAGGAGTGCAGTGGGGCTGCTGGTTACATGAATACTCGGGTGCCAGAGACTGTTCGAGTCTGCCAGATCCATTGCTGCTGCTGCAAATAAACACTGATTATTGAGACGGTCCGCTGGACCCCGGGAAGGCCAGTGATATTGTCGAACACTCGATGCAGAACACATAGGCCCTCATTACGACCCTGGCGGAAAGTAACTGACCTGACCGCCATAGCGTAAATAGCGTGTCCGCCATTGCACGATGGAATAAAGTGCGGCTAATTCTGACCCATCGGGCACGAGCATTACGCCATGGCGGAAGTGCAAAGTCCGCGATGGCGGAAATGTCCCCAAAACGCCCCTCACCGCCGTCGTACGGCGCCCTAGGTGCAATTCCGCCACCCATCATAGCGGTCACCGTAATGAGCGGTAATCGCTAAATACGGTGACCGTAAATATATGGAAACGGAAGCAAAAACATGGGGCCGGAACGGGAAACAGCACGCCGTACACCTATAAAATGAGAATCCCAACACAACGATTAAAAATCCGACCCTGAGACACATCCCAACCCGTTAGCCACCCTAGTTAAAACAATCAAAATGGGAAAAGTTGCTAAAAAAGCGTGCGACCGCAAGCGGCAGGTCCACTTCTCCCATGAGGAACTCACCGTGCTCACAGAGACCCTCCAGGAGAATGCTGCCGTCGTCTTCTCGACGCAAATGACCAGGACGGCACTTGCGAACAAGAAGGCCATATGGGCCCTGGTGGCACAGCGGGTAAGTGCGGTGGGGACCGCACCCCGCAACCCACAGCAATGCAGAAAGCGATGGGACGACTTGCGGATATGCGTACGGAGCATACTATCAGCCAACCGTAACATTGCCACAGCTACCGGGGGAGGATCGGAATCACCCATCAAGTTGACCCCCTGGGAAGAAATCTGTGCCTCCACCATTGGAATGGAGAGTATAGAGGGAGTCGGAGGGATGGAGAAAGGAGTGCAGACATCCGAAGAATCAGGTAGGTGGGCCAAATAAAACAATGCTAAATCCACAATGTCCAATCATGTGAAGTACCATGTGTCCACATAGTGCAACAGAAACACATGTCCAGGAGAACGTCCACATACATTTGCCTGATAGCGCACTTTAAAAGTCACATTAAATACATAAAAAATTAAAAATCCTAAAAACACCCTCTACAGGTGCAGCATGCACACCCTAACTGCAGGCTGCAAAACAACTGCATCCTCAATCCACACAAAAATGAAACCACCTCCAAGGCCCTGACCCAAATCACCCTCAGGTACCACCCCAATGCATGTGATACATTGCCATTCCAATTTCCACACACCCATAAATAACGCTCGCCCTCCTTTACTCCACCACAGGGTCCGATTCAAACGACGAGCTTCAGGACACCCCTACCAGCACACCTGCAAAGAGGGCCAAGACCAACGGCCAAAGACCCTCCACCTCAGCTGCACGGATCAAGACACGGCAGCAGCACAAATCAAGTGGCAGCACACAGGAGGGGACTTCAACAGGCACCCCAGCAGCCAGCATGCCCACAACAGCAGCACCACAGGTCCCCCCAATGGATGCCACAGAAGGCACTGCTTCTGGTGGCAGCAGCACCATAGGTGACACTGCATTAATGGCAGCATGCTCCGACACAGAAAACGGTGCTGTCGATGTAGGACCCATCCATGACCTGTCTCAATCCCCCTGTTTGTTTCATCCCGTACACCATGAGGATACCACGCAGGGGCACCCACAAGACGACTGGCCATCCCCCACAAGCCCTGTGGCAAGGCAACATGAGGTGATCAGCCCCTCTGTGACACCACCGCAAATGGGCATGGCCCAGCAGAGGCAACAGTCCCTCGACCAGGTGATCGTGCAACAGCAGCAACTGGCCACGCTCCTCAAGGAGCATGCTGATGAATGTGGGGGTTCTAAGGCAGCCATAGAAACATCTACTGAGACACTCAGGGCACAAATGGAGAGAAGTACAGAGACACTAAGGGTACAAATGGAGAGAAGTACAGAGACACTAAGGGTACAAATGGAGAGAAGCACCGAGAGCCTGAGGGGGGAACTGCATGCGACGTCCAAAGACGTATGTGTTGAACTTGCCGCTGTGCGCCGTGTGCTCACTGAGCTCTCACAAACCCTTAGGGACATGCATGGACGTGAGCAGGCAGAGACATCATCCGTTGCAAGTTCCGTCCAGGGCAGCCCCCAACGTAGATCTGGGAGGAACCTGCGCTCCACAGGCAGGGGTGCCCCTGATACCCAGAGAGGGGGCTTGAAATAGCGTCTGCCCACTGACAATGAGCATCTTTGGACACTGGTGTTCGGGGGGGAGGTAGGAGGGGGGGTGTTGGGCTTTCTTGGGTGGCGGGTAGATGGGGTGTGTAATATAATTTCACATATGCTATAAAAATTTCATGATCATCCAATGAGATGTGTGGACATTGATCTTTGGGTACGAGGCCTTTATAGGCGTACAGTCCACATTGTGCATGTTCCAGACACACACAGTGCCACAAGTCCCGTGTCCATGTATCAGCCACCAGGCGTGAGTGCTAGAAGCATGAATCTATGATATTCTGACGAATGTCACGGCCCTCCGGTGCCTCGCAGACTCCTTGAGGTGCTGCCACATCCCCACCCTCATCATGACCATCTTCAGGTGCTTGCAGTTCTGCGTCAGGGGGCATGGGCACATTTCTACGTACGCACATGTTGTGTAGAATGACACATGCCATGACCATCTTTGCAACCTTCTCATGGCAGTACAGGAGTGCCCCGCCAGACCTGCTGAGGCAGCGGAAACGAGCCTTCAGTAGGCCGAATGCCTGTTCTATGACTACACGGGTACGTGAGTGGGCATGGTTGTAGTCCTCCTCATGCTGGTTCTGTGGGTTCCGGAGTGGTGTAAGGAGCCATCTCTTCAGTGGATACCCCGCATCACCTGTATGTGGACAATAAAGGATGTTTGTGGAATGACATTGCTACGTACGCACCCCCCCCTTCCTGCCATGTCATTGCCGCATCACATACCCCACATTATCATGCATGAAATGAGACTCACCGAGTAGCCAGGATCTGTTCCCTGCGTGTCGCTCCATGTAGCGTGGTATTGTAGAGTTCCTCAAGACCATAGAATCATGGGTTGATCCAGGAAATCGGGCACAACAATGTGTAAAGATCCTGTTGGAGTCACACACCATTTGTACATTAAGAGAATGATATTGTTTCCGGTTGCGGTACTGGACCTCCATGGCATGTGGGACAACCAATTCCACATGGGTGCAGTCGATGGCACCAATGCAACCCGGTATGCCGGCAAGTGCATGGAATCCCACTTTTGTGTTTGTAATCTCCTGCTCCGAGCGTGGTAAAGAGATGTAGTCGTCTGCGTGCTTCAGGAGGGCATCGAGCACTTGCAATAGTGTCCGTGACAACAGTGGGTGTGAAATGCCATGCAACTGTCCGACTGTGTGCTGGTATGTGCCAGTGGCCAGGAAGTGGAGTACAGACACCACCTTCAGTAGGGGTGGGATGGCGGTTGGGCTATCTATCATGCTGACAAGGTCAGCGTGTGTCATGTTCACAATGGCGGTTATGGTGTCCCGGTCCAAACGGTAGAGGGTGTGGATCTGCTCAGCAGTGAGGTTGAACGGATGAGCTCGGAGGCGTGGGATTGCGGGCTGCCTGGTGGTGGTAGTGGCTGTGCTGGTGGGCCTTGCTGGCCCTGCCTTGCCCTCCTGCGTCTCCTCTGTGCGGCCGGTTGTTGTAGTAGTTGGTGTTCGTCTTCTTCTTGAAGTTGGAGTGCTTGCAGTGCTATCAGGTCCCCCAGGGCCAACATCGCTAGTCCTGCCGGTAGCATTTTGGAGTGGGTGTGGTTGTGGGAGGGGGTTTGGTGTGCAATTTATGTGTTTTCAGGCTGTATAGCCTCCACCTGTGGTGATTCATTCCACCTGTGCCAGCTGCAATCCCCTTTGGGCGAGCACATCCCGCACACAACGCTGCAATTTGACGCATGGCATCTTGCTATTACAATCATGTATTTAATCCCGATGGCAGTGAAATATTGGTTTATATGTTCATTCTGCTATGGTCCCATTGTTTCACATACTATCTTTGCAGTCGCGAACAAACTTGTGAAGGGTCAGTGGAATGTAGTACTCGATTAACGGTGGACCCTCATGCAGCACTGTACCGAGGTTCACCGACGGGCGGGGCATCCCATTTGTGAGTGAAGTCAGTTGCCATTTTCACACACTGCCGCACTACATGGATGAATTTGTGATTTGTAGCGGTCACAGATGCCTTTTCGACGTGATGTTGCAAATGAGGAATTCGAAGGACAGCGCTTTCGTTTTTCAGCTAGCGGCGAGGAGACGCCCACAGGTCTGACTGCAAATATAACGTTCTATTGTTTAATGTCCTTGGGACAGGGGCCATGGCGAGAATGCAATGATTGATATGAATAGTATGGGATGCGCAATAGCGTAGTGGACGATAAGGCAGGACGTTCCCAAATACATGTTACTTCACAACACTAGAATTCCGGGCTGGAGCACAGTGGATTTTGCAGACTGCATTACGCACAGACTCAATGGAAATTTCAAATGTTATGTGAGTAAATAATCAGGCGTTTTTATACCGGGATGAAGGAATGATGTATGGATGCATGGACAGATGATTTAATTGAGAGTTTGCCATGTACATGGCTTTTTGGAATCTATCCCCTTCCCCTGCGCTATGTGATGCAGAGCTGCCATAGTGGGACCATCGTCTATCTGCCCTTGTTGAACCCTCCCTGATTCGACGCGCCTTCAAACACTTGTGTCTATGCACGTTACTAATCCCATCTAATGGATTCTGTTTTAACAGACGCATGCACACAAACACTCGTTTGTAATAGTGTTTTCACCTCGATTTATATAGTTATGATTCGCAAGTGATTTTTGGGTGGAAATAATCCTTTTGAGTGGGCTAGCATCCATATGGCTGTAGATTTAGTGTGATCATTGAAGTGAGTAATACAAATGAAGTTCTGATGCCCATACTATTCTTTTTCATTTCATTTGGGTGACAGGTATCTCCTCCCCTTTTGTCGCTGCCATCTGTATGCCACTCCTGCAGATGGCTTTTACTCCCGACACCTGCTGCTTCGAGTTAATCAGTGGAGCACCATTACGATCTTATGGGACGATCGCCAATGGGCCACATGCCCTTACGCAGTACTAGTGGCTAGGAGCAACATATCAAACTTTCAGCTGGACTAGTGCCTACCTAATGGGACGGCCCTGCGGTTCTAGGCGCTTCCATGTTGCCTTTTTGAACGTGAATGTAGCCCCTGTGTACCATGAAGGAACAGGGCGTCACACAAGAAGAAGCTGGTCATTTATTGCGGATGCAGCCCACAGTAATGAAAAATATTTTGGAGTTTATGACCTAATAGCTGTATGGGCTTGGTGATTTTGATGTGCATTAAATTTTTATTCTGATATTAACCGTGTAGCATTATTCTTTGCAAGTAATGTAGCATATTCCTATTTGTGGAGCGATGTATTGTGAGAAGATCTGCATTGGGTTCCGGCTTCTGAGTATAGTTGTGTGGTACTGTACTGGCCGCGTTTGCCTACGAAGCCCAGTAAGGTCAGGGATAGGGGCTGCCATTATGATTGTTTTAATGATGTCATGCTCAGGGGCGGGGGATTAGCTTTTGTGTAACAGATGCCGGTCAGCCAGGTGGATTGGTGGAATGATGTGATTATCAGAAAATGGCTGGTCACAGGTGCCTGTGTTTGCGTGCGTTTCTTGGAGGGAGACTGAGGTCATGTCCATTGGAATAGCTTCTGTATTCGTGCCATCTGTGCCCTGCAGCTCCCATTGGCCCCTCCTGAGATGAGCCTGGCTGCTCAGTCACTCTGCCAACTTGTGTGGTACATGCTTATGCTGATGGTTGGTTTGTTTACTGGCAAGAGTACAGGGCTGGTGCAGTCTCCCTCAGGATACTGCTTTGAATGTTGCCTTACACTGGTGTCAAGCGATGGGGGCCTGTTGTTGTTTTGTCTCATATTTCAGTTCATGTTGCTGTACTTGAACCTTCACATGCCTGTGCTGCTTCAGTACGGCAATGGTGACATGCCAAATATGGATGGCCACTCACAAGGCACTTGGAGCCCCTACATTCATTTGTTCGTTGGCATGCATGGGTGACTTGTACATTTCACTGGTTGCATTGTGTATCTTCATTGCACCTACGAGGAGTTGTGCAATGTGGGCAGGGAGTGGTGTACAGGCACTCAGTAGGGCCATTTATGGTTGGTTCACGATGCCGTAATTCTCACCATGGCGGAATGGTACTTTCCGCCATGCTTGATGGCGTTAAGTAAATGTCCGCTAGAGTCAGAATTTGCGTACCGTTGCGCCATAGTGGTAATTACGGTTTTGCATGGCGCGCGTGCGCGTACTTGGTGCAGTTAGCGTTGGCGTTCACTACGGTGTCGCTAATGGCATCGTACTTTACGGTGACGGGTCATAATCGCACCGAGCGGTATTCGATGGCGGTATTACATTTCCGCCATCGTTTTTCAATTTCCGCCAGGGTCGTAATGAGGGCCATAGTTGGCTAGCCAGTGTATCCTTAAGCAAGAAACGTGGGAGAGCGCAATCCATTGGAAAAGATAGACACCTGTACTGGACTTGACGGAGGGCCGTGACTGAGGTGTGGTGGCCCGATGATACCGAGTAGTAGGGAATAACTTCATATTCCTACTCCCCCAAACTACGGCGAAGAACAATATCCCCTCAGATTGGCCGGAACAGACCGCCAAGAGACTCCAGGGCCATGGGGAACACAAGGAAGCAAGACAAGATGGCGGAGGGAGCAAGCGCCAAAAAGAAAGGACCGATGGACTCATACACTAGCAGCCAGGCGGGAAGCAGTGAACTTGAACCACCATTGGCGGCTAGCCCTGTGCCCAGTATAGAGAGCGAAGACAAGGTTGAGTACTTGACTAACATAGTCCAAAATGGATTCTTATCGCTGAATATGAAGCTGGATGACATCGATGAAATGGATGAACGACCATTGGCACATTGAAGACTAGAGCTGACAAGCATGACCAGAGACTAACGGTGGCGGAGAACAGAATTGGTACTACCGAGGACATGGTTGCTCGCCATGACCAGGACATTGCCCAGCTCAAAGAAAGCTTGAACAAACTACAAAACAAGTGCGAAGACCTGGAATCACACTCGAGAAGAAATAATGTACGCATCGTTGGTGTCCCAGAGTCATTTGGTAAAGACAAAATGGAAGTGCGCGTGGAAGCTCTCCTCAAAACCCTGTTTGGAGCGGACTCCTTTTCAGAACACTTCCTGATTGAACGTGCACACTGGATGCTGGCTCTGGTACCGAAGCCTGGGGCACCGCCCCGCACAATTATTGCAAGAATGCTCAACTATAGGGACAGAGATACGGTCCTTCGGAAGGCAAGAGAACTTGGTACGCTGCAGTATGAAGACAGTCGTATACACATCTACCCGGACTTTGCCACTGGGGTTCAGGCCAGCCGAAGATCATATGAGCCAGTCAAAAAACTTCTGAGAGCGCGGCAGGTCCCATATGCACTAATATTCCCGGCCAGGTTGAGAATCAAATATGGAGGAAGGACGCACTTCTTTGAAAATCCTGCTGCAGCCCAGGCCTATGGGGAAGCCACTATTCCGCTGCCCCCGAGGGGCCGAGGGCCGGATCAGAATGGAAGACGCCCGCCTGCAGTGGAGGACTGAAACTTGGCTGAATAGCCCGGCAAATACAAGTAATCTGTGATGTTTCGGAGGTGGTCGGCCCCGTGGGGGCTCCAAGTAATGTACACTGGGTCGTAAGCCCGGTCGGGTTGCCTCGTGACTGCAACGAAGCACCCTCAGGAATGTTCCTAAGGGTTACTATGGTTCATCGTCAAGTTGGGGTGGATGATGTGGGTGGAGGGGGGATAGGGAATGTGGGGATGTTTTCCGGTATCGCAACCACCTAGACGAGTTTGAGCCTGGTGGGAAAGTTTTTATTGATGTTGTAGGTTAATCAAAATGTGGTCTCGCAGACAATAGCGCTATTCAAAGGCTGGTTACTGGGTTACACAAGGTCACGTCTGTACAAGTACGATGTATACACATACCAAATGGGAGACAGACTACGGATAAGATTAATGTCATGGAATGTCCGAGGCCTTAATAATCCAATGAAAGTCAGGAAGGTCGGTAATTATGTTACTAGACATGGGCACAAATCTTAATGCTGCAAGAAACACATGTGCAGGGCCTGGTCAATGAGAGAATACTGGCAAAATGGGGCAAGTTGCGCTATTACACAGACTATTCATCACAGTCTAGGGGGGTTTGCACCCTTATACATAGCTCGCTGGGCTTTATAGCCAAGGGACACCTGGCGGATCTGATGGGAAGATATGTACTGGTGTGGGGGGAGCTAGCGGGGAAACATATAAGCTTGTTAAACACCTATGGACCCAATCTTGACGACCCTGATTTCTACTTACAAATGCTCGAGATGCTCACCAAACATGATGCAACCACTGTTTTTGGGGTGGGGACTTCAAAGTTGTATTAGACCAGGCCTTGGATAGATCCGCCAGGTTAGCTAGGCCACCTTCTAAGGCGGCACTAACTTTAAAGCAAATAATTTCGCAACTGTCCCTACAGGATGCATGAAGGGTGCTCCATCCAGTCGATAAGAGGTTTACATTTTATTCTTCTGTACATGACAGTGAGTCACGCATAGATTATTGGTTTGTATCTTCGAATTTAGCACACGCCCTACAGAACTGCGAAATCCTTCCTCGCACACTATCGGATCATTCCCCGGTGGTGCTGGAGATCACTTTGAAAGATGCCCCTAGACCAACAAGGAGATGGAGAATGCCTAGAGACATACTGAAAGACCCATATGTAGTTGAAACTCTACACACTGAAATTGCCAATTTCTTTACGGATAACTTTGGGTCTGTATACCACATATCATCAGTATGGGAGGCTTTTAAAGTCTGAGTTAGGGGGGCACTGCTGTCCAAGACCGCTCGCTCGTCTTCTGAAGGGAGTACGCTGTGAACTGGAGAGGGTAGAGAGGGACCTGAATACACTGGAGGAGACCTATGGCCGCACGCATGGTGGGGACACTCTGGTGGAAATTCACAAGTCCCTTAGAGATTTTGATCTGCCGGCAGCGAGGGAAGTGCAATATATAGCAGCCCCTACCCGGGCTCGCAGATACGGGGAGGGTAACAAGGCAGGAAAACTGCTGGCCAACCTGGTAAAACATGAAAAACAAATTACCCTGATCGCAATGATCCAAACGGCACAAAATGAGATAATAACGAGCGAACAGGGAATAAACGATGAATTTGTTAAATTTTACAAAAATCTTTATGCGAATAGGGATAGGAAATCCCCTGCTGAGACTAAAAACTACCTTGTTATGTTGGATCTCCCTAAACTCCCAGAGGAAAGCAAGTTACTGCTGGAGCAACCTGTCACGGCAGAGGAGCTCACAGAGGCAATTAAAGAGCTCAGGTCTGGCAAGGCACCGGGCTCGGATGGTCTGGGAGCTGAATTTTACAAAGAATTTCAGGAGGAACTGGTCTCCGTGCTGTTAGAGGTGTGGGAAGAGGCCCTGGGAAAACAAATATTGCCCCTGACAATGCGAGAAGCTATAATCACAGTATTGCCTAAACCCCGACGCCCGCCACAGGATATGTTTTCATACAGGCCCCTATCCCTGATAAACGTAGATGCAAAAATCTTTGCGAAGGTGCTAGCAAATCGTGTATTACCCTTAATGCCCATGCTGGTTCACCCGGACCAAAGTGGGTTCATTCCCCAAAGTTCCACTGCATTGAATCTGCGCAGGCTGTTCGGCATAATGTCACAAATAAACCCGAATAAACAAGCAGTGGCGGTGTGCCTAGACGCCGAGAAAGCGTTTGATTCGGTTTCGTGGGAGTACCTCTTCCTGGTGCTTGAGTCGTTTGGGATGGGCCCCTACTTCATTAAATATGTTAGAGTGCTATACACTGCCCCGGGTGCAAGGGTGTGCACAAATAGAACTATATCTGAGCTGTTTGAGTTGGGCAGAGGCACCAGACAGGGGTGCCCTTTTTCCCCTATCCTTTTTGCTTTAACAATAGAGCCCATGGCAGTGGCGGTTCGGTTGCGGCATGTAAGCAAAGGTATAACGCTGAAAGGAGCCACCCAGGTAATATCATTGTACGCGGACGATACACTATTGTATGTACGCGAGCCAGACAAAAACATTGCCCCCATCATGGCAGACAGTGAATTTGCAGAATATTCTGAATATACGCTGAACAATACTAAATCAGAAATGTTACCGCTTACCCCCTCTACAAAATGCCCTGCCTTGACGTGTGGCCTTAAGTGGTCGGAGCGACACATCAGATACCTGGGAGTACTGGTTTCAAGCAGCAGGTAGACCCTATACTCTGATAACCATGACCAGGCGCTACAAACACTCAGCACCAAGCTACAGGTCTGGAGGCATCTCCCAATCTCATTACACAGTAGAATCGCCATTCTCAAAATTATTGTACTCCTCAAGCTACTATACTTATTTGTAAATATTCCTATATGGCCGGGAAAGGAATTCTTCTCCAGACTGCGATCCATGGCAGTGTCGTTTCTGTGGAACGGCAAGTTGGCCAGGATATGCTGGGAAAAGATGACAGAACCATACGAAACAGGGGGAATAGCAGCACCAGATTTTGAGCTCTACTGCACGGTGGCGCAAGCACAGTTTGCGAAAACACTGGTACGATGAAGCGGACAACTCACCCCACACGTGGATAGAGGAATACACCACTGTACCCACAAACATCAGATCCATTATATTTGATACGAGGCACAGGGATTCCTGTGATTTAAACCCTGTGAGCTGCACCGTGAGGGCCTGGGCGGCTATATATAAAAAGTTGAAAGTAGAACTTACATACAACCCTGAAATTCCGCTATCGAAATACCCAAATGTTCCCCCTACGTTCGATACCAGTATACATGAGGCCTGGGACCCCGATATGGAGATGAAAGTGGGAGACATGTACATAGATGGGAAGTTCGTGACCCTTGCAGTATTTACTAGGGGTGTGGGAGGAGGCCCGCTCCGAACGTTACAGTACTACAGAATGAGATCTGCATATCAAGCGCGATGGCCATCCTTCCCTGACAAACCTCCCTCCCACCCATGCATACAATTAGTTACAACTCGGGGAGGACTGGGAATCTCTAAACTGTATAAGACAATCCAAACCCACACCCCCACGTCCAATCAAGTGAAAGAGAAATGGGAAGTGGATATGAGAATACAGATACCTGAGGACAAATGGGGAAGATATTGTGCACTTACAAAAAGGGTGTCCCTCAATGCGGGATTGCGCCAAATACAGTTTAAAAACCTTAATAGATTGCACTACACCCCAGCCAAAATTGCTAAATTCACACCTGATGATCCAGGCAACTGCCCCAAATGCGGGACCCCAGGCGGGATCCTATCATATGTATTGGAAATGCCCGGTCGTGGCAAGGTTTTGGGCGAAGGTTGCAGCCATGTTGACAGACATCACGCAGATTTCCCCGTGTCTGACCCCACAAAAATACTTGTTTGGGGATATTGGGAAATGCTCTGAAAAAGTTAGAAAACTGTTCAATGTATCATGTGTTATTGCCAAGAAATGTATATTGCAAGTATGGAAAAGCCCGAACCCCCCCACCATGAACACTTACCTAAGTGAATTAACTTATATCAATGAATGTGAGGAACAGTACGTGCTGACCAAAAGACATTTGGGGCCCTTTCAGGGCGTACCTATGCGATATGCTTTCGGACAGTGAAACAACTATGTAAGCTGTAGATTCTTAAACATTTGGTGGAAATATTGTTGTATGAAGGACCATATGTTGTGTTAATTAAATGCTGCTGTAACTGTTGAGACCATCAATAAAGAGATGGTTAAAAAAAAAACAGGCTGGGTAAATATCCCTTTTACATGAGGACGGTTTGAGTTTAGTCAAAATAGTCTGAAGCTCATCCTCTGTGATGCTCTTAAAATTAAACAGGGTGCTCTCTGCTGAGTATGGCTATCTTCATTTGCCATTCCCTTATTAGACTGCAGAGGGTCAGGAATTTCAGCTTTCTCAATATTACCTTTGATTGTTTCAGTTTTATCCAGCATGGTTTTTTTGAATAAGTACACACCAGTCTTGATCTTTACAGATATTTTCCTATAGTTTAACGGATGGTTTCTCTAATTCCTTCAGGATAGCGAAAATCTGTTTAGAATCCTGTTGCGCTTCAGCAATCCACATCTCATAGGAATCCTTCTTGGCTTTAAATACATTTATCATCCTCCGTTTTGGACATTTTACAACGGTAGAAGACCTTTCTCTTACCCATTCTTAGGACTTTTATTTCTTCTGAAAACCTAGTATTTTGAGGGTAACTATTCACCTTCCTGCGTTTTAGCGGAGCTTAAGTGTTGGTTGCATTGTCAAGAGCATCCAGAAGGGTGTTGGTTATGTTTTCTGTATTAGTGTGAACAGAGTGGATCAATGGATAGATCCACTCCTTAACTGACTTTTGATTAAGCCTCTTGAGATTTCTAGAAATGCACAAGTTTTGTTTGGCTATCCCATTCTTACTTTTTGAATTTCGGATGATAATAAACTCAATAAAAGAATGATACGACCAGGGGCAAACGGTGATGCTAGGTTTACTCAGAGTCATATTGTGAGAGAACACCCAATCTAGCATATTACCTTTAATGTGGGTGGGTTTATCAATATGTTGTATAAAACCCAACGTTGACATAAACCTTACGAGTTCTAGGGCTGCAGGATCATTGGGATTGTCATTCCAAAGATTTAAATCACCCAATATAATCCATTTAGCAGCAGCATTCATTTGAGACAGGATAAAACTGTTCAAATGTGAGATAAAGTCTGGCATGGAGGATGGAGGGCGATAAATCAACAGCATAGTCAGCGTGGTAGAAGCGTCCGTCCTCACTTTAAAACATAATGGGCCTCATCACACGGATTGCGGTAAGGGTTTACCGGTACCAGTAAGGGCACCGGTACCGGTAAACCCTTACCGCCTTACTACGAGGTCCCTTTGCGGGACCCGACCTCAACGGCTGGTTTTACCAGCCGTTAAGGAACGGACCCGCAAAGGGACCTTGGTGCAAGTTACGGTACCACAATTTGCGGTACCGTAATTAGCTCCTTCCCCATTCCCATTGAGCCCTATGGGGGCAAAAATGGGAACGGGGAAGTGCCTTGGTGAATGGGGAATTACCACCCCCGCTCACCTTGGAGTAGGGCGGTAATTCCGCCATCCACCAAGGCGGACACGGTAAAATACCGGCGGCAACCATGACGCCAATAGCGCCATGGTTACCGCATACCGTGTAATGAGGCCCAATGTATCACAACCTATAGGGCCATGCACCTCCGATTTCCATATATCCAGCTTGTTTTTAAAAACTATCGCCTTATATCCAGCGTGTTTTTAAAAACAACTGTGTCCCCCGACCCCCTTGATTCTCCCTATATACATATAATACAAAACAATCGTTGGGAGTGGCAAGTATAAGTAAAGGTCCTGCCGCCTTATGAAGCCATGTTTCAATCAAGGCACAGATGTCTACATCTAGATCAGAAATGTAATCTGATATTTCCAGGGCGTGTTTAACCAGTGATCTGGTATTCAAGAGCAGACCTTTTAGCATGTCATTAGCATTATGGGGACAACGGGGGGAGAAACTCTGTCTATCCCTATGCCTGTTCAGGGGCTTCCTTTCACTCACCCTCAGTGTGTCTGAGCTGCTCATGATAGGATCAGCATGGAGGGCCAAGAAGAGTAAACTTGGCAGCGCTGAAAGGTTGCAGGATAGCAAGTCCAAACCGCCTGTGCTGACTAGTCCGACTAGGACCGGCAAAGACAGACTGGTCTCTCTCGTGCCGGCGAGATGTTATCTCGTATAGTCCAGTCCTTGTTATCCTAGTCCAGAGTTTCAGTCCTGTGATTTCCTTGTTGTTGGTCTACAGTTCAGTCTGCTGTTCCTTGATTCCGGTCCATAATTTCTAGTCTGCAGTTCCAGTCTCCAGTAGCATTGCACTTAGGTTATTTTTCTACTTGCTTTTTCCTCTTTCATTCCTGGCCTCTGTCCTGAACCTTGCTTTTTAATGTAACAGTGTGTTGCGTTCTGTTCCCTCAGAGGGCATCCGCTGTACATTCCAGCTGGACCCATACCGGCTTGTCTTGTGTAAGTACACTCCTTGTTTATACCCTAGGGTCCAGACACAGAAACCGCTCTTGCTGCCCCCCTTCCATGGGCTTGCAGGGTGTGGTGCCTGTAAAAGTAACTTACACAGAGGCATCGAGCTTCCCTTAAGCTGTGAGGTAATCTCTAGTCTAACATGTGTATACACCCCTAGTGAGATTCCTCATTGTTTGTCCAGTGCATTGTTCCCATCCCTTCTTGTTCACCATTAAGGTCTGCCCTTTCTTCCTGTTCCGTTGCTCTGAATTACCTTGTCTATTCTTCCTTCTGGTTTAGCCCCCTGTTGTATGCGCTTGCCTGTCCCCTTATATCCGCACAGCCACCCCAAACCTGCATGGGTGTCCTGTGCAAATCCTGACAGAATGTAAGAGCCAATACATTAAAGTCCCGTAAGCAGGAAAGTCATACACAGACCTAAAATGCTTTCCTATCGGTTTAAGAAACCTCTGCCTAAATGTAAAGTTTCCAAAAGACAGCAAACAAAACCCCTAGTTTAAAAGAGAAGACTTGTCCTTGAAAACAAAAGTTTGCAAGCACAGTACTACACTCACTGGCTCCCTGATCCTTCTATGTTAAACTACTATGGCATTTTTTAATTATGATCTGCAGTCCCTTCTATAAAGGAACTGCAGCAAGATAATTAATTTTTGCAGATTTTGTTAGCCCAAACATTGGAGAACACTAATGTGCATTTTAGCGTTTCTTCTGACATTTCATTCGACTCTCAGCCTGTGCGCAAACCATGTACTCCTTTATTCAAGGCCGCCATGCCTCAGGCCCAATGTCCAAACATAGCTGCAGCCAAAAATATTTCACACATATTGGCAGACTCGCAACTAGAGTATGTAATGGGGATTCTAGTGCCTCAAGTTGTTTGCTCAGGATCTGCTTGGCTAGCTGCCAAGTGCCCTAAACCTGTTTCTGGAACTCTGTTTCCCAAACAGGTCAATCAGTTTCCCGATTATAAATGAGTACAACCCATGTAAAAGAGACCAGTACACACCCTGGGATTTATCAGCTCAACCCCAGTGGCAAGAGTCCATTCCCAAGCAGCAGCTAGTGCTCACATTGCACCAACTAGTATCCCTGCTAAATCAGCATCTAAGATATGGGATTGTGAAAACTATATAAGCATCGACCATCTACAATAGCACCCCTGGCAGGTGAAAAGACACACAGAAGATCTTTACAATGAATATGTTTATTTGTATTTGCAAAATCTTTCCCTTGGATACTTGTCACCTGATCAAGATTCACAGTGTCCAGAAACTGACACTCCGTTTATCACCCTTAGTGAAATCAGACCCGGTTTAGAGCTAAATATAGTGATGCAAACCCATGCAGAGCAGTTGGAGGCTCTGAACAAAGCATGTGCATACCAGCTACAACTTAAGAAAAACCATACCCCTCCCAAAAAGGCATTCCAAGCTGCCTCTGCCACCTCTAATGAGGGTCTGTTTTCACATTTTCCAAGCACTGATCAGGTAACGACTATTCCTGACCCTCATGCCAATGCTGTACTTTCCTCTGAGAGCCTGAATACCACTGCACCTTTCTCAGAGCAAAATACTCCACATTTAAATGTACTTGCTACCCCTTTTACAGGTACTTCTCACAAATCAAAAGGCATGCCACAGGAATACATAAATGCAGGGCTGGACTGCCCCACCAGGTAGTTTCATTGAATTGGCTGCCACCCGGCTGCCACCACTGACACACGTTTAGGCTGGCGCTGCTGCTGCACATTTCTTCCCAGCAGGGCTGGGAATGGGCAGCTGGGTTGTGCAGCTGAGCATGTGGGCCTGTGGTGCAGTCCAGCACTGTATCTTCCAATGGCAAAAATGATGGAAGTATATTGTGCGCCTATTATTGTAACTGGGGAGTGGACAATGGATGCGCACGGTTCGAGTGGGAAAGGTCGCCTGAACGGGCCCTTATTTCACCCGGCCATGGGGCCTGCCAAGAGGGGATTGGGATAGCGAGAATTTACGGTTTATTAAAAGCAAAAAACAAAAAATGTGGCATAAAAAGGCCGACTATTACGTGGTGCGCACAGTGACTGTGGGCTGGGTAAACGACTTTCCAATGAGCCTTTCACTAGGGAGATTAATTAATGGGTACCTAAATGGTTCTCTGTTGTACAGCAGGACAGCTCAACTGGTTCAGCTCGTACGGCAGTAACAGGTGTGTGATCTCAAGGAGCAGGTTCGAAGCCGGCCAAGCCAACTGAGCTGTTCTACCAGCGGATAAGGGCAAAGTGGGTTTGTGGTTTTACGGGCACACAGCAGACCTAAGAGTGGTTTGTGGAGAAGGGCGGGTGCGTAGCTACATCATGGCATTGAGCATCTGTGGGCAAAATGTACAAGTAGGTGCACAGTCTGTCAAATTCATGGGGAACATACTGCGGCACATTACGGTATGTAATGTAAGATAGCACAGCAGGTTACGTGCTCATTGCTGGTGCCTCGCGTTGCGCCGGGTTTGGTTTGCGACAGAAACTAGGACGGACCGTTTCTCGAACACATTTGCTCTACAGGATGGAATGTCCGTTACGGGTGGCTTTCTGTTTTTCCGTTTATGCAATGACGTGGGCAGCTTCATCAGCCAATTCCTATTTTGACTCAGTGGCTTAATATAATGGCACACTTTGGGAGAGTGGTTTTATGTTTGGGTTAGCCCAGCAACAACGCGACCCGGTTTGGTCCCAGGTACACAGGGATGTGCGTTTAAATGCTGCTTTCTGATTGACTACCTCACTGTTCCAACAGCATTAGCGATACGATTATTTTGGTGGAATTTTGCTCTCTGCTTGCACGTTTATATGGTGCAGGTTTTTGTCCCTGTCCCGCAGAGCTGGGAGTTCCTCTTCAGGGATTAGACACTGTGGTATGGAACCCCACAGCTCAGAGCACATTGGTTCCTTCTTTCTTTGTAATACACTGCGCTTTGGAATCATGCCAGTGATAAAAGGTGCTATACAAATGCCCAATAACATGGCAATAACGTAATCTGAACCCCCGCCCCATGTAGAAGACAATGTCAGGGACACGAAGAGAGAACTGAAAACATACTGGTAAACATAAAACATGTAATAGTGACAGGATAGTTCAGTCCCGAGTTCCGGACCGTCCTCCTCTTCTCCCCCGTTCCAGTGCCTGCTGCCATCTCAAGGGTTCCCAGGCCTCCCATCTAAGCCGCAGTCTGCTCGCAGGCAATGGTTTTCGCCCGTTCCCCGTAATAAAATGCACAATTCCCGACACTGCACTGGGCAGTGCAATGAAGTACAAACTGTCTAGAAAACCAATGCTATTAGCTGGGAGTACCGACGCACGTACATTTTAAAGCAGAGTGTTTTTTCAGCCAACAGTTTTTAAAGAAAAATTAATGTTACGGCATCTCGACACACAGTTGTGCGCCGTTCGGTGAAAACATTCTAGCGACAGAGCTCCTTTTGAAATGCCATAATCTCCACTGAGTTTCCCTTCTATCAAATTGCACAATCTGCTCTTTTAACCATTATTTTAATATAACAAGACCCCACATCGCTTAGCCGTATCAAGCCCCTCAAATACATTCTTATATTCCTAATGCACCCTCTCAAGCAGTCCACCCTCCTCCTCCCAGATTCCACCGATAGTGCCCACCACTCATTCTAGTACTGCCACATGCAAGAACCCACTCCACAACAGAGGCAGAGGGAGCACTTTTTACCTTTTAGTGCAGGGCAATCTCAGCGTTAACCTGAGGAGGCTCTTCGCAAAAGAACCCACTCCACAACAGAGGCAGAGGGAGCACTTTTTACCTTTTAGTGCAGGGCAATCTCAGCGTTAACCTGAGGAGGCTCTTCGCAAGAAAGATTTGCAAGTGCAATGGACTGCTTCCACTAACAGTACTAGTGGCAGAATGGGTAGCATGGGTGGCGCTGTTGAGCGCCGTTCAAGATGGCCGCCTGAAGGTGACTCTCCGTGGCAGACGGGCTGCAAAATCCTTTTTTGTGGCACTTCCCGCTCCTACACCCGTATCCAGAGCGCACGATTCGACGGGGGAGGGCTTGGGCTCCATCTGGCCCGAACCCCGAGAAGAAACGGAGCCGGGGACCGTGAGATCCGGACACCGCCTGTCTCTGCACCCCTCCCCCACCTGTGAGGCGGCTCACACTGACGACCGGGCCTGACTGGGCTGAAGCGCTGGGCCTCTCTACCCACCGGTGCCGTCACCCGCCCCCGGCGGTGACCCCCACCCGCCCCTGCTGAGACGGGCCGTTCATCGAGGCCCCCCTGCAGAGTCTTCATTCCGCCCTCCTCCACGGAGGGTAGACACACTCGGCTGAAGCCGCCGCGGACCTGCTCCTCCTCGGCCGCGGCTCTGCCTTCTGCCTCGTCCGGGGACAACACGCAGGAGACTCTACACGCCGTGGCCGCGCCGGCGAGGACCCCCTCTTCTCTTCGCTCCACTGCGACCTGCGCCGTGGCTGGGCTCCCTGGGGCCCCCCTTCCCCCGGCGTGGGGTGCACCGGAGGGGGCGTCGAGCTGGTGCCGTGCTCCCCCCCTGCCTCACGACGCCGGACCCCGGACCCTATAAGGTACGTTGGGGGGGGTCGCTCCCTGGGTTGCTCCGCGCCCGGGTGCAGCCGAGGCCGACCCCTGGACGCGAGGGGGCGCCCCGCGGCTACAGGGACCTCCACCCATCACGGACCTGCCTATACCTGAGATACCAACTGGGGGATCCCGGTACCATCCACGTCTCGGCTCTGGCGGGCCTCTTGCCCGGGGGACCGCCACTGCCTGCGCTCCACAAATACGGCCCTGAACCACAACCCACTCACCGCACCGGCAGCTTATAAGACTGTGTGGGGCACTTCCCCATCTCGCCCGGATAGCCACATCTGGAACGTTGCTTCTGTGGTAACCCTCACACGTCACTGCTCACCACTCCTGCGTTTCCCTACGCCCGAGCTCCTCGGATCGCACCCTTCATATCATCTGGAGCTGACTGATCCCTCGCAGGCTACATCGGCAGTCACAAGCATTACTCACGTGTGGCCGCCGCCACTTGCTTCCCCCCGCTCCCCACCATACCTTGCACGCTCCTCAGCGGGTTGAGTTCCTCGGCTCTCTCTCCTTGAGCCGCTGTGCTCCCCATCTCATACCACTGAAACTCAACGCCGCCACTATGACCAAGGGAGCTGCAAAGAGACAGGGCTCCATCAATATGTTCGCGAAACCACCGGCGAGATCATCGGAGGAGGCCGCCGACCTAGCCCCCAACACTGCGTCATCATCCGCCACAGCTCCAGAGTCCCAAAACATGATGGACTTTATCTGGGAGGGCTTCTCCGCACTCCACTCCAAACTGGACGACATGAACGGCACTATATCTTCTATCAAAGCCCACATTGAGAGGACAGATAGCCGGGTGGCGGAGGTCGAGACACGAGTGAGCTCCGCTGAGGATGCACTGGGCTCTCTACGCTCTGAGGTTGTCGCTCTTTCCAACCGAGTCCTGGAGGTGGAGAAAAAGAACGAGGATTTGGAATCCCGATCAAGACGCAATAACCTCCGAATTATAGGGGTCCCTGAAAATGAGATCCATGAATCAATGGAAGACTTTGTTGAACACACATTGCTGGCTCTCCTAGATTCTCCCAAACTCACCCACAGTTCGCTATAGAGCGTGCACATCGTGCTCTGACGGCTAAACCCAAACCTGGTGCTCCTCCTCGTTCCATCATAGCCCGTGTGTTGAATTTTCGCGACCGCAATGCCCTCCTTAGGGCCGCGAGACTCAAAGGCGAGCTCTTACTGGACGGCGCAAGGATCCATCTCTACCCAGACTTTTCAATAGCTGTCCAGCGCGAACGCAAGTCTTTTCTAGCAGTAAAGCGCAGGTTTCGTGATCATTCAATCAAATACGCAATGCTCTATCCAGCTAAACTTCGCATAGAACATGCCAACCGGGTGTTCTTTTTCACACTCCCGGAGGAGGCTTCCAGATTCCTGGACGAACAGTTCCCGGGCGGACCCCCCCCCCCGCTGATCATGGCTAGGGGTTCTTTTTGAGCCCTTTGTGGAGGGACCAGGCCCGGTCATTCCCTTACTCTGGAACCATACTGTTTCTTAGTTCTGTACCTTGTTCTGATGGTTTCTCTTGTATGGTTATGTGCCACATCAATATGTGCAAACTCTCCGTCCAAGCTACGTACAAATTTTCATTGATGGCACCTTAAGTTTCACATTGACCTGCCATGCCCGGAGAGACACGGCCAATCCGGCCTACAGCCCCCCAGGCGCTGATGCCCTTGGTTTGGTTCTCGTTGAGGGGGTTTGGGATCGTCATCCCTCTGTTTGGGGGAGGGATGTGGGAGGGGGTGGGACATGTTGGGGGTTATGTTATAAAAAGTTTGGTGTTGGCAGCAGGGACGGACAGCAGGGTGATACTCAAAAACTGGCACTGCAGGAAAGCTAATCTGACCCACAGGTCAGGGATACTTTACTGGATCCGGCATCAATGTCTGAGGGTGACGTGACTTTTATGAGCTGGAATGTGCGGGGGTTGGGTAACTACAAGAAGATGAGGCAGCTCCAGCTGCAGGCTGAGCGCCACGGGTCCAGGGTCCTTTTCCTGCAGGAGACACATGCCCGCACGGAACAATGCATGAAATTCGCCAAAACATGGGGCCCTCATAGATTTTTCACTAACTTTTCTTCCCAAAGCCGCGGGGTAATGACCCTCATACATAAGAGCCTTAAGTTCACTCTTATCTCTTCACAAATAGACCCTCAGGGTAGATATGTGTTGTTGCATGCCACACTTCAAAACAGGGAGGTTGTCCTGCTAAACATTTATGGTCCCAATATAGATGACCCGGATTTCTACACTCAGGTCACGTCTCTCCTCGATGGATTCCCCCTTATTCCCATCCTCTGGGGGGGCGATTTCAACACAATTTTTGATGTAACCCTTGACAGATCTGGGTCCAGGCCCCGCCAGCTCTCCAGAGCGGCCTATGCTGCACTGTTATCCCTACCCTGTCTCGCCATGGTTGATGCATGGAGGTTCTTCTACCCGGATTCTCAAATCTATTCCTTCTACTCCTCAGTCCATGATTCCTATTCCCGCATCGATAGATGGGTGATTTCCAATGAGTTGGTTAAGAATGTCCTGCAACTGACGATCCTCCCCAGAACCCTGTCCGATCACTCTCCTGTTACCATCACTGTGAGTTGGGGCCCGGATCCTGGTCGAACCCGTTGTTGGAGGCTGAAACCCCTCTCCCTTCTAGACCCGGAGTTCAGCTCTGACCTCGAGGCGTCTATCGAGGAGTTTTTCGAGACAAACACAGGCTCAGTGACATCACAGGCTACCTTATGGGAGTCCTTCAAGGTCTATATTAGAGGAATGGCGCTGTCGAAGGAGAGTGGTATTCTTAAGTTGATCCGTGGGGCTCTCACCGAGAGTGAATCTAAATTATCGATCCTTGAGACCAAATGTTCACTACACTCCACCCCGGGGACTCTGGCGGAGATCGGGGTGGAGCTGGACACGTTCCGGTCCCTTGCGGAGCGCGAACAAACATTTCTGGATAACCCTGGCATGGCAAGGAGATACGGAGAGGGCGAGCGCCCTGGCCGATTTCTAGCGAGGCTGCTCCGCCATGAGACGGGGGCCCCGCGTATACTTGGGATCGAGAGGCCGGATGGCTCCATGGCGGTCACCTCACAGGACATTAACACGGAATTCTTTACATTCTATGAAACCCTATATTCCAACTCCGATGAGGTGCCGGTGACGGAGATCGATTCCTTTCTTGATGCTCTCCCCCTATCTACTCTCTCCCCGGAGGCCGCGGGCTCTCTGGACTCTCCACTCACGCTGGAAGAGCTTTCCGACGCTGTGGACTCCCTGTCCTCAGGGAAGGCTCCCGGCTCGGATGGTATCCCAGTCGAATTTTATAAGTGCTATAAGCCATTGCTACTCCCTCACCTGATGGCGCTCTGGGATGAATCGGTGGAGGCTGGTGCTTTTCCCCCTTCACTCCGGGAAGCCACAATTACAGTACTGCTTAAATCAGGTAAATCCCCCACGCACTGCGGCTCGTACCGCCCGCTGTCACTTATCAATTGTGATGTAAAAATATATGCCAAGGCTCTGGCGCTTCGCTTAGCTCCCTTTCTACCATCTATTATCCATCCGGATCAGGGGGGCTTTATCCCAGGTCGCTCCACCTCTCTGAACCTTAGGCGCCTCTTCAACATACTTGATAGAATCCACCCTGAGACACAAGCAGTGGCTGCCATGCTCGACATGCAAAAGGCGTTCGACTCCGTTTCATGGCGGTATCTGTGGCGGGTCCTCGTGAACTGTAAATTTGGTCCCTCATTTCTCTCATGGGTTAAACTGCTGTACTCGTCTCCTGTGGCTAGGGTCCGCTCTGACGACCGCTGTTCCCCTCTCTTTGAGATCGCCAGGGGGACGAGACAGGGTTGCCCTTTTTCTCCCCTGATCTTCGCTATAGCGATAGAGTCCTTCGCTGATATGCTCCGCCAACTTCACGCACATAGAGGTCTTCGCACCGCGGGCCATGCGGACATAGTGTCACTATACGCGGACGATGCATTGCTGTTTATACGTTCTCCTTCTTCCAATTTAGCCCCAATATTGGAAGACGTCAGGCTCTTTGGCCGAATCACGGGCCTCAAGGTGAATTGTTCGAAATCCATACTTTTCCCACTTACAGAATGCACCCTCCCCCCTCCTGACACCCAGGGGTTCACGTGGGCCCAGTCTACTGTTACTTACTTGGGGATTGAGGTGACACGCCACTGAACCTCGACTTTTCACGAAAACTACCAGAAATATCTTACACACCTGTCATCCAAAGTTCGGATCTGGGACAAACTCCCGATATCCCTTGCAGGCAGAATAGGCCTACTGAAAATGGTGGTGTTGCCCCAGCTATTATACAGGTTCACCAACATTCCCGTGTGGCCAGGAGGGGACTTCTTCAGCGAATTGACTCGTACAATCAACACATTTCTCTGGCACTCGGGCGCGTTCCGTCTTAAACTCAAAACCTTGTCCACCCCCATGATATACGGGGGCTTTGGAGCTCCTGATTTCCTGAAATACTGGCTGGTATCCCAAATTCAATACGCATCTCACTGGTTCAGCATAGAGGACTCCCCCCCCACACGTCAAGCTCGAGAAGCTTGCGGTCTGCGACCGCGATATCCGCTCCTTGGTGATACAGCCCGTTCCCCTGGCGCTGGACTCACAGAGCCCAGTCGCCTGCACATCCTTGGCATTAGCCAAAACGTGGAAGCTGTCTGGCACTGTTTATACCTTCCACGGCAACCTCCCTCTCTGGAACTTCTTCCCCGGGGTCCTACGGGTATCACCTGCTATGGTTCGCCGCTGGGCCGGGGCGGGATACGAGCTGATGCGCGATGTGTTTGACTAGGGTGTATTTATTGAATGGCCCGACCTTCCATTGCCCTTGAGAACTGGCCAGTGCGTATGGCTCCAATACTCATCCCTTCGCAGGTTCCTCAAACGCCACTACCAGATGTTTCCAGCAATACCACCTGACGACCCTATTATTGAGGAACTCACTTCCCCCTCACCCACTAGAGGTAAAATATCCAGATTATACACTATGCTGCAGTCAAGATCCATCCCAGATTTCTCCAAACTGAAGCGAGCATGGGAGGCGGACCTGGGTGTTGAAATGTCCGACGAGCGCTGGGCGCACCTCTGTGACCGCATACACCGTGTGTCTTTCAACTCTCGTTTCAAGCTGATTCAGTTTAAAGTTTTACACAGGTTTCACTTTACCCAGATTGCACCGCATATCCAATGTTAACCCGTCTAGCTGCCCCAGATGCGGTCAAGACTCAGCTGATTACATCCACATGATTTGGTCCTGTCCCCGCATCTCACAGTTTTGGGAGGCAGTTTGCTCGACGATGACTGCTATGCTCGACCACCCCATCAGCCCCTCCCCGATGGTCTGTCTCTTTCACGACCTCCCTGGCCTCCCCCGGAATCCCAGGAAACTTGCCGGCCTCTGCATGCTTCTCGCAGTACGTTCCATCCTACTTCGCTGGCTTCGCCCCTCACCTCCCACACATGCCCAATGGCTAAGGGCGGTCACATGGGCCTCCGACACAGAGGAAGCCTGGTCTCACCTGCAGCCTACCCACTCCAGACCCAGGAATATCTGGCTTAGATTCCGATCCTACATGTCGGATCTGAGTACGACATCGGACACATCCTCCCCAGCAGCTTCTCCTCGCCTTCACGGGGCCTCACCCCTCACATAACACCCGGCCACTTTGCTCATGTCCTCCAAAATGCCTAATGTTTACGTTTATATCGTAATGTAACTGCTGTATGTCTGTTTTGCATATAATGAGCTTACATTGTATTCTCCTGGCGCTGTTCGCCCATGTTTTGCTGCCATGCTAAATTAATAAAAAGAAGTTTAAAAAAAAAAAAAGAATGGGTAGCATAATTCAGGCAGGCCAAGTAGTGGATGACAGGGGAGAGCTAGAGATGCGAGAGCAGAGAGAGCTAAATTCCAAGTGGAAGTGATGGAGAAGTCGGAGCAAAGACAGAGCTGGAGACAGCGTTGGTTCCATAGGAACTTGGGCAGACTAGTCCGTCCTGCTTATGTGTCTTCACGTCCTCTGTGTCTATGTCTATCGTCTCCCTTGCAGCACCTTATTCTCCAATATATATATCATTCAGAGGGTGCAGTTATGGGGGACGGTCGGTCAAATGGGAATGCAGCATTTTCATCCATTCATAGCCTCAACTCTTAACCCGGCATGGGGTCATACTAGCTAGTGAGAGCGTTCTGCGGCAAAACCTCATTAAACAAGGTCTACAAAAGGCGTCACCCCTCCCCAGAGCAGCTGCAGAGCGCAGAGCCAGCTTGTACCCCAAGGATGACATAGCAGCTCATCTGCCTGCTACCTCACACAGGTCGTACGTAGCTTTACGCCAGGCTGAGGCACTGCCTAGAGGGCTGCATACCCGCCCATCTGCCTGCTACCTCACACAGGTCGTACGTAGCTTTACGCCAGGCTGAGGCACTGCCTGGAGGGTTGCATACCCGCCCACCTGCCTGCTACCTCACAAAGGTCCTATGTAGCTTTACGCCAGGCTGAGGCACTGCCTGGAGGGCTGCATACCCGCCCATCTGCCTGCTACCTCACACAGGTGGTAGGTAGCTTTACGCCAGGCTGAGGCACTTCCTGGAGGGCTGCATACCCGCCTATCTGCCTGCTACCTCACACAGGTGGTACGTAGCTTTACGCCAGGCTTAGGCACTGCCTGGAGGGCTGCATACCCGCCCATCTGCCTGGTACCTCGACAGGTGGTACGTAGCTTTACGCCAGGCTGAGGCACTGCCTGGAGGGCTGCATTCCCGTCCATCTGCCTGCTACCTCACACAGGTAGTACGTAGCTTTACGCCAGGCTGAGACACTGCCTGGAGGGTTACATACCCCAAGCACTGTGTGCTGGGGACATTTGCGGGTATTCTGATATGAGCTTTTCTTAATGTGGCCGTGTTAACTGAAGCAGAGGGAACATGTATAGAATATTAGCCCCCAGTTAGAAGGGTGTAGGTGTTGCAATCAGTGGAAATACATTGTTGGTCCTGCCGGCCCAAGACCTGGCAGCTGAGCCTTGCATGGAACTCAGAGCTAGCTGCATACATGGGATCTTAGCTATCCCGCCATAATAGGGATGGATAACTTAGCTCTCGATCACATAATTGGTGATCCTTCGGCCCCATGGGCTCCTGAGCTTGCAGTCACATTGGCTTTTATAATTGCTGTCACATGGGCTCCAGAGTTCAAGCTTACTGGCTTGTGGGGTCCCTGATGTCAGTGATGTGCCTCTACGTTTACGTTCTTATGGGCTCCTGGGTTTAATGTTGCGTGGGCTGCTGAACCCTCAGTCCTATTGGCTGCAGGGATCACTCCCATGGGTTCCTAATTTCGCAGTCTAATGGGATTTTGGGATTACTGTCAGATATTGCAGTCACAAGTGCTTCTGGTTTCAGTGGCAGAGGGGCCGCAGATTTTGCAGTCTTATGATTGTCTTGAATTGGTGTCGTGAGAGCTCCCAATTTCGCAGTCTCATGGTCTTTTGGGTTTGCTGTCACATGGACTGTTGAGATTACAGTTTTATGGAGAGCTGTATCTCTGTCCTTGCATAACCACATGTGCCTCTCATCCACATTCACACGTTTCCAATATGTCACTGTTACTTACCCCACTGATTTCCTGCACTCATCCTCTCCCACTCTCATCATCGGTCAGCAGTGCTTGCACAATGTCACCCTCTCAGTCATCATTCACATCTACACTAGACAGTTTGCCACTTTGTTGTGACATTTGCACCGGCTTTCTGCCCCTCTCCACTCAAAACATGTGATCCTGCGATCTCTTTGAGCTAGCTTTATCAGGCCTTACCATCAATGTGCCTGCTAGTGTTTTCTCAAAGCAGTCTTCTGAGAGTTAATGACTTAATTGAAACTGTATATGCGCAACTGGTGTAATAAAAATGTCATGTCTGCCTTTAGCCACTCAATTTATAAGCACTATGTCTGTCCTTCACTGAAGTCCTTTTAAAAACAAGCATCGGCAAAGCCAACAGTTTAAGCTTGTATATCAATATTAGGCATTCACCAGGCACTGCTATTATGTTCCCAGGTACTCTCAACACTTTGTAGGTGCTACAATCCAGTTAATACCACTATGGCAGTGCCTGGCAAATGCCATTCCCATGCCTACACAAAAGCCAAAACTGTTGTCATTGCCAATGCTTGTTTAAGAATACATGTTATCTATGTGCCCTTCCCAGCACAGGAATAAGATGAAATTTATTTGGGATGCATGTTGACCGGGCACCATTAATACCACATTAATTAGTTGTTCTCATCTGCAAAATGTGTCCCAGGTCCCTCTGTCATTGAAGATCTAATTTGAGAGATCATGAACTTATTTAAAACATCACTTTTAATCCATATGTGTTTAAAACATGCTTTAAATTAACTAATCTTGATTTATTTTATTCAACATTTTCTTGGGGATACTCTCAATCTCGTCATAGAAGGCTTAGGCTCACGTGCTGTGCTGGCTCGTTGGGCAAAATATGGGCCACTTTGAAAGAAATTCCATGGCCACTTTTGGTTCCCAGTCCGGCCCTGCATAAATGGGATCCCTGTTGCCAACGTTATTTGCTCTAGATCAGTTTGGCTAGCTACTCAGCCTCCCCACGCTGCTAACAACACTTATTTAACAGGACAATACATTCAGTGTCCTGAGGTTAGTGTAGCCGGTCCTGTGTACAACAGACCAATACAGACCTATACAGAGCAGGTGGAAGACCTGGCTTTGGCATATGCATGTCAGCTAAGGCTTAACACAGATCCTTCTTCTAATTCAACTTCTCTTAACAGTCAAATTACCTCAGACTGTTGTACAGCTAGTGAAGAATTCACTCCCCGTGTTGGCAAAACAACCTGCCATTTCATCACAAACCATGTGTGATATTCTGAGTGAATATGCTAGTAATTCAAGAGAATTTGCCTTTCCTGTCCTGGATGATCCAGCCTTTACTGAAGCGACCAAGCCTTATATTTATACTCTATTTCGTGGACACTCTGCCACCAGACCATGAGCCAGACACTGAGGCCAAATATGAACTGAGTCCAGTACCATTATGCAGTCCAGTTTTGACATCGGTCAATACCCCAGATCCAGTAGTCTACCTGAAAACACAAGAATGCCAGCTACCTGAAAGCCTGCCCTTGCCTGATAATTCCCTAACCAACAGGGAAGACATGAACTTGAACAAAGTTTTCCAAGATGTACTGTTAAACACAGTGATTGGTGTATTGGTGCTTGAAGCCTTTCCTACTGATTACAAAGACTGTACAATTCTTCAAGGGAATCCTGATCTGCATCCCTGCAATCACTCTATAATGGAAAACCTTTCTTTTATATCTACTGAGACAAGTGAGCGTGCTGTGGTGACTGCTTCATTAAAGAACCCTTCCAAGGTCCTGATTGTCAGTTAAGATTCATGTGTGAATAAAGGAGCACTCCTGTTTACACTATGCAGTGAAATTCCTGTCTTGCCCGTCTTGCCTTCCAATTAAAAATTCACACCGCCTATCAATACTTTTGAACATTTGGAAGGCCTACCTGAAGCCATCAATGGAGCCGAAGCCCTGGCTCCACACCTATCACGATTAGGTTTGTGCACTAACCTGAGGTCATAGGGGGAGTTCTTAAGGAGAAAAATAGGATGATCCTCGTCTCTGTCAGACCTCTGAATGAGAACAGAAGGTTGTGCAAACATGAGGAAAAGCCTTAAGAAAGGGAAAAAACCCTGTGAGTAGTCATGTTCTGATCAGCCTGGTGTGGGATGTTCTGGGTTTCGCGAGCTCTGCAGTGAAGAGTAAATGTAGAATGGTCTCGGATAATCCAGCGGGTTTGCAGGTTTCTGTGAAACAGTCTCAAAGAGGAACAGTAATCTTAAAGAGAATTTGAGAAAGATGTAAGGATAGAACGGGACACGTAATGGAGTGAGGAATGAGTGCAAGAAAAAAGGAGGTGCTGTTTGTATCCAAAAGAAAATTGAGCAATATGCGAGGAGCGCAATGAAGTAGGAGAGCAGCAATATGACCAAAGAGCACAACTTCAGTTTCAAGAAAGTAAAGACTGAAGGTGCTGGGCATGGAATTACACCGGGAGAGGAATTTGCAGCAGCCAGGAGATGAAAGAGGAAATGCTGCGGCAAGATGCAGTAAGTCAGGCTCACGAGGGAAAGCTGCAAAGAAGACAGCGAACAGGCGGGATGGGTAAAAAGGGAAAGGCATAAGGTGCGCAAGGAAGAAGACGCTGGTAAGAGGACCGATAAGTGTCAGGGGAAAAGCGGGATAAGAATTACCGGGATCGGGAAGCTTGGAGATAGGAATCTGCAGCAACATAATGAAGGAGCGGAGAGCAGGGTCCAGGTAGCAAGCCACAGGGAAGTGTTTCTTATCTTTTTGATCACTTCTTGATTTGTCCAGTATCAGCGCCCATCTTGGGTGTGGTGTTTGATTACAGAATCAAATGGATTGTATCCTCCCTGAGTTCCAGAGTTTCCAGGAGCGAGATTGATTCCTGACAACCGTTCAGTGCTGTACCATTGGATACCTTTTTCGATTTGACTGAATTATTTTTATAGTTTTTTCGGTCAAATTAAATACAATAAATATATGGGGAGGGGTAAGGGAATAGGTTAAGGTGGTGGGAGTTGCAGGGGGTTTCCCCTGCATTTTCAACCAAAAAACAACCAAAAACAAATAGGTAAAATTGGAAAAGGTAAAATATTTTCGACCTAGTAGATCTAAACCGTACAGTTGCCAGTCCAAATATCTGCCTTTAGAAAAGAAAAAACACAGAGTATGCACCAGAGATTCACGTTTAGAAAAGGCTTGACCTATGGACCCAATATGATTGGGGCAGAAAACTAGAGCATTGGAGGCATATTTTACAGGCAGCAATAGGCAATGATGTTCGATTTTGGGAGTGAAACTCAGTCGAGTGAAGCATTTGTTGCTTCCTTGAGACTCCATTGTAATGCCAGGTTCAGAGGAGGATGGAACTCACACACACCTAATCGGCAGGATCAGGAAACTTGGTGAACCTACAATGGCACTGTTCACAAAATTAAGGAAAGACATTAAAATTATGTCAGAAATTCAAAATAATCAGTCCTCGTGCCTAGCATTGGAAACAAGGTCACGGCTTAACAGCAGATTTGTGCTGCTTACATTGCGGTTCTGTTTTGATGCATTTTGAACTAATGGGCGCAGTGAATTACCCTAACCCATCAGACCAAGAAACTGACCACTGGTTGATTTCCCCACCCTCTGCGTTATGCTCTCCGCCCCAACAAGGGTCACTACCGGCTTGTTCCTCCCCTTTGATTACCCACTAAATAATTGGTGGTAAATTTGCCCTGGGGAAGGCTACTGACATCAGGCCCAGCAGGTGGCTTGTTTGCGGTAACATATCTTGCTGTTTCTAGATCTGACTGTAGACATTTCTAGAACCAAAAACCTCAAATGATTACGATGTCTTCGTATACGTAGGCAGAACTGCTTAGAGTAAAGCAGGAAGTTTAAATAGACTATTTGGAAGTATTTTGAACATTTATGGGCTTCATCATTGTATATTGTTTGTTTTTCTGAAAGAAAAGGAAAACATAATTTTGTTTTATGCTTCTTTGAAATACATTGAAAAGTATTTTTTGTATTTTGACAACTATGTCTTTGTTCTATTTGACACACACCACGCCCATGTTTTACACATTTTGATGTTTTGCAACCACATTTTCGAAATAAAATTCAAAGTGCTGAATTATATTGATATTTACATTCAGACTTCTAACGCGATAATTGTTAAGGGATATCCGCTTTGTGGATACCCACACTTAAATAAGAAAGATTGGTCATTACAAACCAGATCACTGCAGCTTTTTGGAACTATTTGTATTTGATTTCACAGTTCCTAAGTCAATGAAAACACTTCAGTATTTTGTGCTACTGAAACCGTCTTTATCCAGGAGTCAATCACCAAGGTTATAAAGGATGCCAAAGTTTCCTCTTCTAAAGACACTCGCATTGGAACCGTGAACAGGTTTTGCATGTTCATGTGCTACTATTACTGTATTAGAACCTTCTGTAGTGAGACAAAAATCAGATTTAGTATTCTTTTTGGACTATTTACAGGGGGCCTGGGGAGGGGCATACTATCACGACTGTGCCACTGGTGCACCAATTGGCATCCATCATGGACTATTTGGGACTGATTAATCTCCATAATCATCCCTGGACAATACCTATTCATATTTATGTCTTTACTTTCCGTTTGCAAGACTTTGGAACTTCCTTATTTAATTTCACAAACTACATGTCACATAATACACCTTGTCCTGTTCCCATTCCCTGGCTATTCCTATGAAGCAGTCTTAGAACTACAATCCCCAGAAGACTTAGCGATCAGTGCTGTTTTCACTTTCCCAGGACCAGCGAGGGAGGAGGCCAATTACCTTCAGGTGTGCTGCTCCAGTTGCTGCTAGTGAGCCTGCTTCAGCACAGGGCGGGCCTGTATTTAAGCAGCTGCCTGCAGGAGCACAGGTCTCTTGCATTGAGTTTTCTTCCAGCCCTTTGTGTCTTGATCCTCGATATTCTGCTGTTTCCTGTTGCTATGTTGCTACCAGAACCTGTTCCTGCTCCTGTTCCAGTGCCCTGTGCTCCCTGCCTGCCAGCCCAACTACTCTGCCTCCACTCCCCTGCTTTCTGCCTCACACCTATGTGCTTCCTGCACTGTAGCCCTGCTACAAGAGTCTCCAATGCTTGTAGTCTCCTGTTCTCTGTCTGCAGCCCCTTGCTCCTTACCACCAATTCTCTTGTTTCATGCCTGCAGTTACTTGCTCTGTGTCCATAGTCGGTGTTCACCAGCTTTAGCTTCCTAGTTTCCAGTCCTGAGTTTCCTTGTTCTCTGATTACAGTTACGCCCTTGTTATTCTAGCCCAGAGTTACTGTCCCTTGTATTCCTGTTACATCATACAGTCCAGTCCGTGTTATTCTAGTCCAAAGTTTCAGTCCTGAGTTTTCCTTGTTCCTTGTCTACAATTCAGTCTGCTATTCCTTGATTAGATTAATTTTCTACTTGCTTTTTCCTCTTTCATTCCTGGTCTCTGTTCTGAACCTTGCTTACTTTGACTGACTATTCTTCCCTAGATATTTCTGTTACCGTTCTTGTCCTCACTCATGCTTCTGTTATTCCTTTGTTCCTTGTTATTCCTTTGTTCAGAGTTTTGCTGCTGGGTTTCCAAGCAGGAAAACTCTGCCCCTCACTTTGTCTTGTTTTACTTGTAGTCCATAGTGAATTTAATGTAACAGTGTGTTGCATTCTGTTCCCTCAGAGGGCATGCGCTGTAGGTTCGGGCTGGACCAATAATGGCTTGTCTCATGTAAGCACACCCCTTGATTGTACCCTAGGGTCCAGACAGAAACGCCATTTTTGCTGCCCCCTTTCATGGGCTTGCAGGGTGTGGTGCCTGTAAAAGTAACTTACACTGAGGCATTAAGCTTCCCTTATAGCTGTGGGGTAGTCTCTAGTCCAGTCTTTGTATACACCCCTAGCGGGATTCCTCATTGTTTGTCTAGTGGGACTAGGAGCTGTCCTTTCCCAAGCCCACGACAGCCTGCAACACCACATAATCTACATAAGTAGAGAACTCTTCTCTAGAGAGAAAAACAGCGGTGTCAAAGAGTTAGAAGCCCTTGCTATTAAATGGGCAATTGTTTACCTCAAATACTATCTGTTGGGGAGAAAGTTTAGACTCATCATGGACCATTCACCTTTAGTGTGGATTAGACAATGGAAGGAGACAAATGCCAGAGCAATGCAGTAATTATTGGATCTCTAACCGTATTGTTTCACCATGGAACACCGGAAGGGTCGAGATCAAGGAAATGGTGACATCCTTTTCCGGTTCCCCTGTGAAACATCAAGAACCAACCTGAATTGGGGAAGGGTATGTGAGGAATCTGAGGGCGTCCTCACTTCTTTCACCAATATATCCTCCCCCAGGTTGCCAAGGGAAGGCTGTCACTTTCGGATCCTGACCCTGGGGTGAATATGCGAGGGAGGATCACCTGGGTGGAGGAGACTTGGGGAGTGGGGAGGAGGCACCCTTGGGTGAGGCGCAGTATCCCCCATTTCCCTTCTTAAGGAGTCAACTGTCACCTGGACTTTTATGGGGTATTACCACTCTCTTCCCTATTTCGCTAAGAAACACTCTCCCAGTGCACATCACTCTGGTACTGAGACAATGAAGAGAAAACCCAGAGTCAAACTTCCTCTTTTTATTAACACAGACATATACAAACACCACTCTTGTACTGAGATGAGGAAGAGGGATGCCGAGTACCAAGACCGTTATGCAGTCAAGGAACATTGCCTGCACCTGGGGCCCAGGAGGCGGTATAAATGGCCCGCTTTGGTGAGGCTAATGAGATTGCCTGGGAATTCACCTGGGAGATCCCCAGAGAGATTGCCTGTGGAACGCTTGCAGGAGAAGCCGGAGCAGAGACCAGGGAGATGCATGCCTGAAGTGCCCAGAAGCTGCAGAGTCATTGCAGCGGAAGCAGATTGTGACAGGAGCCTTCAGGAGGTCTCAGAGAGCAGATCTGGTCTGAAGTCTTCCTGGAGTCGGAGGGACTCCTTCTACATTCAACTAAAGCGACGGAGATCCTGGAACCGAGGCGCACCGAGCTGGGAGCAGCAACAGCCACAGAGAGCCAGCCGATGCAGAGTGCAACACCTGGAGACCGCGTACCCGGTGAGTCAAAGGAGCCTGAATGACTCTGGGACGCTGTGGGGTGAACCGCATGGTTTGTGCAGATCAGACTGCTTGCGACTGAGTGAAAGACTGAGTAAGCAGTGTGAATGCTGGTCCAGTATCGAATTAAAGACTTTTCACAGCACAATAAGCACAAGGATGAGAAAACTGAATAAAAGGGTTTTCTTGAGAATACTGATCTGTGAACAAGACAAAATTGAAGACGCCAAGAGAGGGCAAGGGAAAATAGAAGTTTGGAACTTGTGAAAATACACGTGAGCAGGGTGCAAATTCCCAGGAGGAGAGTGAGCTGAGAATTTGATGATAATGGATTTAAAGTGACTGAAAGGAATGAGATGAAACCTTGTGTTTTGAAAAACGAACCGAAAGAAAGCAAGTGTGATTGAATACCAATTGGATTGAAAGCTGTTGGTGATATTCCCTGATACAAAGGAACTGCGAATTGTATAAACTGAAGAAAACAAGCATTGGCAAGTGCCATAAGGTTATAAAGAACTGTGTGTAAAGCTTTGAGAACATGTAAAAGTATAACAAGTGAATGGTGGCAAAAAAGCATTGAAAAAGCTGCAAGAGGAAAATCCAATACCACTGTGAAGCTGAAACTGTGGCAGTATAACTGTAAAGAAGAAGCAAGCAAAGTCTGTCAGTTGCGTGACCTGTGATGAGGGGACCGTGTGGTCCGAAAACTGTGCCTAGACCAAATACATCCATTTAAAGTGTTCGACTGTCAAGGAGAACTTGGGTTAGCAGAAATTAAGGAGCAAACATTGTGATATTGGTGACATTGATGAAAGGCAACTCTGCTAGAAAAGCTAGCAACCGTCCCAGGGAATTGTGCTGTTTTGGAACATTGAAAGACGTGAAAGCTTGGGGAAGGGAGCCCCTTTATTTGACAAAGTGAACTATCCTGAATCTTGGGGTAGAGAAACCCCTTTTACAACCAAGAGCCGGCAGAAGCTATGAACTTTTATTTGAACACTTCTCATTTTGATGCTGACATTCATATACATTATATCCAAGTAGTTTTGAGGGCAAGTGTAGGTTTTGGACACAGACAGACATGAAGTGAAGTATACTGAATTCATATGAAAATTCAAGTCGATGTTTGCCCGACAAGACCAGCGGGACTTAGCTCAAGAAGAGTTGTTACATTTTCAACTATGGATCTATTGTCCTACATCACCCATTTTAAAGCCCCCGCAAAATGTACGGACTGGACCAACTCCACTAATTTTATGCTTTTCTGTCGGGGCTTTGAAGAGGACTTGAAGAGTGAGTTAGCATGTGTGGCTAGAACATTCCAAGGGTTAATCACTGTAGTTCAACAAATTGTTGCGTATATGAAGGAGCAGCATTTTGAAAAAGGAAGATAGGATCGACGCTCCCTTCGTTCAAGCCTACATCGCAACACTCCTATTGCCTTAGCCCTGTAAAACTTTCAGAAATACAAGATGAACCTATGCAGATCAAAAACTACCCATGTACTGCTTTCAGAGGAAGAAAACTTTCTGAGAAGAGGGGGTCTTCGCATCTACGGTGGAGAAAAAGGTCACATCTTGCGAGACGGTCCTGGGTGCACACCTAGCAGACTTCAGGCAAACGATAAAACCCTGTCTTGAAAGGGAAGACATGATTGGGTACCTTAAGCTTCCTTCCCCTAAACCCACAAAGGGGTGTACGTTTGGCAGGCACTCACAGTCTCTGCTTTTTTTTAAATCCAGAAATCCTCCCTGCATTTGTCATAACAAACCATTGAAGTGATCATTCTGGTTGACTCTGGTGCTTCAGATAATTGTATGTACTCCTCCTGGCCAAACAAATCAACATACCCAGCATTAACAAAAAACGGTCTATGACACTAGAGGTAGTAAATAGAATTATTATAGCCTCAGATCCAGTCACCGACAGAACCCTTGATCTGCATCTACGAGTTGTCCACCACCATGAACACATTGCTTCCTATCTAATATCGGCACGATTTTTCCCTTTCATACTTCATATGCCATGGTTGACTTGTCACAATCCTTATGTCAACTGGGCAGCGCAAACTATGTTTTTAGGTTTGGAGTACTGTGTTCAGACCAGCTCAAAAGTAAAGAACCTTAAGGAAACCATTCCAGCAGTCAGAGATGAACGTATCACTTGGGTATCTGTCCTCTTTACCAGTTCAATAACACAAATATAAGGATATCTTCACTGAGCTTGAAGTATATAGTCTCCCACTTCATTTTTCACGAAAACTGTCATATTGACCTACTAAATGGAGCCAAGATACCTTTTTGGATGGATGTATTCCCTCTCGATGCCAGAGAAATAGACACACCGAGAATATTTATGCCTAAACCTAAAAAATAGATTCATCCAAAGGTCCAAGTCTCCAGCAGTAGCATCCCTCTGTTTCATCCCTAAGAAGGACACCACAGAATTTGGCCTTGCTTCAACTTTAAAGGGCTTAATTGCCTAAAAATTAAGGATTGTTACCCACTACATCTCATTCGTGACATTATGGAATCTCTGGAAGGAACCCATCTGTTTACACAAATTAGATCTAAGGGGAGCTACCACCTGCTGGGTGCGGTCAAGGGGGATGAGTGGAAGATGGCATTCCATACACCTTTTGGCCATTTAGAATACCAAGACATACCCTTTGGTTTATGCAATGCTACGGCCATCTTCAAAAGATTTATGGTTAAGATTTTTGCTATCTGATACATAAATCCATGCTTATTTATCTAGATGCTATTCTAGTCTACTCCTGCGACTATCCCACTCTTGCCCAGCATGTAAGAGAGACTCTAAGAAGACTTCAATATCCCAATGTATTGGTCATACTGGAAAAATGTGTCCTTCATCATTCCTCAGTAGAGTATCTGGGATTTGTTATTTCTGAAAAGGGAATCGCTATGGATCCCAAGAAGATCTCAGAAGTATTGAACTGGCCTGTTAGGGAGAATTCTCATAAATGTGCTAATTCCGTTCACCTTAGAGACCCCCAGCAACTTAGCTGTATTTTTGAGGACTTGATTTTTTTCCTGGAGAGAGTGTGAGCCTTTTTTCCCACTCATGTATTTCGATGTGTGTTTTACTCTTGTGTTCTTTGATTATGGGGTTTTAGATAACTCCATAGGCATCATCTTTTCATGTGTGTCAAACAGCACCCTCAGTGCAGTGACACAGGGAAGCCTTTTGGGCTGTCCCAAGGTTTAAATACCTTCTCTGGGATAAACTACTGTTTCCCAGAGAATGTAAAGTTAAATTGACTGGCCCAGCACACACTTTCTTACAATAGAGTGCTGGAGGGGTTATCTAGTATGCCCTATGTCTGGAAACTCATGTAGCAGTCACATGCTACCCTTTCCTATCGAAATGGCTGGTGGCAGTGGTTTTACAACGAACTACCATGATTTTTCCCGACGGTGAATACCGGTAGCTAAAAATGATGGGAGCCATGTTTTTCAAGATGGCGTCTTAGACCCCTTTGTTTAAACAGGTCCCGGTCTTCTTTTTTTGCAATTTCTTTTTGGAAAGGCCCTTCTAGAGTGTGTCTCTGCATGCCAAACTAGGTTTGGTCCCTTTGTTCCTACGCCTCTGGCATACTTCAGGACTGAAGACCGCCTCTGATGCCTGAGTGTCTGGGGTGGGCAGGAAGTGAGGGAGGTGCCCGAAACTCCCTGTGCTTAGTCTCGTAGGAGACCCAAATGCACTCTGGTGTGATTGGCTAGCTGACTGTCCGGCACGGACAGCCACCCTGCTGGGTGAGTGGCTGCTAGGCTGGAATCAATGGGAGAAAACTGTTTAAAAGGTGAGTCTCTTCAACTTGAAAGCAGAGTCGACCACTGGAACGAAAGAACCGAAGACGAGCTGGAAGAGAGGGGCTGCTGCAACTACTGGACCATTGGCTTGCCCGGTGGAGCCCTTCTGCATGTCCGAATTGCCAAGTTCACCTTGCCAGAGAAGCCCCTTCATGGACGACTTCTTCCTTTGAGTTGGCAGGACCAATCAACTCGTAAGCCACCTGGATACCATTCTCTGAGCTGGTTAGAAGATTTGCCAATTTCCCAGCTTTGTTACCAGTCCCTGTGCAGTGCAGGAGTCCCCCGACATCCTCCCTCTTGGCCCCACGACTGAGACTCAGGAACAGCGAGATCTGCAAGAACTGGCAGGAACAGAAGTCTTCAGCTGCATCTTTTTCTTCAAAATAAGGTACTGTGAAAACCCGACCGAGAGAACTTACTTCTCACTGTGAAAGTGCGTATAACTTTGGCAACTTGCAGGCCTATTCTGATTGTGACCCGACATACAACCCTTTCTTCTGTGAACTCCTTCTAAGAACCGTGGCAAAGACTTTTCTGTTTCAAATACCAGAACCATTTTTACTTATACAAGACACTAGCCCATTGACTTTGGCCTACCTATTGTATTGAATGAACTCTTCTGGTGAACTCAAACTATTTGCACTGTTTTAGAGTAACTGTAATATTTGTTTTATTAACTCATGCCTTTTTGCTCTTACTTCCATGCTATTTGGCTCCTATTGCTATTTGGCTCCTACTTCAAGGGAGCTTAACTGCTTAATCTACTACTAATCAGTACTGTAGTATAATTTGTGTGTGATATTGGTTGCCTCATTTAGTGAATGCTTTATAAATGATTGTGTAATCAATTAATAAGTGTTTTACCAAGAAACCATGAGTGTGTCTATCTGAATACTTGTAATTATAGACCTTTGTGTAACACCCTTACAAGCTCACATTCCCTCTTGAGATACGCCTGGCTGCTCAGCTTGCTACCAAAAACTGTGTGGTACATACTTATACCAAAGGTTGGTTTTGCTTACACCTGTAGTCCTAGTTGTGTGTAGTGGTCCCAGAGGGTACTGCATACAAACTTTGCCTAACACTGGTGGCAGGCGCTGAGGATAAATTGTATAGTTGTAACATTGAGAGTTCTTCTTTACTTTTGTTCAGATAGTAACCTTCACAAGGCTACGCACCACTAGAAAAGTAATTATATCATGCCTGATATGGATAACTACAGACAGGAGGCCCTGATCCTTTTAACAGTAGATCAACCGAAGGAAATGTGTAAGGTCAGGAACCTCCATGTTAAAGGAAAGAAACATGAATTAATTGAAAGATTGTTGGAATTTAAAAGTCTGAGAAGTAGGTCTGTTACACCTACTCCTTCAGCAAATGTGGAAAATTTTGATGAGGATGATAATGATTCAGAGTCTAACTCTAAGGTTATTGATGAGCAAGAAGAGTTAGAGGAGTCTCAGGATGTGAGCCCCTCTACACCTCAACAAGCTCTTGGGCCTCAACTTTTACCCACAGGCACCATACCAGGTCCAGTACTGAGTCCAGAATGTGTCTCTCTTGAAAAAATGAGACTTGAGTTAAGAGTTCAAAAGGCTCCAAATGCAAACTGAAAGTAAACATCAAGAAATCGAACTCAGAGAAATGGAAATGCACCTTGGTCTTGAAATGAAGAAATTGGGCCTCATTACGAGTTTGGAGGTAGCCATGGTGCTATTAGCGCCATGGCTGCCTCCGAACTCGGGTCTGGGTTCCTTGAATAAGGAATTACCGGGTCATTCCAACCTTGGAGGACCCGGTAAATCCTCATTCAAAAAACCCATCCCGATTCCCATTTGAGCCCCCATAGGGCTCAATGGGAATGCAGAGGGAGCTAATAACGGGCCCGTTATTAGCTCCCTGGTCCCCTTGCGGGACCCGCAAAGGACATCTGGTCTGACCAGACATTCTGAGCGGGTCCCGCAAGGGAACCTCATAATAGGGCGGAATGGGTTTACCAGCACCATTACTGCACTGTTAAACCCATTCCGCTCACCTCGTAATGAGGCCCATTGTCTCATGAAAAAGGTTCTATCCCAGAGTCTTCTAGGTCTTCCAGTCCTAAGAGACCTTGCATGCCTAAAGAAGCTGTGAGTATGTATGAGGTGAGACTTGATATTTTGGATTGGTTGTCTGCTTTTGAGTATAACTATGGGATTCAGGGCTTCACATGAATCAGTTCATTCCTTGGCTTTTTTCTAGGCTCCCGCGGGTTATGACTGATGCTGTAATGGAGGTGGGGGAACTTGAAAGATTGGAGTATGAAAATGTGAAGCTAGCTTTGATAGCTAGATTTGAGAAAACTCCTTCCCAGTACCTTAAGAGGTTTAGGACCCTCAAAAAGCATGATGGCACCCCTTGGGCTACCTGGGTGTGTGAATGTTTGAAGAACTTAGATGGTTGGGTAAAGGGTTACAGAGTTAACACTTTTGAAGGAATGAGAAATCTATTTTTGTTGGAATCTTTTTTTGATGCCTGCTCTCCTGAGCTGTGACAGCACTTGGCTGACTCTAAGGAAATTGATCCAAAGAAGTTAGCAAAGGCTGCTGACTTGTGGGTTGCCAACAGGGCTACTCACAAGGATTCTGGGGCAACTCAGATGAAGGATGATGGGAAGCAGCGAAAGAAATATGGCATAGATAATTCTAATACCTCCAATCCAAAAGAGGGCCCCAAACAGAAAAAGGGTAAGCCACAAGGGAAACTGAATCAGGCTAGTGAAACCTCTGGTGCTAAGCCAGATGGAGGTTAGCAGAAGCCCTCATTTGTCAAAACATTTGGAAAATGTTATGCTTGTGGGTCTACAAACCATGTGAAAGGGGATCCCAGTTGCAAGGGTAAACCTTAAGGGGTCCACACTGTCTCCTTAGCCTTTTCTCCAGAGGGAGAAGTACGAATGGCAAGTGGGAACTTTCAATTACTGGCTGAAGGACCCAGTGGAGTCTCTGCCAGTGTTTCTTTAGTGTCCCTGGGTCTGTGGTAGCAGCAGAATTTAGATGTCTATAATTCAATTCCAGATAACACAAAAAAGTATTATAACAACAGTGTACTTGTAAATGGTCAGGAGACCCCTGCCATTAGAGACAGTGGGGCCAGCCTTACAGTGGTGGATTAATCTTTTTCCAAACCTGAGGATGTTGCTAAGGCACCCAAAGGCCTCATTAAACTTGCTCGAGGCCCTGTTCAAAGGCTTGCAAGATTACCAGCTCTCGTCCAGTGCCACATCATGACTGTCAAGATACCTGGTAATGTGTAGAGTGAGGTGCCTAGGAGAGTCCTGTTGGGGAATGACTTAAAGGCCCTCATTCCGTGTTTGGAGGTAAGTACCGTCCCTTACCGGCATGGCGCAAATAGCGTGTCCGAGCTGGCAGCAGCCCGCTAATAGAGGAGTACTACGACTTCGCGGGCACGAGATGTGTGCCATGCAGGTAAGGTACCTAGCACCATGCCGCAAAAGGGCCCCAAAAAGCCCTTACTGGCATGAAGCGCACCGTAGATAACACTACTGCCATAGTCCAAAGTGGCATTAGCGGTGACCGTAAATAGAGGTGACTGTAATTAGCCGTCGCTGTAATTAGCGGTTATCGCTATTTACGGTCACCGTTAAATAGCGGAACCGGAAATAGCGTCATCGCACAGGAACGGGAAGGAGCACGGCGGCCATCTTTAAAAACACAATTCATTGCCATCCTCACCACACAGGACCTCTGGGACACTGGTGATCCTCAGAAAAGCACATCCTACCTTCCAGGAATGCCTAAAGCACCCAAAAAGGGATCTGCCCGCTTCCGAAAGGAGCACTTCAGCCAGGATGAACTACAGATGCTTGTAGACACCCTACATGAGCATGCAGGGACTGTGTTCAACAGCAACATGTGGAGGGAGGCAGTGTTGCAGAAAAAGGGAATTTGGGCACTAGTCGGGCAGAAGGTCAGTGCAGTGGGCAACACCCCCCGCATGGTCAAGGATTGCCGCAAATGGTGGGATGACCTGCGGCTGAGGGTGCGGAACATTCTTTCGGCAAACCGTGCCCAGGCCTTGAAGACTGAAGTTCTCCAATTAAGCTCATACCGTGGGAGGAAACATGTGGGAGCATGATTGGCCCAGAATCCATAGAATGTGTAGGAGAGATGGAGTGTGGCGCCACGTCTTCTGCTGATGGAGATGAGTGTCCAAAGTAAAAACTGCGAAGCCAAATATGATGAAAGTCAATACCAATGTCTGTCCAAAGAGTGACGGCATGGTCGGCCACACACACCCTCCCTGTAAAGTATGCCGAAGCAAGTGAGACACATGCCGATGCCTGGTGCAAGGCCGTAACGCACATGACACATACCACACAAATCCCATGAGGCACACACTGTGCATGACCAAAATTGTGCTCATGTCAGACAGCACAGTACCTGGCCAACATGAGTGACACCGACATATGGCTGCATTTACCACCCATGTATGGACAGATGTGCCGTCCCCAACCCAAATGCCTATTACCCACAATTGTGTGGATGTGCAATCGTACCAATGTGTGTATGTATGATGCCCATCCAAACATCACTCATGCCGTCCCTCTCTTTCACCCCCACAGGCAGTGAGCATGACAGTGAGGAGCAGGACACCACCCCTGCACAGGACAGCAACTGTCCTTCTACATCCAGGGGCCAAGCCAGGGGCCGCCGTGTGCCAGCAAGGAAGCCACCACAGGGACACATTCCACCAGCAACACCAAGGCCCGTGGAGGGCACACCCCCCCACCCTCACTGCACTGCCTGCAGACACCTGTCCAACGCCACGTTCGGAGGAGTCCAGTGTGGCTGGGGAGGTGGCAGCCATGGCCCCCCTCGCAGTCGAAGACAGCCCCAATGACACCTGGGCCACAATTGAGGATGACTCAGTGGATGTTGTCCACACCCCAGCACAATTGTCATCCCCCCAGGTATCCATGAGTGACACTGTAGATACCAACACACCGGAGCAGTCTGGGCAAGAACAGACCGAGGGACATATCAATCCCGTATTAAGTCCCGGGGAGGATGAGCAGGCTGGGCATGCCAGCCAGATCCCCAGCAGGGCCACTGGTGCAGCCGCAGGAGCACAGCGGGCTGATTACCTCACTGCCCTAATCCAGGAATTCGTGCAGGACAACCGGCGACCAAGGAGGGGTGGCGCACGGATTTGAGGGCACTGGGGCAGTCCATCACTGACAACACAAACCACCTCTGCGAGGTGTTCGGGCGCATCGCCGATGCTATGGAGGCCGCTCTTCCCACCCAACAGCCTCAGCATGAGGCCACACCGTCCACAAGCAGCTCTACACAGACCACCCCGCTCCACCAGTCGGTCTGTGCTCTGCGCCGACGGGACACGCCTCCCCCGGGCACCGTAGTGCAGAGTGACTGCACTGGCAGCCTCATATGGGCTCCGTGGACCCTATGGGACTTGTGTGGGGGAGTTGTGGGGGGAGAGGGGAGGGTGTGTGGGGGAATTGTGGGGGGAGGGGGAGGAGGTGAGGGTGTGTGGGGGAGTTGTGGGGAGAGGGGAAGGAGGGTGAGGGTGGTGGAGGGTTTGTTATTAACGTTGCTATAATTACTTTCAATACACCGGTTGTGTTACAAAAAAAGAACCAGAGTGGACATTCATCTTGCGCATGTGTCATTTAATCTTGCACAGTGCATAGTGTACATGTACCCCCACACCCAGTGCCCTATGTCCTACCATTATGTCACCCTCTGCTGATATGTAAGTCAGAAATATTGTGCAATCACTGACTGGCGCACAGCACGTCCCTCCTGTGCATAGCCACTGTGATGAGCTCCTGCCACATCATCATCATCCCCTTCTTCTTCATCAGGTGGTAGGTGTTCCATGTCAGGGGCCAGGGGCACGTTCCGGGGAATGCACATATTGTGCAGCATTACACATGCCATGGTGATCTTGGCCACCTTCTCATGTCTGTAGAGGAGTGCCCCACCCGACCGGCTGAGGCAGCGAAATCGTGCCTTCAACAGGCCAAAGTTCTGCTCAATTACCACACGTGTACGGGTATGGGAACAATTGTAGTCCTCCTCGTGCCTGTTCTGTGGGTTTCGAACAGGGGTCAGGAGCCACGGCTTCAAGGGATAGCCACCATCACCTGCATGTGAGGGGAATGAAGGTAAATGTTTGCACATTCATGTTGGACAACTGTACTAGTCTCACATGGCTGCAGGTAATTGGTGCCCACATGCACATGTCCCTGGATGCATTGACCCCATTTCAGGTCCAGCTATGTGTCCTGTGCAATGGACTAATGGTGTGGGTTGCATCTTCAAGATGATTCATGGTGTGCACTGAAATCTTGTTGCACGTGCAACGTATATGCATACAGCAGTGTTGGAGTTAAATTAGTGATGTGTCGTGTTCTGTGAGATTTAGTAGTAGGGAGCTGTAGTCTGTACAATAATGGGCATTCTGCACTGATCATTTCCATGGTGACATGCAGCACTCCTATGGGTGTGCCGAACCAGTGACACACAGTGGAATCCCTGCTTGGCTCAGTTCATTGCACACCCAGGGATGATTGTCCTGTGTGGTGATATGCTGGAGACAGCAACATAATACATATGCATTGCATGGTGCAGGATGTCCTTACGATGTGTGAGGGCCGCTGATGAGTGGTGCATGTGTTGTGGGATGTGGGCTGGTTACCTGTTAGTCATGTCATGTTAGTCATAGCTGTCGGCCTTACTTCATCACTATGGGATTTGGGTGTCATGTACCCTTTCTGATGCTTTGGGGCACAGTGTTCGGTGATGTGCACATCGTGCACTGACATCAACATTCTCAGCCAGGTGGAGTATGCATCCCCCCCTTCCCACCCAGGTGGAGTATGCACCCCCCCCTTCCCACCCAGGTGGAGTATGCATCCACCCACCTCACAACCTCGATGCACTACCATGGCCCAGTCAGGCAACTCACCAAGCAGCCAGGCACGTCGTCCAGCATGTCGCTCCATGAAGCGTGGTAGCGTGGAGTTCCGCAGGACCATAGAGTCATTAGTTGATCCAGGATATCGGGCACAGCAATGTGTGATGATCTTGCTGGCGTTGCATACCATCTGCACATTTATGGAGTGGTATTGCTTGCGGTTGCGATACACCACCTCCATTGAATGCGGGACCACCAACTCCATGTGGGTGCAGTCGAGGGCACCTACACAATTTGGCATGCCTGCCAGTGCATCGAAGGCAACTTTTGTATCGAATATCTCCTGGGCAGTCCGTGGTAGGGATATGTAGTCCCTTGTGTGCTTGAAGAGGGCATCCAGCACTTGGTTCAGAATCCAGGAAAATAAGGGTTGTGATATGCCATGCATGTGCCCCACTGTGTGCTGGCAGGTGCCTGTTGCAAGGAAGTGGAGCACAGACACTACCTTCAGTAGAGGGGGGATGGCGGTGCGTGTTTCTATGAGGCTCACTATGTCGTCGTGTATCAGGTCCACTATGGTGGTGATGGTGTCCCAGTCAAGCCTGTACAGGGTGTGGATCTGCTCAGGATTTAGATTGAATGGACTGGCTCTGATGCAAGGGATTGTGGGCTGCCAGGGTGGTAACGGTGGCTGCACTGGTGGGGCATGCTGGGGCTGTCTCACCCGCCTTCTCCTCCTGCGTCTCCTCTGTGGTGACAGCTGTTGTTGGTGTTGATGTTGAGGCATTGCAAGCAGGGCCTCCAGCTCCAGTAATGCTACTACTATTGGTATCATCTTGCTGTGGGAGGGGGTGTGGTGTGTGGGTGTGCTCCTTTTGTACTGGCCTGACTCCATCGCCTCCACCTGTGCTGATTGTGTGCACCTGTGGCACTTGGAAACACTGCTCAGGGCTCTTTACGCCTGGTCGGTGGTGCCAGTATTTACGCCATTCCGGTAAGCACTTTTTCCGCCTTCATGAGGCCATTATTTGCATGTCCGCTTCACTTGTGATCTTCGCCGGTTCATGGCATGTTGCTAATGCTGGCATGGTGTGTCGCATGCGTGCGACCAGACCGCTATTTACGGTATCGTACTTTACGATGCCGTTAATAGCAGTCTGGTAGGTTAGAATAGCCTGTAGCTGTAGACGATGCCGGTAATCCTTTACCGGCATCATTTTTACCTTATCTCCAAACTCGAAATGAGGGCCAAAGATTCTTGGAGTTGTATCAAGCACCCCCAGGCCTCCCAGCAAAAGGAAACAGGAACAAACAAGGAAGGCCAGGGAGAGTACCTTAGATGTCTCTCCAGAGGATGTTACAGAAGAAACTATAACACCCAGCCAAAAGGAGCTACTAACTGCTATTTCTAAGAAGAAAGAGACAAAGGGGAAACCCAAGGTCTCAAAGTAAAAGCAAGAGAGCACTCCTGTGCTTCCAACAAGGACATCCCCGAGAGGACTGTCCAAAGTCACACCTGTGACTACTCCACCAGCTGAGGCTGAGTGTGAGGAACAACCAGGAAAGGTTGAATCAGCTGCTGAAGATTCAGAGCTGGACGAAGACCTTCCCCCTGTTGGAGATCTGGATCCTAAAGACATCCTAAGCTTCAGTCTTTACTGGCAGAAGGTGGCCCCTGTAGGGCAGACTTCAGCAGAGGTAAAAGAGAGTGTCCTACTCTTGAAGGACTTTGCCAATAGGCAGCTTCCCAGCTGGCAGGAAAGAGTCAGGGAAGCACAGGTTGTACTGGGAAGATGGCCTCTTCTACAGTGAACCAACTGGGTCTATCCCAGGGGACTACAGAAGACTTGTAATGCCTCTAGAGATCAGACAACAGTTCCTACAGTTAACCCATGTGATTCCTTTGGCTGGTCACTTGAGTATCAAGAAGACCAAGGAAAGGCTTTCTCTATATTTCTACTGTACCGATTCACCATGTGAATGGGAGCACTCTAAAATTATGATTATTTAGATTTTATTCGATGGGTAGGTGGGTGCGGGGGAGATAATCTGGCAAGAGTGGAGCCAAGAATGTGGCACCCTTGGTGCCTTTCCCAGTGGTGGGAGTCCCTTTCGGGAGCATAGGGATCGACATTGTTGGTCCTTAGACCCTCCAACCTCTTCAGGCAATCGATTTATATTGGTTGTACTAGACCATGCTACTATAGGTATTGTGAAGCCATACCTATGAGGACTGTTAAAGCTCAGACTGTTGCTAAGGCCCTACTGTCATGACCAGTGTGAGGGGGCACAAGTTGTGCCACAAGCAGGCTCCTACCAGAACCCTGAGGGCCTTAAAACCAGCGCAAAAGGGCTCCTGGAGCCAGTCCTGGCGCGTTTGGCACCAGGCTCATATGTAGGAAGGAAGGGCTGTTCAAACTAGGCCCCATTTATGTACATGGGCATTTAAATCCAACATGGAAGCACCCACACACTCTAGTTCTAAGAACCAAGCCAGGCCTGGAACTACTTTCCCTGGTACTACTTTACCTGGGCTATATAAACCACACTCTGACTTCAGAACACGCTTAGAGTTATTCTGCAACCCGTAGCGTGACGCTCACCGTGTCCAGCTCCTGGTCTTCAGCATCTTCCTGTAATCCTGCAAGAACAAGAACAAGATTATTCTGTCTTACCTGAGAAAACACCATCCAGCACTCAGCATCTCAACTGGGCTGCAATCTGTGGAAACCGAGAGAAGAAGAAACATCACTCACCTGTGAATATTAGCTTAAGGACTTCCAGCGAACCGCTATCACAGCTGCTGTTTGAACATTGCGACCTGCAATAATGAGAAAGGGAAAAAACAATATTAGAACGCGTGCTTTCAAAACATCGAATTCCATCAGTCTTACCTGAATTCCATCGAGCTACGCCACGCTTCGATCCGGAGCACCACAGCAACCTCTGCAAAGCAAAAGAGACATATTCAGGTTTCATTATTAAACAACCGCACAGCGCTGTACTTACCTTAATGGATTCCGGGGGCAACTTTTTCATTGTGCTCTCATCCACTCGCAGCACCACAGCGGCCTGGGAGGAGAAGAAGAAGAAAACACAGGTTAGCTTTAAAAGACAATAAAGGCGCTGTGCTTCGCGCTTTCTCTCACCTAGAAAACGTGCCTCTCCATCCGGCACGTCAGCATCAAGACCTTCGCACCTGAAAAGAAGGAGATAAAGACATTAACTAATTCCCACCATAAACAGAACAAAGACTTACAATTAACAAACCTACTTGCCTACCAGCAGATTCGGGGTCACAGCAGGCCTGGGCCCAAGGAAGGCAAACTGCACCAGTGAAGCAACTCGGGCAGCTCGCCAACAAACGTCAAGCGCCCCTGCAGAAGAAACGCAGGATGGATAGCTCACCCTACAAATAACTAAGGTGACAATAGAACCCAGTGGGAAGGGAATCGGTCAGAGGGAGGTGGGAGATTCACCCATTAGAGACAGTTATCACAAATCCTCCCTTCTGTAATTACAGATTCATTATTCAGCACTGGGCAACTAGGCATCCAGGGTTCCAAATCTCAGAGCCTTGCAGACGCCCCAGGGGATATCAGGTGAGCGTAACACCTACTTGGTATTTTTACCAGGGTAGGTTTTCCTAAGGAAGTCATCTCGGACAGGGGATCATATTTTATGTCCCACTATATGCAGGCCATGTGGAAAAACTGTGGAGTGACTTACAAGTTCTCAACTGCCTACTATCCCCAAACAAATGGATTGGTAGAGAGGTTTAATAGAACTATGAAGAGCATGATAAGTGCTTTAGAGGCACTGCTTAGAAGAAAGTGGGACCTTCTACTGCCATGCCTTCTATTTGCTTATAGAGAATTCCCTCAGGAGGGAGTTGGATTTAGTCCCTTTGAGCTTCTCTATGGTCATCCAGTTAGACGCCCCTTGGTCCTGATTAAGGAGGGGTTGGAGAGAGCTCCTTCCCGCAAGCCAGTGAGATTGACAGACTATGTGCTTGGTCTCCAGAGGAGAATGACACACATGATGACAGAAGTAGCAGATAACTTGAAAGCAGGCCAGCCTCTGGTGAAGCATTGGCATGACCAGGAGGTTGAGTTTACTGAAGACCAGAAAGTTCTAGTTATGGTACCTACAAGACAGAGGGTCTTACAAGACAAATGGACAATGGACAAATGGATTGGACCCTTCAAGATTGGGGGAACATTTGGAGATGTCAATTATTTGGTGGACTTAGGCAATCCTAAGGAGGCTCCCATGGTCTTTCACACCAACCGTCTAAAAGCCTATGTCTCAAGACCAGAAGTGGGAGCTTTGCTTCTAGCTTCAGCTCAGGAGGAGGAGAGTGAACCTCTACCTGATCTTCTCAGGGCACAACCTTTAGATTAGAAGATAGAAGGAGTTAATGTCTCTTCTAATCTGACACTGGAACAACAGGAGGAGTGCAAGTTTCTGTTAAATCAGTTTGCCTCCCTGTTTTCACTATCACCAGGCTTGACCCCTTGGGGCCAGCATGATATTCTCACTGGTTGACTGTTTACCTGTTAAAAGCAGAGGTTACAGGATGTCAGATCATGTAAGAACCCACAAAAAGGAAGAGGTGAACAAGATGCTTGATCGTGAGGTAAAAGAGCCATATACAAGTTCATGGTCTAGTCCAGTTGAACTAGGGCCAAAGGCAGGATCCAAGGAGTTGAGATTATGTGTGGACTATAGAGCTCTAAATGCAGTCACCAAGACTGACCCCCATACTTTACTTAGGACAGATGAGCTGGTGGATAAACTTGGTTCAGCCTAGTACCTCCGTACATTTGACCAAACGTCAGGCTATTGGCAAATAGCCCTGACAGACCATGCCAAGGAGAAAACTGCATTTTCAACCCCAGCACGCCTGTACCAGTTTAAGGTAATACATTGTGGACTGCAACATTCCAAAGGATGGTTAATCAAGTTCTGAATGGGATAGAGGACTTCTGCATGGCATACTTGGATGACATTGCAGTGTTCAACCCTGCTTGGAAAGAACACGTTGACCACTTAGGATATGTTTTGCAGGCTCTTGAGCAGGCCCATCTGACCATGAAGGCAAGTAAATGTCAAATAGGTCAGAGCAAAGTGGTCTACTTTGAACATGAGGTAGGAGGAGGTGAAATAAGGCCATTGCCTAGCAAAGTACAAGCTGTACAAGAATGGGCCACCCCTACTACTCAAACCCAAGTGAGAACCTTCTTAGGTCTCACTGGTTATTATAGGAACTTCATAGAGAACTATGGGTCCATAGCTTCTCCCTTGAATGTGGTCTCCTCACCCAAATTCCCCAAATTGACTACAGCCAAATCTTCATTGTGCAAACAGATGCTTCCAATACAGGTATAGATGCAGTTCTGCGTCAGCTGGATGTGAAAGGTAGTGAACACCCAATTTGCTTCATCAGCAGAAAGCTGAAGAAACCAGAGAAAAGTGGGCAACCATAGAACGTGAGTGTTTTGCCATTGTGTGGTCTCTGAAGAAGTCTAGACCATACTTGTATGGATCTACTTTTGTGATTCAGACAGACCACCAACCCTTGAGATGGTTAATGCAGATGAAAGGGGAACATCCTAAATTGTTAAAATGGTCAATCAGCCTACAGGGGTTTGATTTTACCATTGAACACAGGTCAGGGTGTAATCACCAAAATGCTGATGGTCTCTCCAGAATGTATGACCGACTGGAGTAAAGAGATTCATCCAGGGGTGGATTAAATCCTCATGTGCCTTAGTCTGGGAGGACGAGTGTTAGGGAGAATTCTCATATATGTGCTAATTCCCTTTACCCTAGAGACCCCCAGCAACTTTGCTGGATTATTGAGGACTTGAGGAATCCCTCCTTCTTAGTAAATTGGGGGGTGTCATGGAATCTCCCACTGGATGAAAAGATCTTGTTGGAATTGATTGAAAGTGGTTCCCAATCAAAAGCGGCTGGCCCCAATGGGTTGACTCATCAGGTGCTGAAAAGCCACTCCTCTCTTTGGGCAAAGCTGCTGTTCGAGCTGTTCAGGGAGATCCTTGCGAGAAACAAAATTCCAAGCCTGCTGAAGACTGCAACGGTTATCCCGCTGTTCAAGGGGGGGTGATCGGTCGCTACCAGCGAATTACCGCCCGATCGCCCTCCTGGCCATCGAGAGTAAGCTGTTCATGAGAGTCCTGATGGTAGAACTAGAAAAATGGGTAAAAGTAGCAGAAGTACTAAGTTCCAGACAGCGTTCAGGAGGGGTCTTTCTACGGCCCTAACAGGTTTAGCACTGAATGTCCTGAGTGAAAACACAAGAGGGGGATAATCAACAGTTGTACGGGGCATGGTTGGATTTCTATATAGCATTCAACCATGTTGACAGACAGCGCCTATGTTCGAATTTAAGGGCCTGGGGCATCCAAGAAGGGATTCTGTCAATGCTGGTGGAATTGCACAGGGTCACGACAGTGAGGGTACGATTGGATGAGGAGGGACATTTGTCAGAGCACAAAAGGGTGGAGAGAGGGGTTCGTCAGGGGTGCCTAGGGGCTCCCCTCTTCATCAATCTTTACCTGGCGGATGCTGGGGACCATTTGAAACTGGCAGCGTTGGCCAGTTCAGTGATCAACGGAGAAAGGGTACACTGACTGGTCTACGCAGACGATGTGGTGTCACTGGATTCTACAGCAGTGGGCCTGCAGTGTTTATTGAATAGTCTGTTTTGCTGTGCAAAGGAGAACGGTCTAGCTCTCAACCCAAATAAGTCCAGAATCCTATTCTTTAAACATAGAAATAAAAGGGTTTCCTTCCAACAGCGGGTATTGGGCGACAACCCGATTGTTAGGGTGGAAGAGCTAGTCTATTTGGGCTACAAAGTTTATGCTTCCCCGGCTGTTTGTAAAGTGAAGCAGGATATCCACAACAAGATCTTGCAGTTCACTTCACAAATGAAGAAAGTAATGGGAAAGTTATGCAGGTTCTCAATCATCCTGTTAATCAAATACTATCGGGCAAAAGTCATCCCAGTTGTCCTGTATGGGTTGGAAGCAAAGCCCCTCCTTTGGAATGGCAACTGGGAAAAATGGGAGGGTCTCCTATGGAAACATTTCCTTGGCCTTCCGATCAGCCTTACTATGCAAAGTCTCAGATTTGAATTGGGTCTACGTTCTTAAAGGTCCAAGCAGGCTGGAAGCTGATCTCTCTGTTCTGCCTTTTGCTAACAGCTAAAGTGTGGCTGTTATAAGCGTATATTAATTCGCATCTAAAAAATGTTTTTTTAAAAATGCTTACAAGTCTGAGTACATGAGCAGAGGAAGGGCTGTTAAATGCAAATACAAATCTCCAAACTCTAATCGAGAACCCAATGAAGGCTAAGAAATCTTGGGATGAAATGGACTGGATAGTTAGTACCGACAACATGCGAGCCACATCACACCCGAATTTATTCTTGTTGATCGATAAAAAGCAGGGTTACTTAGCAGAATATCTGGTCAAGTTCCCTGATTGGAAGTTTAGGGAAATGTTCCTTAGAGTTCGCTTAAATTTTGTGCATACAGTAGAGGTCGTCTCTAGAAGAGGTCTGGGTGCTAACTCGATTGCTTTATGCAATACTTGTGAGAACCCTAAGGATCAGTCCCTAAAATATCTGTTAATGGAATGCGAGGGAATGTGGCCCGATCACATCCTTGCTTTTTGCAAGTTTCGGGTTGGGAACGGCACGCTTTGTGCCCGACATGTTCTGGGACAGATTGGTCTCAGGCCAAATCCAGGGACTTACAATCGCAGTGGTTCAGGTGCTGGAAAGAAGCCAGATAGTATTTTAACATTGGCAGCCAAGTACTATGGTGGTTTAGACTTACTGAGAATAGAAATGAACAGTCCACCATAAATGCCCGGTTGGAAAGATCCAGTAGGGCTGGTCTAAATGTTGGAAGATGTCATCATCCTACGAGTTAGACGATGGTTATGTTACAGTTTATATTTTCTTCTCTCTCTTGCATTTGCTACTTCTTCCTCTCATCTTTCTCCTTGTTCCACATTCTGTTTTCTGTTAAGAATTGGTGGTATATGATTTTAAGCAAACTTTTATTGATGGAATGTTTTTTTATGTTGATTTTTTTTATTAATTTGCCTATTGTAAACTACGATGGTCACATATGTTGCTTTTTGTAAACGTTTTTTTTAACCAAAAACAATAAAAAATGTAAAAATTTAAAAAGAGGCAGAATCATGGGTGAAGGCAGAAACACGGGCACGGCCCGTACTGGTGATAGCAGGTGTTCTCAGACTGCTGCTTGCAGGCAGCACTTACCAGAGTGGCGTGAGGGCAGTCAGGGCACTGCAGGCACCGTCAGAGGACAGGGGATCCGGCAGCAAAAGCCAAGTTACCGGCAGCGCGGTCTAGACCAGATGCAGCATGCTTACTAGTGGAAGAATGAGGAGCCAGTGGAAATAGTGCCACCCCGAGGTGAAAGCTTCCCTGGAGCAATGTGCCATGGGTTGGAGGCATTGCCAGACAGCGGTGTGTCTACCCAGAGATGTTCAGGACCTTGGGGTATACTGACAGGCACGTGAGCCATTAAGAACTTATTTTGAAAACAAAGATAGAATTTGCCCAGAGCCTCTTGTATGAGATATCAATATGGGGAAGGTTGGAGCAAAACATGCCACAAGCCAATGAATGCTAATGAAAGAGTTCAAAGACAAAACCTGAACAAATATCCATATATGAGATATCAATATGGGGAAAGTTGGAGCAAGTGTTACCAAAAGCATATGAATATTAATGAAGAAGTTAAAAGGCTGAACTTGAACAAATCTCCATATGTGAGATGTCAATGTGGGGAAGGTGGGTCAAGTAGTACCTCTAGCCAAGAAAGTATATACAGTGAAGGAATACAACTGTGTTATACTGGAAAACAGTGAGAACATTAAAAAGAAGCCTCGGTGAAAGAAACCCATCAGGCAGTTAGAATTCCGGGAGAAGATACCTGGCAGAGAAGCATACCAGGGGATCTGCAAACCCCAGAAAGGGATTTGTGGCAGGGGAGTATACCAGGCAATCCATTTGAAATACGTAGAGCACACAGACATTGTGGGCAGATACCTGGCAGGAAAGTATGCCAGAGGATCTGTAACAATCAGATGAAAAAAAAGGTCTTGGCAGACCAAGCACCAGGCAAGTTGAAATTAAATTAATAAGCTGACATTGTGGGAAGATACCTGTCAGGAGAGTATACCGGGGGTCTGATAGACCTACCAAAGGCTTCCTGACAGGAGAGTATACCAGGAAGTTCTCTGTAAGAAGCTTTTGTTTTAAAAGAGACACTTGCACCATCCCTAAGGAACCATTGCTTGCTTGAAAAGGGCACTTTTTCCATCCTTAGCAAGTGGCTGCTTGAAGGACACTCTCTTGCCATCCTTGAAAAGTAGTTGTTTGAAATAGACACATTTGCCATCTTTAAGGAGTCCTTATTTGAAAGAAACACTTTTGCCGTCTTGAAGGAGTAATTATTTAGAAGAGACCCTTTCGCCATCCTACCTGAGACATCCAGCGGAAGGGAACCACCCTCTGGATCCAAAGATTATTTTGCTGGATTCATTTACTTGCTTTTAAACACTTTTTGCCAAGCCTGAATCAGATACATTTTTGCAACACTCTTAGTTGTTCATTTTAGTGTGAGGGTCAGATTAATGTTTTAGAGACAATGGCCCTCTTCAGAAGGTTGGTGGAATGGGTTTACGGCACCGGTAAAGGTGCCGGTGCCGGTAAACCCATTCCACCCTACCACGAGGTCTCCTCGCGGGACCCGCAATGGGCACCTGGAAAAACCAGGCATCCATTCCGGGTCCCGCGAGGACACCAGGGAGCTAACAACGGGCCCGTTATTAACGGGCCCGTTGTTAGCTCCATCCCCATTCCTATTGAGCCCTATGGGGGCTCGAATGGGAATGGGGATGGACCGGGTCCGGGTTCCTCGGACGGGGAATTACCGGGTACGCCAAGGTTGCGATGGCCCGGTAAGTCCTCATTTGAGGAACCCGGGCCCAGAATGCGGTAAGGATGCAACCATGCCGCTAAAAGCGGCATGGTTACCTCCAACCTCCTGATGAGGGCCAATGACAGTGTATATAATTTTGATGACGAGACACAAACTGATCTTTAGTTTTGGTTTCCTAGGTAGTGACACTCTCTTTAGGATAGGGACAGATAGGCCTTTATCCAATCTTTTTATCGTAGTAAAGATGTCTGATATTGAAAACACTACCACTTTGTGTAAGCCTCTCATTTCTGAGCTCTCATATATGGTGTCAGTAGTGGGATCAGATTCAGTTGACACAAACTGGGGATCCCACAGAAGTATAATAGATACTAGCCCCACATATGTTTCATCTGGCAAATAATGGAATATCAATAGTCCTCTTACTAATAGGTCCTACATTCAAGCAATGTGGGAATAGCTCCAGGAATATCTCCCTTTTGGTCCTTGCAGATACCCTGGTATACTCTCTTGCCAGGTATCTTTTCCCAAAAGGTTCACTACGTGGTATACATCCTGTATCAGGTTTGTCTTCAATATTCCCTTTTCTTTTTAAAGTATAACTCAATTGTCGAGGTTTGCTCAAGTTCTGTCGGTCAACTTCCTTCTTAATACTGATTGGCTTTTGGCAATGCTTGTCCCCAATTTCCCCTTATTGACATCTCATAAAAGGAGAATGATTCAGGCTTTTCCCTTGTATTTCTTTCTTTATCTTAAACTGTGTTTATTTTTAAAACAGAGCAGAGCAATTACAGAACAAATAACACCATGACATAGCATACAGCTTACCATATCTCCCCATCCCCAACCCCCACCCCGCCATCTGGAGCTCCCACCCTATCAAGGGTCTCAAGAGCCCGAAATTCCCATTCCTGCATTGACATCTTCTTCTACCCAAGAGTGCTTCTGTTCCTTCCAGGAACCTCTTGGTGTTACAGGGTTTATAGGTTAAGGCTGGGAATTTCCTATCATAGTCCAGAAATGGAGCCCAGACATCTTGAAAGCGATGCAAAAGTCCGGTTCTGACCGCGGTTATCTTTTCCGCAATCAGAATGTCCCACATTTTTACCCACCACAGCATCATAAGAGGTCCTTCGGTGGATTTCCATGGGCAGGCAACCACAATCCGCGCTGCTAATAGACATTGGGTCATTAGTTTTGCTTTTCTTCCCAATCTGGGGTAGCTCTCTGGGACCGGGGAGCCCAGAAGGATGGGTGTGGGTTTGAGTGGGATCGCCACTTGAGTGATGTCTTCAATAGTGGTTAAGCAGTGTGTCCAGACGAGTTGAGTGTTCGGGTATGGCCACCACATGTGAAAGAAGGAGCCTGGTCGACCGCAGAGTCTCCAGCAAGCGGGACTCAGGGCCTGGTTCATATGGTGGAGCCACAGGGGAGGGTAATACCAACGCAGCAAATGTTTACACGCGCATTCCCTATTTGTGATACAGTAGGACGATGAGTGGGTTTGTGTCCATATATCGATCCAGTTTTCATCTGTCAATGGGTGCCCCAGGTCTGACTCCCATTGCGCCATTGGCATGCGTCTACGAGAGGGTGTGGGGGTGTGCGTTGCTGCTTGAAGGGTTTAAGGGTGAGAACACTGTGGCGGAGCTGAATATAAGAGAATCTATCCGATTACTCAAGCTGAAAGGTTGCCTTGCATTGTTCGAAAGTTCGGGGGCGGCCTTCCACAAAAAGTTGGCCCAATGATTCCAGGCCTCCCGAGATCCAATTTCTGAAGTTGTGGGGGTTGGTTCCGGGGGAGAAAGATGGTTTCATGAAAACCTGCGAAAAGGGGCCCAAACCGCTCGGGATCCCTTTACGTCGCAGCGCCCAATCCCAAGCGTTCAGAGTGTGTTTGGTGGACAATAGCAGGTCGTTCCAGCTCTGCCGTAGTGGGAGTGGGATATGCGGGAGAAAGCGCAGTGGAAGGGGTAGTCAAGATTGTTCTATCTCCACCCATCTGGGGCACCCAGAGATCATCAGCCAAGCATGGGTATGGGCTAGCTGAGCCGCTATTTGGTAGCTCTGTAGGTCTGGGACTTCCAGCACATCCAACCGTGCGTTACCCAACATTGTTTTCAGGGGGATTCTAGCTTTCTTGCCTCTCCAGATGAATTGGAGCAGTTTCTTCTGAAGCCCCCGAAGGGCCGCCAACAGAATCATTACGGGTAGAGATCTCTTGTGACGCCCACCTCTTCAAGTCTTTTTCCAGATTGCGGAAGAGCGGGGGGAAATTTGCGTGGTATACTGTCTTAGGGTCTGCAGTGATTTGGACTCCAAGATAGGGAATCATCTTCTTCCATTGAACGGGGCATAGCAGAGCCAGGGAATCACGGTCACCTGGGGACAGGCCCACTCCCAAGGCCACTGATTTGTTAAAGTTAATACAGAACCCCGTCACTTTCCCATAGCTAGCTATTTCTGCCAGGGCATGTCGTAAGGAGGAGGTGGCTTCCGAGAAAGTGAGCAGGACATTGTCTGCGGAGAGGGCTATTTTATGTTGGGTGGGGCCAATATGGGGGCCTTTGATATTTACATTAGCTCTAATTCTCTGGGCAAAGGGTTCCATAACCAAAGCAAAAAGCAGTGGAGACAGCGGGCACCCCTGACTGGTCCCGAAAGTTAGGGAGATCGGATTGGAGAGAGCGCCATTGACCATAAGAAGAGTTGTCGGGGATTGGTAGTTGGCCAGGACCATCTTCTGAAATGCAGGCCCAAAGCGGAAAGCCTCAAGGGTTTGGCGCATAAAGGCCCAGTTCACCCTATCAAATGCCTTAGTGGCATCCAGGGCCATCAGCACAAGTTGCTGGGAGTTACGAGCAGTGAGGTTGACCAGATCCAGGGCTCTGCGAATATTATCCCCAGTGGACCTATTTCTGATTAAGCCTGATTGGTCCGGATGTATTATGTCGGGTAAGATGGGTGACAGGCGGTTGGCCAGAATTTTAGAATAGATGTTGACGTCTATATTTAGCAAGGTGATGGGTCTGTAAGAGGCCGGATCCTTGAGGTCTTTCCCCGGCTTGGGTAGCAGTATCGTGATGAATTCCAACATAGAGGGGGTGATAGATCCCGATTCCCTGAAGGAGTTAAAAAGGGCTACCATGGGAGCAATTCAATGTGGCCGGAAGATTTTATAGAACCTGGTGGAGAACCCATCGGGGCCAGGAGCTCGAGGTTTGAGAGATTTGATACAAGCCTCTATTTCCTCACCCGTAATCAGAGCGTCTAGGTCTTCTCGAGCTGAGTCCTTCAGGTAAGGTAGTGCCGCCTTTTGTAGGTATTTTCTTTGTTCACTTCGGTCTCTAGGGGGTGCGGTCATCACCTGAGCCAGATGAGCTGCCGCCAGTCGCTGCCTCTCCTGTTCTGCATATTGCACAATGCCTTGGTGGTCCCGCAGACCGATAATTGTGTTGTTCTGCCTCTATTTAGCTAGTTTACTCACTAGCAGTTTGTTTGCTTTATTATTTTTGGCATAATAGAACTGTTTAGTTTTGGCCAGGAGGTGGGTCGTGTGTTCAGTGCAATGAGCCTCAATTTTATTGCGGGCGACGCAGACGGCCCGCTGTGTCTTCGGGGACCAACCTTTCAATTTGTGTGTTTTTTCAGCATCCCGGAGTTCCTCTTCAAGGGCCAGGCGGGTTTGTCACCTGGACTTGTGGTATGCCCCGCCTTGTGCAGTCAATTCCCCCCCGACCACCGCTTCATGGCATCCCAGGTGTTCGCCAGGGAGGTGTCTTCATTCAGGTTTTCTGTGAAGAAATGTCGAATAGTGGTGGCGACTGAGTCTCTCAAGGACCTGTCATTGAGTATTGGGTCAAACAAGGCCCAGCGGCATGGTAAGAGTGGAGTGGGTTGGTGTACTCGGAGTTCCAGTACCACAGTAGCATGGTCAGATAGCGTTCTTGTCCCAATAGACACTTCCTTGACATAGTTTAGTAGTTGTGGCAATGTCAGGAGGAGGTCGATTCTTGAGAAGGTCCTATGAACATAGGAGTAGAATGAGAAATCCCTCTCTGTGGAGTGAAGCACCATCCACGAGTCCACCACCTCTAGCGTTCTGAAAAGGCGTAGGAGGCCCAGCGCCGTTTTGAAATCTTTGGGAGAAGGTGGATGTGATTTGTCGTTCGTGGGGTCCGGGACCCCCCTAAAGTCACCTTCGATCACCATCTGGCCTTCTGAGAAGGAAGAAAGGGTCATGCCCAGGGAGTCATAGAAGGCGGACTGTCCTACATTGGGGGCATATACGGAAACCAACGTATATGGTTGGCTCAGCAAGAGGAATTTGATAGCGACGTAGTGGCCTTCAGGGCACAGTTTCGTGTCTAAGACCTGCGGGTTCAGGCCTTTCCCGAAAAGAATTGCAGCCCCCGCTTTCTTGGTGTCATCGGAGGGTAAGAACTGTAGCAGGAAGTATCTGAACCTGAGACGCCCAAAGGCCAGCGGAAGCAAGTGGGTCTCCTGTAATAAAGCCACTCCGGCATCTTCATCCAGAAGTCGTTGTATGACTGATTTGCGTTTGGTGGGAGAGTTCAGACCCTTAACATTAAGGGAGACAAATGGTAAAGTTCGGCAATCCGGGGCAGCATCTGCATCTACAGGGGAGTCTGAGTGAGGAGGCCGGGACAGGCCAGGATCAGCTGTCACTGTAAGGGAGCCGTAGCTGGAAATTACTCTGCATCTGAACTTTTAACCTGAGACCCCAACGGGAGAACAGAAAGTTATTCGAAAGAGAGGTGCTGGGGTTTCAGGATCAGACTCCCCCCCGAGGCCAACCGGGCCAGAACTATGCACCCCGCCAACGTACCTTGGAAGCAGGCATGAACCGTGGGGGGACCGCCGGAGAGTCTGTAGCTAAAGAATGTAGGGTCAGCATTTTCCATAGTAGAGGCTGGGGAATTGGAGGGGTAGGGAGAAGCAGGGGTCCTTTAGGTGGCATTCAATCAGCTTTTTTTTCCTCCCATACCTTGGTACTCTAGACCAGGAAGCTGGGTTTCGGTGGGGAAATAGGAGTATCGCCTTCGTTGTCTGCTGCAGCAAGGGTTGGTGCGACTCCAGTTGAGTCTTGAGTGCAAAATCTTCTCGGCGTCTCCAAATGACTGATTCTCTGGAGGGAGCCATTGTAAGTAAACTGGAGCGCTGTTGGAAACAGCCATCTGTAATGAATCTGATGGCTTTGGAGGAAAATAATCAAGGTGCAGAAGGATTTCCTTTTCTGCAAAGTAAGAAGTGAGAGGTCTTGATAGATTTGAAGGGTAGAACCTTGGAAGGACAGCTCGTCCCGGGAGCGACTTATTGCCGAAATGGCTTCCTTCGTCGTGTAAAAATGCACTCTCGTTATTACATCGAGAGGGGAGTCCAATTCAAGTGGGAGAATTACGGGCCGAGGTGCACTCCGCCCGGCAAGAAACCAACGCCCTTAGGAGGGAGTTGATTATCACCAAGGACCGCACTGATGAATTAGCCAGACAATTGCACCAAACACAGGCTGGGCAGGCTCCGTTGCCAGGAAGTATTCCGTCGGTTCCAGCATATCCGTCAATCCAGTGCAGGTGGTCCTCCCTGCGGCAGTTCCTTTGGCCCCACTGGAACGTTTTACGGGGGACCCAAGAAAATATGCAGTATTCATGAACCAGTGCCGTCTCCATTTTCTTTGTAGACTCAGAGCCTTTCCTAACGATCAGTCGCGGGTTGCCTTCGTTCTGTCATATCTGAGTGGCAGTGCCGCGGATTGGTCCATACCGTTAGTAAGCCAGGATGACCCACTCCTGCGGGATTTCACTGGGTTTCAACAGGTTACGGAGAAGCTGTTCCCCCGACATAACCAGGGCCAAGCTCTGGATAACGAACTTCTGTCCCTCCGCCAAGGCAGCCAAGATTTGTTAACATATATCGCCATGTTTAACAGACTTGTCATTGAAACTGGGTGGCCTGAGGAGAAACGAACAAGGTTATTCCATCGAGGATTACGGTGGAATTGAAAGAGGTCCTAGCTCAGGTGGTAAACCCGCCAAAAGACTGTGCAGAGTTCATCAACCTAGTGGTGCAGCTAGACCACAGGCTGCAGGATCGAAGGACAGATCGAGCCAGAACGGAGAATCGGACTGTGTATGTACGCTCAAAGGAGAACATTCCGCATTTATCAGAAAACACTTCGGAACCCATGCAAATTGGGGGGTATGGAGCCCATTAACCAAGGCCGAAAGAGACAAAAGGGGACAACAGCAATTATGCCTGTACTTTCGGGAAATCAGGTCACTTCCTCAGAGAATGTCCCATAAAACCCCCTAGGAGAACAGTTGAAGCTACAGAGAAAGAGGGGGGAGAACAAGAGTCGGAAAACTTCCAGGCCCGGCAAGTGTAGAGGTCCGTTTGTCGAGTGAAGGAAAAGAGCCACAGACCTCACACCTTGCCCTGCCTGTGATTTTGGTCATTCACCAACAGCCGTCTCGGATGCATGCTGTGGAGGCATACATAGACAGCAGAGCTGTTGGTAACTACATAGACCAAGGCCTGGCAACAAGGATGGGGCTTCCCCTCTGTCTGAAAACGACAACTGAGAAGGTCACCACTGTCAACGGCATAGAGATAGCTTCTGGTCCTGTAACTCAACGCACAGCAGAAGGTTGAAGGCAATGGCTAAGGTTGAAGGCAATGGCTTCCCTTCTGTGCCAACACGGACATCGGGAAGCCATTGCCTTCAACCTTATCAAGGCCCCTCAGTGCCGTGGTTGGTGGCTCACAAGACTAACATCGACTGGCGAGCCAAAAAATTAGCCTTCTCCAATGAGTGTGCTCATGCGTGATACCAAGTGGAAATGCCATCGTCTGACCCAGAGACACCTGTCCAAGATAAAGAGGTGTTGGTACTGGGTGTAACAAGTACACTACCAAGCGAATACCACGATTTCCAAGACGTTTTCCAAAAGAACAGGCTAATACCTTACCCCCTCACAGGCCATATTACTGTCAGATCGACCTCGTACCTGGTGCACAAATCCTGTGTAGTCGAATTTATGCACTCGCCGATCCTGAAAATATCCACTTGAAATCATATCTGGACCAATACCTGGTAAACGGCTTTATCCGCCCGTCCAAATCCCCGGCAGCTTCACCCCTATTCTTCATACCCAAGAAGGAGGGGGACTTGAGAATGTGCATCGACTAACGCGCACTAAACCAGGTAACAGTTAAAAAACGTTATCCTCTACCCCTTATCCCAGAACTGCTGGATCAAGTCAAGGAAGCCCAAATTTACACCAAATTGGACCTCAGGGGGGCATACCATCTTGTGCGTGTAAACAAAGGAGACAAATGGAAGACCACCTTTCGTACTAAGTATGGGCTTTACGAATATCAGGGGATGCCCTTTGGGCTTTGCAACGCTCCCGCCTGTAAGCGATTTTCAATCAACACTACAGCTAAGTCAATGCCTAGTCTGGGATGCTGAGGAAAACCCTTATTGATGTATTTTTATATTCAGTTCAGTACTCTGGGTGACCACCCTTGTATAACACCCCCCTCTTAGAATCCCCCTGACGCCACTGAGCCAAGAAGTAGGTTTGTTTTGCAAATTAAAAGGTTTATTTGAAATTTTAAACAATATATATATCACACTTCTATAAATTAATATCTGATAGTACACTTAGACATATGATGTTGATCAACAATGGGTAATCTGGCACTAGCACACTTCTTGACAATCAATGAGGAGTTAGTATAGGATGGATAAAGTAGCAAAAATACTTTTATGATTTCAAGGGAAAAGCAATGAGGAATAAAATGCAGTACAGAAATACTTGATATGATTTTAGCAAAAGATAAGATAATCACTTTTTCTCTGGCAATTCACTCCCCTCCCCTATGCAATGTACGAAATGGAAGGAGATGGAAAGAGGAGTACACAGTTCTCGGGAATGCAATCAAATACAATACGAAATTCAGTCCCCCCCCCAGCAAGCTTAGAGGAAACAGGTAGGAGTTTGAAACACAGGCTCAAAATGCTTTTTAAATGTGATGGCAATGGATGGGAAAATGTGCCAATGATTTTAATTCCCTCTAGAGATTCAGGGTGAGTGGGAGATGCGTGTATGTATTAGTTCAGGCTCACTTTAGCAATGCTCTATGAGTTATTACCAAGTTGCAAAAGGATTTTAACAAAGGAAAGAATGGAGCTGCTATTTTGACAAGTGGAGAAATTGAGCCAAAATCACAAATCGCGGTAAATTTCGCGAGTGCGTGAATCGTGATTGTGGAAAAAGTATAAGGAGTATGAAGTCGGTTCTAGGTTCGTTGGAAAGCTTAGATTCTAAGCTTTCAGAGGAAAGTTCCTAGCCCAAACGGTTCCAGAGATACGGATGATTAAATAAAGGTAGTTTTTCGGATTTAAAGTAAAACTCAAAATGACAGGTGACAGCTTGCAGCTTCAGAATTGACAGGTGACAGTTGTGCAGCTTTACAAATGACAGATGACACGATTTCTAGGAGGCTGTTCTACTTAGGTTAAAATAGTTTGGATTAGATTATTTTAACTAAGAGATTGGTTCTGCACAGTTCTGCTAGGTACTCACAATATAAATTTGAACTAGGCCTCGTCACGGATCTGGTCAACACGTCCGGCTGCGGTTCTGTCTGCTCGGCGGGTCAATCAGGCACCGGTTCTGCTCACAGCGATCTGGGTCAGCTCTGCTCTGCTGGTCTAGCCTCTCTGATTCAGCGGCCTCTGGTTCTGGATACTGCTCTGCTTTCCGGTCCGGATCAAGTGGATTCTGGATGTAACACTGCTTTCTGGGTACTGGCAAGAGTTCTTGGCAAAAGAATTCAGACAGCTTGCCCGGCTGTGGAATAGTTTGCAAATGATTTTGAGGCCTGCTGACAAATACTTTTGCTTGCAGTGGGCCTTCTTGGTTCAAAGTTCTGTAGTCTCTGTTTAGCTTGGAAGTCTAAGTGTTGGATCTCTGGATGTGAAGTCGTCGGTCAGCATGCTCCGCAGCAAATAGAATTGAATGCCTCTACCTGTCCCAGCAGTCTCTTTTTATGTGTTTTGAAAATGGGTGTGTGCCTGGGCCTAGCTAAGCCTGCCCCTCTCTACTTGTCATTGGCCCAATTCTCCCCTCTCCCATGATTGGGGGAAGGAAATGGATTGTCATCATGATGAGGTCTGTTTATGGGTCAGAGGATCCTCCCCTGGTCAGTTTGCCCACAAATCTATATTTGATTCAAATACATCTTTCCCAGATATACAATTTGTTGAAATTACATGTGCACATTATATATTCCTTATGGTCCATGCTTGTCCGCCTCTGATCTTCCTGGGGGCTTGCATTCAAAAATGACAACATTTTGCGTTTTTTAACTGGTTTTGCAATATCGGACATTTACCCAAAATTACACACATGTGCGCAAGGAGTATGGACATTAATTGATGAAGTGTCAGATTTTTAACATGCAGACATTTGGAGTGAGACCCTATTTTCTGCTAGCAACCCCCCAGAATACACCACAGGGCCTAACGCCTCTCAAAATGTTCACAGAAAAATCACAAAAATATTACTTATATAATTCTGACAAGTCCGCACTATGAGTTATCTATCTTTTTAAAATTATGCTCTGGTCAAAAAGGGGTGTGGCTTCCCACATCACATGGTGGAATAACTGGTTTATCCACTTTCCCCAAGCCAGCTTGTTCACAAAGGCACAGTTGCCCCCCAGTTTCTACCAAGAGGAAGCTATTTTACGACGCCCCCAATATAAAATTTGCCTGAGTCCAGGACAGGCCTTTGTTCAACTCCCTGTAGTCCCCAGCTGGTCCACCCCTAATCTAATCAGAGAGGTGTTAACTCCTTTTGGCCAGGGGCAGAGTGGCTGAGCATCCAGTTTCAACTCCTGTCGGGCGTAGTTGTCAGGCAAAATTCAGTTTCATTAAGCCAGGTTTCAGCTAAATGTCACTTTTTGTTCCCAGTTTTCTACATTCAAATCAAACTGACAATTTTTTTTTTTTTTTAATTTATTTTTTATTGACAATATACAAGCCAGGGTGGGCCAAGTGGCACATCACCTCAACAATAAATGCACAAGAAATCACATTGTCAGGAACATTTTCTGAATAACTCCCTACCCCTATTCCCCCCTCCCGGTCCCTCCCCCCGAACAATTGTCACGCCAGCTTTGGGGAAGATGCAACTACATTAAGCATAGGGAAGAACATTCGTATAGCACTCAACAAATAAAAGTGATCCTTGAGACAGTGGGGTAAGACCATGAAGCGATTGGGCCAGGGCAAGACCAACCCTCTGAGGAGTGTGGGGACGCGTGCCTTGCAGCCAACAGTTTACACACTTGTTCAATCGCCCCTCTACAATCGCATAGTAATACAGTCATCGTGCAGCAGCACTGCTGTCCATTCTTGGACAAAGTCAGACATGGTATCGTTTGCTATTGCCGAGAGTTTTTCACAGCTGAAAATCACCCTGAGCTTGCAGAGCCATTCCTCTTTGGAGGGGGCCAGGACACTCTTCCATTTTTGCGCAAGCGCCAATCTCCCTGCCCGCAGCATGGCGCCGATGACCTTGGGGAAGGCATTCACCTCTGACTCAGGCATGGGGGAGCCCAGTAGGATTTCCAGCGGGTGCAGCGATGGACCATAGCCCTCAATGTCCTTGATCCAGCTAAGAAGCTCCGTCCAGTATACCTGTATGGACGGGCAGCTCCACCACATATGAAACCAGGTTCCCCGTTGGTGACATCCTCTGGGGCAGAGGGGGGAAACATCTCGGTACATTCTAGACAATAGAGCCGGGGGGCGGTGCCATGAATGAAGGATCTTAAAGCTATGTTCCATAGCTGCTCTGTATAGGGAGCCCGTGAAGATGCACTTGAAAACCGCCCTCCAGGTGTGATCATCTATTGACATTTCCATCCTCTCTTCCCATATGCGCTTAAAGGGTTGTCTGCCTTCTAGGTCCGCTGTAATCAGCACACTATAGAGCTTAGATAGCGAACCTTTGCGGGATCTACTTTTGGCCAGAATAAGTTCGAATGGGGTGAGGGGACGACTAAGCTGCTCGGACCACCTTGGTTGGGTGAGTATCCCTTTCAACCGCAGGAATTCGAAAATCGTGGGGGGCCTATCCACCAGAGCCTCTGTCAAACTGTCGTATTCAATAAAGCCCTCATCTTGTGTAAGCTGTGAGACTCTTTCCAGTCCCATGTCAGACCATGCCTGCATGTCCCGGAAACCTCTCATGTCCAGATCGATGGGCGGGCCCCAGAGAGATGACAGGGGAGAAGGCCATGTAGATAACAAATTGTTGGCTTTGCTGGGTTTCCATAGCGTCCAGAGGACTGCTAAGGTAGGATGTGTCTTGAGTTGTGGGGGGATTGACCTGGGGGAGGCCCAGAGATAGTCCCTAACCTTCCTCGGATGTGCATGGGTGTCTTCGACATACGTCCAAAATGTACGCATATCGTCCCGCATGTGCTCCAACATCACCCTGAGCTGAGCTGCTTTATAATAAAGCCGGAAATCGGGGAGTCCAAAGCCACCATGGGATTTTGGGAGGGTCAGAGTGGAAGTTTTAACCCTGGGCCTTTTGCCATTCCAAATGAAGTGGAGGACACGGGACTGGAGCGCCTCGAAGAAGGCCTCAGGTATCACAACGGGGAGAGTTGAAAAGAGAAAGAGAAGGTGTGGTAGAACGTTCATCTTAACCGAAACCATGCGTCCAAGCCAGGAAAGCGTGAGGGGGGCCCATCTTTTGAGATCGCTACTGACCCGGGCAAGGATTCCAGGGACATTCCATTGATATAGTTGTGACAGGTCTCTGGGGATGATGGTGCCCAGATATCTTGTGGATTCTCGCTCGATTCTAACCCCCTGAATGTCGGTTTTATTCTCAATATCTTGTTCCCCTGGGCCCATTGGCATGATGCTTGATTTGGATGTGTTTACTCTCAACCCCGAAAAGGAACCAAATAAGTGTATGAGATCAAACAGCCTCGGTAGGGATTTTGGAATGCTGGTCAGGTATCCTAGTATATCATCTGCGAATAGGGAGAGCTTAAACTCGCATTCACCACATCGTATACCCATAATTGCCGGGTCGTTCCTAACCGCTATAGCCAGGGGCTCCATGGCCAGGGCATATAGGAGAGGTGACAGGGGACAGCCTTGCCGGGTGCCTCGGGAAAGGGGAAAAGACTCAGATGTACCCCCATTAACTAATACTCTCGCCGAGGGCGAGTTGTATAGTGCTGCGACCCACCTGCAGAAGTTAACTCCCAGTCCCATTTTCCTAAGAACCTTGATCATGTAAGGCCATTCGACCCGGTCGAAGGCTTTCTCTGAGTCGAGTGAAAGGAGGTACCCCTCCACTCCCTGCTTGGTTGCCTCATGCATCAGGTCGAGGGTTTTTCTTATGTTATCTGACCCCTGGCGCCCCGGGATAAAGCCCACTTGATCTCCATGAACCAGGGTAGGGAGGAAATTTGCCAATCTGTTCGCCAGAAGTTTAGCTAGAATTTTGACGTCGGTGTTTAGAAGCGATATGGGGCGGTATGACTGGCATAAGGTTATTTATTTATTTATTTATTTATTAAATTTATATAGCGCGCAGGCAGCCCAGGGGCATTGTGGCACTGTTACTTGCAGGAAGACTTAGTTACAATGTGAGCAGGTTGTGCCTTGGGTTACAGTAAGGCAGTGACCTGTGATCAGATATATCACATAATACATCATACAATACAATTATGAGGGCTAGGCCATGTAATTGTTAGATGAACAGGGTCGTTTTCAGGGTTTTCCGAATGGCGGTCAGTGAGGGTTCAGAGTGCAGGGAGATAGGGAGGGTGTTCCAGTGTACGGCAGCGAGGTACGGGAAACTGGAGCCCCCTGCTCTGGTCTTTTTTACCCTGGGTACTGAGAGCATGCTGGCATAGGGTGATCTAGTGGGTCTTGTGGAGGAGACCAGGTGGATCCTCTGCGAAAGGTACATTGGGGCGGCAAGATGGACACATTTGTGGGTGATGCTTAGAGCCTTGAATAGGATCCTCTCCTTTATGGGGAGCCAGTGGGAAGCTTTTCTGGCAGCGGTGATGTGCTCTCTCTTGGCAATGCCTTGTGCAGCGCGTAGGGCACTGTTCTGTATTACTTGGAGCTTCTCAAGATTTTTGTTGGAGGTCCCAAGGAAAAGAATATTGCAGTAATCAAGTCGCGAGCCGGTTATGGCCCTGGCTATGTTAGTGCAGGTGTCTTTTGACAGATAAGGTCTGATTGCGTTAAGGAGTTTTGCATGGTAAGCGGCAGAGGGGGCAATGGCGTTTACTTGTCTGGTCATGGATAGATTGGAGTCTAAGTAGACGCCTAGTGTTTTTACCGTGTCAAGTACTGGGATCGTGATTGAGTCAATGGTGAAATGGCTGAATTGAGCATCAAGTTTCTTGATGGTGTCAGGGGAGCCTACGAGTAGGAGCTCAGTTTTGTCGGAGTTAAGGCAGAGGCCATTGATAGCCATCCACATTTGAATTGTGTTGTAGATGTTGTTGAGGGTAGCAGAGTCCGTGTCATAGTTGCCTGTCAGAGTGAGAAGGATCTGTGTGTCGTCGGCGTAGTTGGTGTAAGAGATGCCCATGGCGTCAAGGATGAGGAAGAGGGGGCGGGTGAAGATGTTGTAGAGGGTGGGGGAGAGGCAGGAGCCTTGGGGCACCCCACATAGCATGATAGAGGGTGATGCAGTGGCTAGGTCGGAGAAGACCTGCATGGTCCTGCCTTGGAGGAAGGAGGCGATCCATGTAATGGCTTCTTGAGAGAAGTTGGCTGTGGAGGAGAGGTGGTGGCAGAGGATGTCGTGGTCTACAAGATCAAAGGCTGCCGACAGATCCAGGAGAAGGAGCAAGGCAGGTTTGCCTTGGTCCCTTGCGTCGTCCATTTGGTTTTTTAGGTCGAGTAGGGCGGTCTCTGTCCCATGCCTAGGGCGAAAGCCGGATTGTCTCAGTCCAAGGAGGTTCTGTTCTTCGAGGAAGTGCTGGACCTGCAGGTAGGCTGCTTTGTCTAGAATCTTGAGGAGGAAAGGGACAGTGGTGATGGGGCGGTAGTTATTAGGGGAGGTGGGGTCAAGTGTGGGTTTCTTTATGAGGGGTCGGACCCATGCTTCCTTTAGGCAGGCGGGGACTCTCCCCGTGGTGAAGGAGGCGTTGACGAAGGCTGTTAGAAAAGGGGCCAAGGTGTCTGCGCAGTCTTTGATGATGGAGGCAGGACAGGGGTCGCCTTTGCAATTGGAGGGTTTTATGTTTTTCATAATGTTGATCATGTCGTTTTCTTGGACGGTTTTAAACAAGAAGGTGGGTGGGGCCTCAGTGGGTGATGGGGGCAGTGGTGGTGGGGAGGGTGTAGTGTGGGTGGAGAGTGTTAGTTTGGTGTTCAAGATTTTGGCTTGGAGAGAGCTGATCTTATTGCGCATGGCTGTTTGGATGTTGTCACACCATTCTTTGTCCTTAGTGAAGTTTTGGGGGGTGGGTGTGGGGTTCTCAAGTTCCCTGAAAATGGCGAACATTTCCTTGGTGTTCGACTTGGCCTCAGCAATTCTCTCTTCGAAGGATTTAGCTTTGGCTTTAATGATGGCTTTCTTGTAATTAATTGCAAGGGATTTGAAGTTGAGTTTGTCTTTCTCATCCCGTGATGTTTGCCAAAGAGCTAATGCTGCCCGTTTGTCAGAGCGTAGTTTTAGAAGGTCTTGGGTGAACCACGCATTAGCGTGTCTAGTGGGTTTGGTTTTCCGAAGTTTAAGTGGGGCGATGGTATTGATTGCTGCTGTGATGGCGGTATCATAATTTTTTGCCAGAGTTTCCGGGTCGTTGGAGAATGGGGCTGTGAAGGCGGGTCCCTGTAAGAAGGGTAGGAGTCTTTCTTTGGTCAGTTGACGGGCACTCCTTGTAAGGGCAGGAGGCAAGGGAGGAGGGGGGTGAGATGTGGTTGTAGTGGTGGGGATGTTAAAGGTGATGGTGTGGTGGTCGGACCATGGGGTGGGGGTGTTGCCCGTGACTGTGATGGGGCAATTGTGGTGGGCGATCCAGTCTAGTGATCTGCCTAGGGCGTGTGTGGGGTTGTTGATGGTGTTGACGAATCCTAGGGTGGCTAGAGCTGTGTCAAGTGCTTTGGCTGTAGGGTCTTTGGCGTCATTCAGGCCAAGGTTGATGTCTCCAAGGAGAATGGCTTTGGATGACTTTTTGAGGTTGTCCGCCAGGAGGTGGGTGATGGAGGCCTGGAAGTCTCCTAGGGGGCCTGGTGGTCGATAGATGAGGTGTAGGGTGATGGTGCATTGGTGCGAGATGGTGAGTTTTAATTGAAGGTAGTCGCTGTTATTGTTGATAGTTTTGTCAGCCCTTCTGGGTCCTTGCCCTCCTTAGGTAGGACCACTATTAGGGCTGACATCATTGTGGGTGGGAGGGACCCTTGGCTAAGCGCACTGTTGAAAAGCTTGGCCAGAAAGGGGGCGAGTGTGGATCTATAGGTCTTATAGAATTTGACTGAGAAGCCGTCGTCCCCCGGGGCCGTACCACTTTTTAAGGAGGAGATAGTGTCGATTACTTCTTCCGGGGAAATGGGGATTTCCAGAGTGTCGGCTTTGTCCGGTAGTAGGCCCGGGATAGGGAGGGAATCCAGGAATCTATCAACGTCTATCCCATCCCCCTTGTATTCTGAGCAGTATAATTTTTCATAATATAGCCTGAATTGTTCCGCTATCTTGGAGTCCCTTGCAGTCGAGTTACCGTCCGCAGAGCGGATAGAATTCACTCTTCTGTTGTTCCTAAGTTCGCGAAGTCTCCAGGCCAGTATCTTGTCGGCCTTTTCCCCTTTTTCCATATATTTTTGTTTCAGAAAAGAGAGCTTCCTTTCCATTTGCCCTACTTGAAGGTGAGCCAGTCTAGTACGTAGCTTCTGCAATTCCTCCCACTGCCCGGGGAACATCTGTGTTTTCAGCTTACCACCCGGTTGTATGGCCCCTATCTTGGATTTCAGGTCTTTCTCTTCCCGGTCCCTCTCCCTTTTTTTCCCTGCCCCTATGCCAATCAAGGTACCTCTAATGGTTGCCTTAAACGCCTCCCATACTCCCATAGTGCCTACCTCCCCGTTGTCGTTCAGGGCGAAATAATCTTCTATGGCTGTCAGAAGAGTTTGGCGCGTCTCCTTGTCATGCAGAAGGAGGTTGTTACAACTCCAGCGGGAGCTGGTTGCAGGGGTAGGGGGGAGGCCAATCCTAATCTTAACCATGTCATGGTCCGTCCAGGGGACGGTTTCCACCCCCGCGCTGGAGACCTCTCCTTGCATAGTTGAGTCTACCAGAATGTAATCTATGCGCGAGAAGACATCATGAGGCTTAGAGTAAAAAGTGTAGTCGGGGTTTAGGCCTTTCCTGGGTGTACTCGTGTCACACAATCCCAATTCCCCATTCACTTCCTGGAAGGTTGAAGCCAATTTTTTGTGGAGACGGATGTTGGGGCAAGGGTTCACAGCTTTTCTATCCCTCTCGGGACACAGCACCATATTAAAGTCCCCTCCCACCAGGAGGGTACCCTCCGTGAATGCCATTATCGTCCCCTTCATGCCTTCCCAGAAGACGTCCTGCGATTCATTTGGGGCGTATATGCAGACCAAGGTGAACAAACGACCCCGCACATCCCCTTTTACCATGAGATAACGACCCTCTGGGTCAGTTTGGGCCACCTTGAACCCAAAATGAGCCCCGGGGGACACCAGCAGAGCTACTCCCCTCTTCTTGGACTGGGTAGAGGCTGAGAATACCTGATCTATGTTCTTAGCCTTGAGCTTGGGCTCCTTCCCCCGAACCCAGTGGGTCTCTTGCACAGAGAGGAACTGTAGTTTCATCCTCGTGAATTCCCGCATGAGCAGCGACCTCTTGGTGGGTGAGTTGAGCCCCCGAACATTTAGGGACCCCACTGACAAGGATTGGAGTGTGTCATCCATTAGGACGCGTTTTAAAGCACATAACTCCAATTTCAAGGATGCAAGTGCCGTTTCTCCCTAGTTGTTTCAATACCTCGCAGGGGGCTAGTAACGACCCCCAGGGTGTGATCAAATCCCCAAACTTAGGCGTGACATAACAAATCCCCCAACATCCCAGCTTCCCCTCTTCTCTCCCCCCACCCCCCTCCCCCCAGATCGCCTGGTTGTGTTGAGGCATCGTCCCGAGGACACACAACCGGCCAACCATGTCTCCCCCCTCCGGGCTCGTTACCTCATTATACAAACCCAATCGAGCCCCCCCCCCTCTGCGGAATGAATGCAAGGAAGTAAAATCTAGCAACATCCCCCCTTTGCATAGTCAAGTGGATAACATTTTCATCGGTTTCCAGTAGTTTGATTCAGCCGTTCTGAGGGTCCGGCGACGCTGGTGCCACTCTCCTAAATTTCCTTTGGCCTCGTACTCTGCGCCTCTCCTTTGGAGCGTTGCTCTTTTTTGGGCCCTTGGGGCGCGCTCCGGGTCTCGGTCTCCCGGTTCCAGACCCGAACTATCCAGGAGTTCGCCCGTCACTCTTTGGATGTCATCTTCGGTGATCAGGGTATACTTATATCCCTCGAGTTCGAATGAAAGAGAAAAAGGATACCCCCACCTGTATCGGACTCCCTTGGCTTGGAGCATTTTCGTCAGAGGGGAACACAGGCGGCGTCTTGCCAGAATGAAGGCCGACAGATCCTGGTACACCGAGATCTGGGTCCCCTCCCATTCCACCGGGCCCTTCCTGCGAGCCAGTTCGAGGATCCTGCTTTTCTCTGAGAAGTAATGGAAGCGGACTAGGACGGATCTGGGGCCTCTGGAGGCTGCCCCTGCTCTATGGGCCCTGTCAATAGTGGGTTTGTTAGTGTTAGCCCCGTCGAAAAGGACTCTCACCACCGCGTTGACTGCCTTGACAATGTCTGCCTGAGTTTCACCATCTTGTTCCGGGAAGCCTAGGAAACGTAGGTTGCAACGCCTTTCCCTGTTTTCCAAATCGTCCATTTTTAATGAGCATTTCTCTTCTCTTCTCTCAAGCTCCGACAGGCGCATGTCAAATTGTGTCTCGAAAATGTCACTCGAGGTTGTAGTGTTCTCCAATGCCTGCACCCTGTCTTCTATATTGTCCACTTTTTTGTCTAGGGTGTCCAGCCTAAGGGTGATATCTGCACGGAATCCTCTAATTTCGTCCAGCAGGGCCGCCATACCCCTGGAGACTGAATTGGCATCTGTCGCTTCTTGTTGCGTTTGGGCGGCCATTTCAGGGGCTGTAGGGGGCTCAAAGGACGGGCGCCGAAACCTCTGCAGTGTTTCCCTCCAGGTCATAGGCCTTCCCTGGGCGCTCTTGCTCCCCGGTGTCTACCACCGAGTGATTGAGGCCAACGGGGCCTACTCGTCTCCTTTGCATCCTGGGGGGAGCGGGGGCCCCTGGTAGCTCTGCGGCCGAGGGTGGGGACAAGGTTGTGGGGGGGCTGGAGCCCCAGTCAATTCCCCTGTCGAGGGCGGTGGTTTCCCTTTCTCCGATTTTCCCCGCTGTTTTATCCCCGTAGTTGGGGGCCGTGACCTGTTGCGTTTTTGTAGGCTGTCCTTTTGCGGCGTTTGCGGGGGGAGGGTGCCTCCGATTGAGCCCCGTGCCCCTCTCAGTCTCAGGGTGCTTCCGGGGCTTGCGTGGGCAGTCCCTGGCTTCTCTCCTCCTTCCCCCTTATGGGTTTTGTTTCCCCCGGTGGGTGCCCAGCCCCAGGGTGGGTCTCCTTACCTCGGGGGGGTCACTCCCCCGCCGCTCGTGGGGTGCTGTTCCGTTGCTGACTCCCCGCTGGGGGGGTTCCTTGACCTGTTGCGGTGCCTCCTTCTCCCGCTCCTTGGGCCACCTCCTGGGCCGTTACGCCGTCGCGAACGGTCGTCTGGTCAGGGCAGGAGCCCTCGGCCACGATCGCCTGGGCCTTTGCAAGTTTTCTTCGGGCCCGGGCTCGACGCTGCTTTCCGCGGAGCCGCAGGGCCGCAGGGGGGAGGGGCCTCCCGCCCTCGAAGTTCGCAGGCTCAGAGCTCCGGCTCTGGTCCACACTCGGCTCTCAAAATTGGACCGGGGGTGCCCGGCACCTTCACACGGGGGGGGGGGTGTCGCTGTCTCGCTCCGGGGGTGTCGGGGGGGGCTCAGGTCCCTCGATCAGCGCCCTGTTGGGGAGACGAGCGGAGATGCTTCAACACATCTCAGCGCCCCCTGGTGGATCCCGACAATTTTTACCTATACATTAAATAATTACTTCCTTCAAGTCATTTCAGAATATAGTTTTACATTGTATCCACCTCTTAGCAAGTCTTTCCTTGGTCTGGTTTTGTTTCATTTGTTCAGTTTTACACAAAAGTCTGGTGGTTTTAAAACGCCGGCTTTCTGATAGTGGTGAGTACTGGTAATGCAACCATTTTTGGGATTAAGAAAATGAATTCCCCACAGTTCTGGGTTGCTTTTAGCAATCAGCATTGCCATTCCCAATAGTTTCAGGCTACTGTGTGTGTAGCCCAATGGTGGTTTTAGGCAGTGCCCTCCTGTGCTCACATCATAGGCAAAAATGGGTGGCAGCCTATTCTTCATGTTTTCCCTGTGCACTCTCTGGGGAGTTCTGGCCATCATGATGTTTTCCATGCCAGTATTGCACAGTTTTATTGTAGGGCTTGGATGCATGGGTAAAAACACCCCACACGCCGCGTTCCAGTACTTCATCAACGATGTACTACAGGAATTGATTGATGTATGTGCCCTAGTTTACATCGACGACATCTCGGTGTACTCCTATTCTAAACAGGACCATGTCAGGCACGTTCACTCTGTCCTTGCAAAACTCTGACAGCACCAGCTATACGCCAAACTTGAGAAATGCTCCTTCCATGTCACCGAAGTCGAGTTCCTTGGTTTTGTCCTCACTCCCAGAGGTGTCCGGATGCACAAAGTAGATGCCATTCTTAGCTGGCCATCACGTCTTCAGTCAAAGGTGTCCAAAGTATGTGTAACACTCACCTGGTATCCACGGGGACGTCACTCAGCCTATTCTGACCTCTACAACCTCAAACCCTTCCTAGAGTCTACTCGACCGGAGACTGGGCCTGTAACACAGGATTGGTAGAGTTTTACACAATATTGTCTCTGCGTGCTCGAACTCCTTCCCCGAGGTCCAACCCTTACCCTTGGTCCACACCTCACCTTGTTTTCTTGTATAGTGTGCTCTCCGTCCTGCTTTCTGCGCAGGGGTGCGTTGATTGATGCAGGCTCGTTGCTGCCTAGTTACTTCACTGGCGAGAGTCCGATTGGTAAGTATTAAGAGTCTCTATGAACAGTTCTCTAATTCTCGTTCCTTTCCTTCCCCAGGTGATGGCCGGCATCCGGGAATGACGGCGTGCTGCTTGAGGTGAGTAACACTTAAGGTTAGTGAGGGCGCGATGCGCGATGCAACCTCTTCGTACTTGTATTGAACAGAGTTTGTTCTTTCTGTGTCTTTAGGTGCCGCGATGTTTCCAGTGTGGGCGCCTGTTAAGAAGAAGAAAATCGGTGAGTAGCACAATTTGTGGTGCTTCTGAATGCCTACCCACGCTAACCTGGTGTTTCTTTTCCCACTTGCAGATGGATGAGAAGCTCTGGAGATGAAGTTTCCCCAGAACGGCTTGGATTCCGGTAAGCGTTTGAATCTAGTACAGTCTGAAAGTAAGCGATGGTTTGCAGAATGCTTACTGATGCGTTCTTTCTGTCCTTTTCCCTTTTTCTTAGGAAGCGGCATGCCGGGAAGAAAGTAACACCGCCGAAGGAGCCTGCAGAACTGAAGGAGCTACGGAAGATGGGCGAATGCTCCGCAAGGTAAGGCAATTCCTAATGGTGTTCTTGCTCTTGCAGGTGCTGAGCGCAGATGAAAGATGCAGGCCCACTGGAGACCGAGCTGAACACAGTGAGTGTCACGCTGCAGGTGCAGAGAAACGGAAAGCGTGCATCTCGGCCTGGGCATGGCTTAAATAGTCTCTGGGTCTCCCAGGTGTCTCTGGGCTGAACCACACCCAAAAAGCTAGACTGCATATGCAGTTCTAGGAACCGGAACAAGTGGGGGCATCCATCTTGTCCCACCTATGCACTACAAGTCCAATGCTCACTGCCATTCTACGGTGGTGTGTGTGTCCAGTGCCACAAGCGCCAAGTTTGACTCCAAGTGGGTCTTTGGAGGGATGGAGAGGCCCTTAAGGGCCATGTAGATGAACGTGGCCTGATTCTAGCCTGGCTTCTTGGAGGGCTGGAGACATGAGGGGCAGGAATCATGACAGCACTCCCCCTCCAAAGCCCCTCTCAAGGTGGCTCTTCTGTCGGGTCCTGGTTTGGTTGGATGGTTTTGATGAAATCTTTTAAGCAAGCGAGGTGCAATGATGTACTCACAAGGTTCCCATGTCCTGTCTTGTGGACCATACCCCTTCCAGTCTACCAAGTAGTATAGATGGGATTTGAGGTACTTAGAATCCAGGTTGTCCCTGACTTCGAATTCTGGCTCCCCTGCGACTACTACTGGCTGTGGTGGCGTTGCTACGCGGGTCCCAGGTTGAACAGGTTTAAGGAGAGACACGTGGAACACAGGATGAATCTGCATGTTTGATGGTAAGGCTAGCCTGACTGCCACAGGATTTATCATGGCGGTGACGGTGAATGGACCCAGGTATCTTGGACAGAAGGTTCGAGTTCCTTTGATAGGCACATGTTTAGATGCCAGCCAGACTTTGTTTCCAACTTGGTAATTGGGGGCCCTTATTCGGTGTTGATCAGCAAACTTCTTTTGGCGATCCTTAGCTTGAAGTAGGTGTTCGGCTGCTCTTTTAAAGGTTTGAGAAATGGTCGTATGTAAGGTCTTGATTGCTGGCATTTCCAAGGTTGTAGGAACGTCTAACTCAGACGTACGTGGATGCCTGCCATACATGGTATAAAAGGGGGTCTGCCCAGTGCTGGTGTGTAAGGAATTATTATAAGCATCTTCAGATATCCATAATAGGTCAGACCAGCTCCCTTCAGTTTGGTGTAACATGCAGCACAGGTACTGCTTGAGTGTTTGATTTGTCCTCTCAGTTTGACCATCCGTTTGGGGATGGTGACTGGTGGATAGCCAGATGTCGATCTGGGCCATAGAGCAGCACTTTCTCCAGAAGTTAGATACGAATTGAGTGCCTCGGTCTGAGACCAATATTGAAGGAAACCCATGGAGCCGCACGATGCCTTCAAGAAATACCTTTGCCAGTGTGGAAGTGTTTGGGAGTCCCTTAAGTGGAATGAAGTGTGCCATTTTAGAAAACAGGTCCACAACCACTAGAATAGTGTTAAATCCTTGATTGGGTGGTAAGTCAGTAATAAAATCGAGGGACAACGTGTGCCAAGCTGCTGGTGGAATTTCCAATGGTTGTAAGAGCCCAGCCGGTTTCAGCTTGGAAGACTTGTTTTGAGTACACACTCCACAAGATAGGGTAAATTGGATAATGTCTTTATGCCACGTGGGCCACCAATAATTTCATTTCACCTTGGCCAGGGTTTTAGCGATTCCGGGATGGCCTTCGATCACGGAATCATGATAACCGGACATGACTTGTGTAGTTCTTGGTTTGGTAAGACTAAACAGTTCCTGAAGTAGGGCAACTGGTCTTTTATCATGTAATGTTCTCCTTGTGTACTCCATGTTTGTAGTTGCTCCGGACTCATTAAGTTTTGGATTTCTTCATGTAATTCCTTCTGAGTTATGGTTGTTGTGATTCCTAGGAGTGTGTCACTCTGGATAATTTCAATTGGGTCAGCGGTTTGATGCCCTTGCTCATCCACACCCATACGAGAGAGGACATCAGCTTTCCCGTTTTTTACCCCTGGTCGGAATGTGATCACGTAGTCATACTCGGCAAAATAAAGAGCCCAGCGAAGTTGTCGTGAAGATTGAGACTTTGCTGTTTTTAGGTACTGGAGGTTCCGGTGGTCAGTAATTACAGTGATTGTGTGTCTGGTGCCCAAGAGGTAGTGCCGCCAGGCCTTAAAGGCCGACTTAATGCCCAGGAATTCTTTGTCCGTGATAGCGTAATTGAGTTCGGGGGGTGTGAATTTACACGACCAGAAGGCAACCGGGTGTAACTGGCCAGTTTTGGGGTCCTTTTGTGAGAGGACGGCTCCCATAGCCATACTCGAGGCATCAGTTTCCAATAGGTATGGGAGATCAGGGCGAGGGTGGCGTAAAATCGGGGCAGAAGTGAATCTTGTCTTGAGTTCCTGGAAAGCATCTTCGGCTTCTGTTGTCCACTGGAATTTTTAATTGCATTTCCTTAGCAATGATGTGATGGGATGCACAATTTGCGAAAATCCCGGGATGATCCGGCGGTAGAAATTTGCGAAACCTAACATGCTTTGGACCCCCTTGAATGAAGTTGGGGAATGGCCAGTTCAGGATTGCATCTACCTTGTGTACATCCATTTGGATTCCATTCGGACTGAGGATGAAGCCCAAGAATTCCACTTCGGAAACGTGAAATGAGCACTTTTTGAGCTTGGCGTAAAGCTGGTGTTGACAGAGTTTTTCCAACATGGATCGGACGTGTTTAACGTGGTCCTGCTTTGATGCGGAATATACTAGGATATCGTCAATGTACACTAGAGCACATACATCAATCAATTCTCGTAGGACATTGTTCATGAAGTATTGAAATGCAGCAGGCGCATTGCAAAGGCCAAAGGGCATTACTTGCTATTCGTACAAGCCATATTTGGTGCGAAAAGCAGTTTTCCATTCGTCCCCCTTTTTCACACGAACGAGATGATATGCACCTCTCAGGTCTAGTTTTGTGTAGATTTGGGCATCTTTGACTTGATCAAGCAATTCAGGGATTAGGGGCAGTGGGTAACGATTTTTACGGTAATCTGGTTCAGTGCGCAATAGTCAATGCATGTTCTCAAGTCCCCCTCCTTCTTCGGTACGAAGAATAGAGGACTAGCCGCTGGAGACTTCGAGGGACGGATGAACCCGTTGGCCAGGTATTGGTCGAGATAGTCCTTCAGGTGCTGGTTTTCTGGTTCCGTTAGTGCGTAGATTCGTCCACAAGGAATTTGTGCGCCTGGTATCAGGTCGATTTGGCAATCGTATGGTCTGTGCGGTGGTAGGGTATTAGCCTGTTCTTTTTGAAAGACATCATGAAAGTCCTGGTACTCGTTTGGTAGAGTGCCAATTACCACTGTCGCAAGCGTGGAGGTTCTGGTGTCTTTTGGTTGTTTCTCTTGGCGATAACATGTGTGGGCGCAATTCTCGCAAAAGGTCAATTCTTTTGCTCGCCAATCGATTAGAGGATTATGAGCTACCAACCATGGCATTCCTAATATCAACCGGAACTGGGGTACCTTAATGAGGTCGAAAACAATAGATTCTTGGTGTCCATCCTGGCACAGAAGGGTTAAAGCTGCCGTGCATTGGGATACTGGATCAGAAGCTATTTCCGTGCCACCAACAGTGGTAACAGTGTCAGTGGTTGACTTAGGGCGTAATGGAAGCCCCATCTTTGCTGCAAGATCCTGGTCGATGTAATTCCCAACGGCTCCACTGTCTATGTATGCTCTTGCTGTGTGCATCCAAGATGGTTGTTGGTTGTTGATCAAGACCACAGATAGTGCAAAATGGGAGGTCTGTAGTTCACTTTCTTCGCTCAACAAGTGGACCCCTACACTTGCCGGGCTTGGGAGTTTTCCGATTCCTTAGTGGTGTCTTCCTTGTCCGTGGCCCCTATTGTCCTCCTCGGCGGCTTCACAGGGCACTCTTTAAGGAAATGACCTGACTTTCCACAGTATAGACATAGCTGCTACTGTCTCCTTTTATCCCTTTCTGCTTTAGTCATGGGGGATCGGAGCCCCCCAATTTTTATTGGTTCACCTGAGCCTTCTGTTGTTCGGGAAGCATTGTCTTTTGAATGCACATACATAGGGTGTGGGTCCGGTCTGGTTCGATCTGCTCTCCGATCTTGCAACCTATGATCCAGTTGAACAACAAGGTCAATGAATTCAGAGCAGTCTTTCGGGGGTTCACTACTTGTGCAAGAACATCCTTGAGCTCCCCCCACAACCCCTGATGAAATAATGTGGTTCTCTTCTCCTCTGGCCATTCTGCTTCAACTACGAGTCTGTTGAACGTGGCTATGTATGTCAATAGGTCTTGATTCCCTTGACGTAGGGACAGAAGTTCGTTGTCTAATGCCTGACGAGCGAACAGCTTTTCCATCTCCTGCTGAAAGCCTCTGAAATCCTGCAGCAAAGGATCGTTTTGGGCCACAAAGGGTATAGGCCAGTCCGCGGCACTTCCGTTCAGGTAAGATAGTACAAAAGCGACCCGGGATTGGTCATTCGGAAAAGCCCCTGGTGTACATAGGAAGTGTAGGCGGCACTGATTCATGAACGTTGCAAATCTCTTGGGATCCCCCATAAATCGTTTGGGCGGGGCCAAGGGAAATGCCCCAGGAAGGGTTATCTGAAAGGGGTTGGCTGATGGTGCTGGCATTGAGGGCACATTTCCCGGCAATGGTGCATGCCCCGCTTGTGACTGGAGGAGTTGCTGACTTAGATCAGCAGTGCGTTCTTTGGGTACTATCAACTCCCTCCTCAGGGTGTTGGTCTCCTGCCTGGCTGCATGTACTTCGGAACGTAGCTGCTGCAACATGTGGGCTAACTGATCCGTTTCTGGTGTTTCCATGACGCCCAGGTGGATTTTGGTGTGAGGCTTTGCTTTCTGTAACGCGCACCTGGTATCCACGGGGATGTCACTCAGCCTGTTCTGACCTCTACGACCTCGAACCCTTCCTGGAGTCTACTCGACCGGAGACTGGGCCTGTAACACAGGATTGGTAGGGTTTAACACACTATTGTCTCTGCGTGCTCGAACCCCTTCTTCCCCGGGGTCCAACCCTTACCCTTGGTCCACACCTCACCTTGTTTTCTTGTATAGTGTGCTGTCCATCCTGCTTTCTGCGCAGGGGTGTGTTGATTGATGTGAGCTTGTTACTGCCTAGTTACTTCACTGGCGAGAGTCTCTATGAACAGTTTTCTAATTCTCGTTCCTTTCCTTCCCCAGGTGATGGCCGGCGTCCGGGAAGGATGGCGTGTTGCTTGAGGTGAGTAACACTGAAGGTTAGTGAGGGCGCGATGCGCAATGCGACCTCTTCGTACTTGTATTGAACAGAGTTCGGTCCTTCTGTGTCTTTAGGTGCCGCGATGTTTCCAGCGTGGGCGCCAGTTAAGAATAAGAAACGCGGTGAGTAGCGCATTTTGTGGCGCTTCTGAATGCCTATCCACGCTAACCTGGTGTTTCCTTTCCCACTTGCAGATGGATGAGAAGCTCCAGAGATGAAGTTTCCCCAGAACGGCTTGGATTCAGATAAGCGTTTGAATCTAGTACAGTCTGAAAGTAAGTGATGGTTTGCAGAATGCTTACTGATGCCGTCTTTCTGTCCTTTTCCCTTTTTCTTAGGAAGCGGCGTGCCGGGAAGAAAATGACACCGCTGAAGGAGCCTGCAGACATGAAGGAACTACGAAAGATGGGCGAATGCTCCGCAAGGTAAGGCAATTCCTAATGGTGTTCTTGCTCTTGCAGGTGCTGAGCGCAGATGAAAGATGCAGGCCCACTGGAGACCGAGCTGAACACGGTGAGTGTCACGCTGCAGGTGCAGAGAAACTCAAAGCGTGCTTCTCGGCCTGGGCATGGCTTAAATAGTCTCTGGGTCTCCCAGGTGTCTCTGGGCTGAACCACACCCAAAAAGCTAGTCTGCAAATGCAGTTCTAGGAACCGGAACAAGTGGGGGCATCCATCTTGTCCCACCTATGCACTACAAGTGCAATGCTCACTGCCATCCTACGGTGGTGTGTGTGTCCGGTGCCAAAAGCGCCAAGTCTGACTCAAAGTGGGTCTTTGGAGGTATGGAGAGGCCCTTAAGGGCCATGTAGATGAATGTGGCCTGATTCTAGCCTGGCTTCTTGGAAGGCTGGAGAAATGAGGGGCAGGAATCATGACAGTATGCTTGGCTTTGCAAACTTTTATCGCTGATTCATCCCGGGTTTCTCCCAGATTGTGCACCCAATTACTTCTTTATTACGAAAAAACAACAAACTGTTCCAATGGACAGAAGGGGTGGAAAAGGCCTTCCAGGAACTCAAGAAAGGATTTACCTCAACCCCGGTGCTACGACACCACCGCCCAGATCTCCCACATGTAGTGGTAACAGATGCCTCCAGCATGGCATTGGGGGCTGTTCTTTCCCAAAGGGATCCCAAAACAGGCCAGTTACATCCCGTGGCCTTTTAGTCGTGAAAATGTACTACACCTGAACTTAACTATGCAATAACAGACAAGGAACTCCTAAGGCTTGGCAGCATTACCTCCTAGGCGCCAGACATACCATCACAGTAATCACCGACCATCGCAACCTACAATACCTCAAGACGGCAAAGGCTCAATCATCCCGTCAACTCCGATGGGCTTTATTCTTTGCAGAATATGATTACATAATCACGTACCGAACTGGAACGGAATAGCTGATGCCCTATCACGCATTGGGTATTGATGAGAACGCATATTCAACCCCAGACACGGTGCCCATTATTCCAGGTGACAAACTACTAGGACTTACAACAACGTTATCTCTGGACGAACTCCAAAAGGAAATTCGGCTCCTAATGAACACCGAGGCTCTACAAGACTGGATCATTCAAGGTGAACATTACAAAACAAAGAACCAACTCCCGTATTTCAGAGGGTGTTTATATCTACCGAATAAGGCACTACAAGAACAAGTCATTTCTGGTTATCACGACCCCCTGATAGAAGGACATCCAGGAATTGCCAAGACCCTAGCCAAGATGAAATGAAATTATTGGTGGCCAATCTGGCGAAAGTACATTACGCAGTTTATTCTGTCATGTGGCATTTGTACACAGAATAAATCCCAGAAACAAAGACCTGTGGGCCTTCTTCAACCCCTGGAAATTCCACCTGCACCTTGGCACACACTCTCCCTCGATTTCATCACAGATCTGCCTCCCTGTCAAAGGTTCAACACTGTTCTAGTGGTTGTTGACCTATTCTCTAAAATGGCCCATTTCATTCCGCTTAAGGGTCTACCAAACGCATCCAGTCTGGCAAAGGTGTTTTTAGAGCAAATCGTACGATTACATGATTTGCCCTCCGTCCTGATTTCTGACCGAGGGAGTCAGTTTGTGTCTAACTTCTGGAGGAAGAGTTGTGCAATTGCCCAAATCGATATTTCGTCCGTCCAATAGTCACCATCCCCAAACTGATGGCCAAACAGAGCGGACAAATCAGACACTAGAGCAATACCTACGGTGCATGTTACATCAAGTGGAATAAAGCTGGAAGGATGTGCTGTGGATAGCCGAATATACCTACAACAACTCGCTACACATCAGTACAGGACAGAGTCCATTCGAGGCCGTATATGGAAGGCACCCACATACTTCCGAATTAGATACCCCCATGGCCTTGAAAATGCCTGCAGTGAAGACTTTACATACGACCATCACTCAAGCCTTCAAAAAAGCAGCAGAACACTTGATCCAAGCCAAAGAAAGACAAAAAAGATTCTCTGATCAACACCGAAGAAAAACCCCAGACTACCAAGTCGAAGATGAAGTCTGGTTGGCGTCTCGGCACGTGCCCATAAGAGGAACTCGAACATTTCGTCCCAGATATCTAGGGCCCTATACCATCAAGGCTATTATAAATCCCGTGGCAGTAAAACTAGCTTTACCACCAAATATGCAGATCCATCCCGTATTCCACGTGTCACTCTTAAAACCTGTTCAGCCTGGAACTCGGGTCAAAATACCACCAAATCCGGTACTGGTTAACGGAGAACCCAAATTTGATGTCAAGGACATCCTAGATTCTAAGTTCACCAGGTCCAAGTTATATTATTTAGTGCACTGGAAGGGATACGACCCTCAGGACAGGACATGGGAGCCTATCGAGCACGTCCATGCGCCACGTCTGGTAAGACGATTTCATTGGAACCATCTGACCGAAGCAGGGCTAGACGGAGGAAATACCTTGAGAGGGCCTTAGGGGGGAGTGCTGTCACAATCCATGCCCCTGACCCCCTCAGGTATAACAGCCCCCTGGCAGCACTGCCCCAAGGGCCTTAAAACTCCATCAGAAACATACATGGAGTCAGGCACATTATTAGGAATAAAGCAATACCAGCTTGGACCTTAATCCAACATGGCGGCCTATTACACAGCTAAGTTTTTTAGAACCAAGCCATGTGGTCTAGTGTTTTGGGTGTGGCTGGGCCTGGAACTACTTGGCCTGGAACTACTTTACCTGGGCTATTTAAACCACACCCAAACAGCAGAACACGCTTTGCGTTATTCTGCACTCCTGCAGCATAACGCTTACCGTGTCCAGCTCCTGCCAATCTGCTTCTGCGGCGGCCCGATCCTGAAGCCCTAGATCTGGATTCCATTAATAACCTGGAAGAACAAGAACAGCATTAGCGAGCAAGGAGACTTACCTGTGAAGTAACCGGTCTTGAATCCATCCTGCGCTTCGCTTACCTCGCCCATCTCCGGAGTTCGCCACAACCTGCAAAGGTAAAGAAACAAGGACAGCATTAATAACAATTCTTACTTGGGCAAGCAGCGAGTCCTGGCAGCACCCTGCGCTTCTCTTATCTCGCCCATCTCTGGGTTTCACCGCAACCTGCAAGGGAGAAGGAACAAGGTCAGCATTAACAAAGCACTTACCTGGGCAAGCAGCGCTTCGATCGCTCATCGCTCCAGAACATCACCGCAACCTGTGCAAAAAAAGGGAAGAGAACATAGGTTAGCAATTAACACCAATAAACAGTGCAGTGCTCCGCGCATCAATAACTCACTGTGATCTTCGCCATCGGCGCGGCAACTCCGAGATCGCAACCATCCCTGTGAAAACAAAAAGAGACATTGGTAAGGAACAGCGTAGTGGAGCAAGACGCTGAGAAGACAGAGAAAACGGGGGGGGAGAAAGAGACAGAATAAAGACTGAAAAGACATTATAACTCACCTGGAAGACAGCAAGTCGGGGTCACAGCCGGTCTGGACCCGACAAAAGGGTACATGGACCAGTGAAGCAACTAGGTACACGCAACGCCCGCACCACCCACGCGCCCCTGCACAAAGACGTAGAACGGAGAGTTCAACGCACAAAAACCTAAGGTGAGCAATAACCCCAAGGGAGGGGATTTGGACCAGAGGGAGGTGGGAGTCCACCCATCACAGAACCAGTATCTTAATCCTCCATTCTCCTATTATAGGCGCTACCCAACGTCTGGCACATAACCAAGCAGAGAGGGGTCCGGGATAGCGCTTAGACCTCCATCCAGTATTGTGTGGCGCCCTGTGGACACCAGGTGAACGTAACACTCACACAGTGTTATCCTGAAGCGTATACGTACAAGTAGCCAGGAAGGTTGGAATGCAGCCAGTTGGGGAAGAGGCCTCCGTCAACCACAGGCCAGTAAGAGTTCACCAACTTGTAGCAGCATCAGAGGGGGAAGGGTCGTTGAGCGGGCCAGGGCGCCCCAGGAAGTGGGAGAGAAGACCCCCTCTCTGCGAAGTTGCACCACAACAGTAAGAGAGGCCTTGATTCGGGCCGCTGTAAATGTTTAGGAAGTTCAGGGCTACCCTCCTAGCCCTACAGTCAAGAAGCGGAGAAGTCCACTAAATAGGAGCAATGGCCGTGGCTGAAGCTGTGAGCCTCTTTAGGTCACGCCGGAGGAGAGCCGTCGAGTGGGCCGGAGCGGCCCAGGAAGTAGAAGGAAAGTTTCAAGTGGCCATAACTTTCTCGTTCCTCCCCAATGTTTCAGCCTGTGGATGGAGCAGGGCCCCCTTCTAGCTAGGTCTTCTGCTTATGAGGGGGGATCCAAAGAGACTGAGTGCGGGCGGGGCCGTGAGCGAGCCCCCTGTTATGCGGGAACAGTTGCTGTGCTCCTAGATCACCCGCAGAGCTGGCAGGAACTCAGAGCCCAGCGGAGGCGGGGGAGATCAAGGGAACACTCACTGCATCGGCGGCATCCTCGGATTCCAGGGGCCACGCCCCTCAGCACAGTGGAAATCTTTGTTGTGCCGAGCCTGGCACAAGGGCTACAGCGTCTGCCCCGGAGTGAGTAGGCGGGAAGCAGGGGACGAGCAGTCCACATCAGGGGGCTCCAATGGGGCTGCCCCCGGAGTCAGAAGGACCTCGGAGGAAGGCACCAGCGTCCAGGCCTCAGGCCGATGGAAAGTCGCTGCGGGCAGGGGCTCCGTGGAAGAGTGGGTCAGCTGTTGCGCTCTCGCGCGTAAGAGCAATGCCAGGGCGAGCCCCCGCCTGCCATCTTGGGTCATCCGGCACCAAGGAAGCAATGCCAGGGAAGCATAATTCGGGGTTTCCCAGGGCCGAAACTCCCCAATCTTCGGTCAGCTTAAACAGAAATGCCAAAGCCATTGAACATCCATATATTCAGCAGGCCCGGAACGGAGGCCATCAGAGGAGCTGCCGCATCGACGGTGCTCCAAGCCACGCCCCATATTTCTTTCTTTAAAGTCTTTTGGTTTATGGTAATGCGGTTTCCAAGGTTCCCCAAATTGATATCTCATATAAGGGGAGTTGTACCACTGTCACCATTGTACTTGAAATCTACTTGGTTGATATTCAAAATATGTTCCCAACAGAGTATGGTATGAAAAAAGGGGGGAGAATAAATAGCGTTATATAAAGTGGTCTTGTACAGTCCATTTTTCTCATTTTGGGTGCGTCGTATTGCATATTACATAGAGAGAAGGACAGGGAGAGTAGGTGTATGGGGGTAGGGAAGGAGTGCTATTAGAGCATGTGATGAAGACCCTGTCAGTAGCTGGCCGCTGTGGGTGCGGGAGGGGGTGGGCCCTGTCCCTTTATGGTGTTCGCCCATTTCCTGTGTGAGTCACAGCTCTAGTGTTCTTGCCAGACATAGCATATGAGGATGGGCAACTCATGCAGCAGCATGGCAGAAGTGCCTGCAGCACACATGTTGAAGCTGCTGTCATCCTTCATGAGAGAGCAAGAGGAACATCCACTCTGTGTGCCAGACACACATTGGAAAATCAAAATGGTGAACAAATCTGACTTCAGCTTGGTTTCTAGTGCTACAAGCTTCTACAGAAATCAATCACAATCAGGTGAAATGAGTATGCTAGAGCCATTGCTCCAATCTCATCCCAGCTTCCCTGACTACCAAGAGGTATCCCCACTACTGAGCGGGGTGGCCTAGAGGGAGGTGCTGGACCCTCATTAAAAGGAAAAGGGAGTTGTGGAGCAGTGTGGGTGTCAGGAGTTGTGAGTGAGTACTGGAGGTTATTGGAAGTGGAGAAAGACAGTGGGAGAAATAGAGGAAAAGAGGAAAGGTGGTAAAGGGAAGACAGGAGATGAAGGGAGGAGAGAAGGCATTAGGAGTAGAAGGGGTGAAGTGAGGAGCAAAGGTGATGAGAGGAGAGGATGTGGATAGAGGTGAGAAGACAATGTGAGGAAAGGAGGTAAAGAGGAAGAGGAGGAGGTTGCAAGGAGCGAGAGATGGGGAGATTGGAAGAGATGAAGCGGTGGAGAGAAAATCATAGTAAAGATTAGGGGATGAGAGAATAGAGTAGATGAAGAGAATATTAAATGGTGGAGTTAAAAGAATGACCTATGGGGGAAGTTGGAAGACAATATAGGAGTACGGTCTGACAAAGAAATAAGGTGGATGTTCAGAGAAAGGAGAGGAAAGAATCTTAGGAAACACCTAGGAAAGGAGAGGTGAGGTGGGAAGTACATAGTGAAGGGCTTTTGGAATACATATTCTGGAGGAGAGGATAAAGGCCCTTAAGGGTGAGGTTGGAAGTTGGGAGTTAGAAACACAAGGGGGATTCAAGAGACTGAGGAGAAGGTGAACCTCAGAATTTCCAGGGGTGACACCAGGAGCACTGGAGGCATGACTATAGGGCAGAGTGTTAAAGATATGTATCAAGAGTAGAATAACAATGGACCCTGGGGTGCCATAGCTAGAACCTTGAGTTTGAGAAGTAGCAATGTACTGCAGGGCAAACTGTTAGACATGCTACCTTTGCTAGACTTGTGGTGAAAGCTTTCAGACTTTGCCAGAAATTACCCACCCCAACATTTTCCCTCATTCAGGTCAATCGTGCTGACCCACGGGAAGATTGAGACACGTGATAGACCGGGTAATCCCAGAGCTGATGACCAAAAGTCGATGATAAACATCTTTTGGACCAAGAGACAAGAATGAAGAGTGGAAGACTCTTTAGAAAACCTAGGACTTTGTGTCACCATAAATTGATTACCAGCCTAATTAGGATAACTGGGCTGAGATTTGAACTGCTCCGCTTGAGAAGCCATCCTGTTATTATTGAAGATGCTTTACTTATTTTGGCCTGACTTTATAAATATCCCTAATAAACCTTTTGTAACCTCCCATTGGGGTCTCTGCCTTATGTGGATCTGTGTTGGCTTCATGACAGGTTTCAATGGGCAACAATGTGTTCCTGGAAATGCAGGGTCTTCAATTCTTGCCTGAAGCACAGGATAAATGGGGCCAATCATATGAGTTCAAAACAGAAGCAAAAGCTAATGTGAACCATATAATAAAGTATTATTAAATAGTCAATACTTATTCATTGTTTTCAAGAATTTAATGAAACCCAGCTAGTGTCTTTGTATTGCAACCACAGGAGGCACTACTGTAGGAAATACACAGAGGGATTTGCTGTGGTACTGGAGAATTTCTGTGAATCTAGTCACTGCAATTTTGTTTCAGTAGCATTCCATTTTGCTTTGAACCTTTTTTTTTATTAGCAAAGGTCATGTCCATGGTATTTTCTAATGATTCATCCAATGATTTTTAATATATACAAATATCAGCGATACATCTATAATCAATAATCATTGGCCATCTTGACAGTGTACCTAATCATGCTCAGATGCAGGAGGTGTATATATGTACAGTAGTTACAAATAAACTAAATGTTTGCATACAAAATATATGATATCTGTGATGGGGCAGCCAGCCACAAATAACCACACTGACTCCTACAGTAAATTAAAGGGTGTTTATTAAAGACTTTTGATGCTCAGAATGGTTGATTTGCATGGTTCTTTGGGATCTAATGGTGCTGGGGATTTTGCTGCTAAGTGCCCTTTCCTCTCTCAACTTCCCGGGCGTGGGTCCCGTCTCCCTAGCCCAGACATCCCTATCGGGGTGGTTAGTAACTCTCAGATCGGTAACACCGATCTGTCTTTCTTCTTCTCTACACTTTAGATGTTTGCCCTGAGACGATGGCTACCTGACTCCATAGGGAACCTCTAACATTCCCTCTCCTGTCATCAGTTATAACTCAGGGAATAGGGAATGGTGCCTTCTTTAGTCCAGTGTCACGCTCACACCTTTCTCATCCTCTCATACCTGACCCTTCACTATCTTTATCCTATATGCTGCTCTCCTTCCATCACACTACTGGGCCTCCAATCTCTCACTCTGCCTTTTTACCTACACACTTCGATCTTACTTCCTTTTACACTCCTATTCTTACTACTGCTTCTATCTCCAACTATCCCCCTTCCTCCGTTGTTCCTTTCCTTTCTTCCTCTTACTCGACTCTCCCCGCTGCTTACTGGTTCTCTAGTTAAGCTTCTGTTTACACTAATATCTACTCCTACTCTCCTACTCACTTTGGCTCTTCCCTCTCTACCACTACTACTGTTCCTATTCCACTACTACCACTACCTCTCTACTACCACTGTCTTCCTCTCTCACCGGACCTCCACGGATATCGTTCCTTGCTCACCTCTCTCACTAGTTCAGAACCCCAGGGACACCCAGGGATAAGGTGCCTTGCACATCCCTCTACTACCCACAATCACCTGTCTCCTTCACTTGTTACTCCCACCACCTACTTTACTTACATCCTGTTACTACCACCACCTCTACCACTTCTTCAGTCTGCCACTACTCCCACTGTACATATAATACTCATACCCTCCCTCTCTCACACAAACACTCCACAGACCTCCCCCTTAACAAAAGCCTCCGCACTTCAGCAGCTCTCGCCTCCTCTGGTCTCTTAGACATCCTTCTGTGCAGCCAGTCCTCACCCAACTGAAGGCCACGCCAAAGAACTGCCAAGCTCCCTCTCATATATCTGTCCCCCTCTCTGCATTTGCCACTTACCCTACCAATGGCTTACCTTGCTTTCAAGAGGTGTGACAGGGTAAGGCTTGGGAGGTTACATAAGGGGTTTAAGCCATGCCTCCTTTTCTACACGGCTTTGCTGTATTGGGGAGTTCCTCTTGGTTAGCTGGCTCTACTCCTTTTCTGGTCTCTGGTTTTACTTGCACAAATGTTGTGCAGCATGACGCCAGGTCCTGCCATGTACGATCCTGGCAGGTAAGGAGATGGTGGGAGTATGCCTGTCTACACATTGGCTGGCACCCAGGGTTGTTGGTGTCAGGCTCCCTCCCACCCATCACAGGGCTGAATCAACAGCCCTGTCACATAGAAGGACATGCATGGCTGTGGACTAATGAGAAATAGTAATGTGATTCCTACCTGCCCACCAAGGCTCAATGTGTAATATGACTGAAGATCTTTATTTATATTAAGCACACTATGGGCACTATAAAACATACCAATTCAAATGAACTACTTATAAAATTGATAATCAACAGGTAAAAAATCTTTTCTCAAAATGAGAATTTCAAAGGATGTTCCTCATTCAATGATATAATGTGATGTTTTACACCACCAGCCAAGACGTTGTACAGACGCAAATAAATCACAATCTATTTTAAAACTAAATGTTATATACATCAATGAAAAATCAAACTTCCAACCAGAAGAGAAAAAAAGGCCATACCTTGTGAGAAGTTTTAAAAAAATGATAAATGACTGGGGGTGCTGTTGCACGGCCAAGAAGATGGCTGCTGCCTGAAACGCTCCGGCAACGGCCTGTAATCCTCCATAAAAATCCTCTGAATTAGGTCCCTGTCTCCAGCGTACAGCCTGCAGAGCAGTATCCTGAGTGTGTGGAGCAATGACTGATTACGGTCCCGACAGAAAAGGGTGCCTCCATGAAGAACATTGAGACGGAGGAAGGCCAACGCTGTCTCCATAACACCAGTGAAACAGACTGGGAGGAGCGACGGTCTGGGCCCGCCAACACCCGTGGGGTACAGACTGAAGGCAGCTCTCAATAGCGGACTCCGGTGCCCGGCGCTGAATCGCACTCGTCCCGCCCTCCTGGTACATGAGGACTACTGTATGAGACGCCACCTTCAAGTGTCGACTCCGGGGGGGAGCCGGGGTGGCGGGATGGATGCCGACCGCCTGACGCCTGCGGAATACTCATATGAGCCCCCATTGCGTGTGCGCCTGGAGTCCCCCTCCACTGCCACCATTAACTATGCAGTGGGGACCCACAAGGAGCTTGCTGTAATGCTCACCTGATTCCCACGGAGGCGCAGGTCTGGCTTCGAGTGCTGATGCTTCTTCAATGGAGAAGCGCAGGACTCTGAAGATGGACAGGAAGGGCCATCTACTCTGGCTTCTCCGGCTCGCAGGGATATTCCCCTGTGTGTGAAAAGGGAGTATTACCTACTGACTGAGTTATGCTCAAGCCTCCCACTTTCTTCCAACCCTCCACGATACCCTTCCACGATTCCCCGTGAAGTCTCACCTTAGGGTCTGAAAGGACAAGCTCTCCACCTGCTTCTGACGCAGGGGCACGTTGAACCCAGTTACTTCACTGGATTGAGGTTGGATGGGAGTTCAGGTAAGCTTGATTATACTGGTAAGGCGCTGTAAAAGTTCTGTTGCAAGTTCAAAAGTTCAAGCTTTAAATAATAATGTTCATTGTCTTTTTTCAGGTGATGAATGAAGATTCCTTTGGAGACTTCTTGCAACAAAGCGCTGATGTTGATGTCTTTTCCCCATAGGGGCTGGGGTTCGGAATGCCAGAAATATGGCGCCGACCCGAAGTGAAACGTGCAGTTCCAGTAAAGATCTGGTAAGTCTTAGATGAGCGCTCAGGTGATGTTTTTGCATTCGCTCATCTAATGTCTTTGTCTTTTTTCCCCCATAGGGGCCGGGGTCCTGCTTGGAAGCAGCAAGACCCCAAATGAAATGGGAATGACCCAACAGGGAAGTGGCTGTGTATCCGGATGATCGCTGCTGAAGATGGAGGAACCCAGGAAAGGTGAGTGAAATGCAGCGCTGCAGCGATCGTAACGAAATGCTTTTAAAAATGATGTCTTCCCTTTCAGGATCGTCGGTGATGTCTCCGTGGTGCAGAGTAGCTGGTAGGTCTCTTGTCTCCCTTTGCAGGTGACCCAGGATGCTGACAGGCGTGGCTGAAGTCCAGATGCAGGAGCTGACACGGTGAGCGTCCAGCTGCGAGGAGCAGAACAACGCGAAGCGTGAGTTGCTGATCGGGTGTGGTTTAAATAGCTTTGGAAGAAGTTCCAAGTGTGTATCCTTCCTCCGATCAGGTATGTATCCTTCCCAGACCACACCCAGGTGGAAAGTAGTCCCACAGGTAAAGTAGTTCCTATTCAGACCTCAAGAGGGCCTGGATGTGGCAGCATGGTCTGCATCAGGTAAGTGCACATTAAAACACTTGAACACATGTCTAGCTTTATGAGCCTGGCGCCTAAGGCGCCAGGACAGAGGTCCAACATGAGCCTGGCGCCTAAGGCGCCAGGACTGCGTCCAAAGGGCCCCAGCTTGGGCCCGCTAGCACTCCCCTGGGGGAAATGATGCCTGCCTCTGGGGTTGCTGGGTCGGACCTGGCTCCTTGGAGGTAGGCATCATGACAGTACCCCCCCTCAAGGCCCCTCCCAAGGTTCTTCCCTCCGGGGGTTTGGGCTTGTTCGGAAATCTCCGGTGAAACCTTTGTACTAATCGAGGTGCGTGGACATGGTTACTAGGCTCCCACGATCTCTCCTGAGGTCCATATCCCTTCCAGTCAACAAGATAGAAGAGTTCCGACTTTACCACCTTGGAGTCTAAAATGTCTTTAACTTCGAATTCTAATTCCCCTTCAATTTGAACTGGATCTGGAGGTTTGGACAATCGGGTTCCTGGTTGTACTGGCTTCAAAAGTGATGCATGAAAAACTGGATGAATACGCATGTTGGACGGTAGATCCAGTTTAAAGGCCACTGGGTTGATTATAGCTTTGATGGGATAAGGTCCTATGAATCTGGGATTGAAGGTTCGCGGGCCCTTGAGGGGTAAATGTTTAGTTGCTAGCCATACCTGGTCTCCTACTTGGTAAGGAGGAGTTTTACTTCGGTGCAAATCAGCGTTTTCTTTATACTTTTTCTTGGCTTGCTGTAAATGAGGTGCAGCTTCTTTGAAGGCTCGGGTTATTGTGGAATGCAGATGATTTACTGTGGGCATTTCCAGGGTCAGAGGTGGATCTAGATCAGAGGTCCGAGGATGGTGACCATACAAAGTATAAAAGGGGGTTTGTCCGGTTCCAGAATGCACTGAATTGTTGTATGCATATTCTGCAATCCAAAGGATGTCTTTCCAATTTAACTCGGATTGGTGTAACATGCATCGAAGATATTGCTCGAGAGTCTGATTGGTTCTCTCGGTTTGTCCGTCGGTCTGGGGGTGGTGGCTGGTGGATAACCGCACATCTATTTGTGCTAGTTGGCAACACTTCTTCCAAAAATGTGAGATAAATTGACTTCCACGATCCGAGACTAAAATGGAAGGGAAACCATGTATGCAAACTATATTCTCCAGGAATTCCTTGGCCAAGGTGGAAGATGAAGGCAAACCCTTTAAAGGGATAAAGTGGGCCATTTTGGAGAATAGGTCCACAATTACAAGGATTGTGTTGTAACCAGCACAAGGAGGCAGATCTGTTAGAAAGTCCATTGACAGGATGTGCCATGGTGCCGGTGGAATATCCAAGGGTTGAAGTAGGCCGGCTGGCCTTTTCTTTTGAGCCTTGTTTTGGGCGCAAATTCCACAAGACAGTACAAAAGACTTTATGTCTTTTCTCCAAGAAGGCCACCAGAAGTGGCGTTTGATTTTCTTTAGAAGAGCGGTGATGGGTTGGACTGTTCGGGAAAATTCCGGGATGAATCTTCGATAGAAATTGGCAAAGCCGAGCATGCTCTGAACTCCCTTCACCGAGCTTGGAGATGGCCATTTGAGGATGGCGTCCACCTTTTGCGAGTCCATTCGGACTCCTTGAGGTGTCAGGATGAATCCGAGAAACTCAACTTCTGTGGTATGAAAAACACATTTTTCGAGTTTTGCAAATAGTCTGAGCTGGCGCAGTTTCTCAAGAACTGCCCTAACATGTTTTCTGTGATCAGATTCTGAAGAAGAGTACACCAGGATGTCGTCAATGTAAACAATGACGCAGACATCGATAAGTTCCCGAAGAACATCATTCATAAAGTACTGAAAGGCGGCAGGTGCATTGCACAAACCGAAGGGCATCACCTGATATTCGAAGAGCCCAAATTTGGTGCGGAATGCAGTCTTCCATTCATCGCCTTCTTTTATGCGCACCAGGTGATAAGCTCCTCGGAGATCTAACTTGTTGTACACACAAGCGTCTTTCACCTGGTCGATAAGCTCAGGGATCAAGGGCAGAGGATAACGAATCTTAATCGTTATTTGATTTTGGGCGCGATAGTCTATACACGTTCTAAGGTCGCCTTCTTTTTTTGGCACGAAGAACAGAGCTGAAGAGACAGGAGACTTGGACGGGCGAATAAAACCATTGGCTAGGTACTGATCTAAATACTGACGCAAATGCAGGTTCTCAGGTTCCGTAAGAGCATAAATCCTACTACAAGGTAGTTGAGCATTGGGTACCAGATCGATCTGGCAATCATAAGACCGATGGGGAAGTAATGTGTTAGCCTGTTCTTTCTGAAAAACGTCTTGGAATTCTTGGTATTCTGACGGTAGCTGTACAGGGGTGGAAGTTGCTGTGGCTAGACCCATAACTGGATTTCTTGGATAACAAGTTGGTTCACAATCAGGAAAACCTATCTTTTTTGCTCGCCAGTCAATTCTGGGATTATGTGTTTCTAACCAAGGAATTCCAAGAATTACTTGAAATTGTGGGGCCTTGATCACATCAAACACGATTGCTTCCCGATGTCCATCCTGACCCACCAGTGTCACTTCAACAGTGGAATGCGTTACAGGCCCTGAGGCTATTTCGGTTCCATCTACTGTAGTAATGACATCTTGGGTTACTTTCAGGCGGAGAGGAAGCTTAATCCTGGAAGCCAATTCACGGTCTATGTAATTTCCAATAGCTCCACTGTCGATGTATGCTTTTATGGCATGCAACTGCTGAGGCTGTTTTGGGTCCACAAGCACCATTGGCATGACGAAATGCGAGGTCAAAGAGTTAGTTTTCAAGCTCGGCAAGCGGACCCCTACGCTTGCCGGGCTAGGTCGTTTCCCGAATCAGGTGTCACTAATTCGTTATCAGTAGCTCCAACCACCTTCTTAAGTGGTTTAACTGGACAATTTCGAAGAAAGTGACCGGAAGTCCCGCAATACAGACAAAGTTGCATTTGCCGCCTTCTCTCTCGTTCTTTCTGCATTAATGGTCCTTTAACACCACCGATTTGCATAGGTTCAGATACCTCGGTACTCTTGGAGGTAGCGTGGATTTTGCTCGGTTTTCATACTTGACCCGATCTGCTTTTCTGTTTTGAAGTCTGTGATCAAGTTGAACCACCAAGTCAATGTAGTCTGCGCAGACCTGGGGTGGGTTTACTATCTGAGCTAGAACATCCTTAAGCTCTCCGCGCAGGCCTCGATGAAACAATGTGATCCTTTTGCTTTCTGGCCATCCACTTTCCACAACCAGTCTGTTAAAGGTGGCTATGTAGGATAGAAGATCCTGATTACCTTGTCGTAAGGATAGCAGTTCGTTATCAAGGGCCTGTCCTTGAGAGTGTCAAGCGAACAATCTTTCCATGCTGGCCTGGAAGCCCTGAAAATTCTGGAGAATGGGATCATCCTGATTTACCAATGGAATAGACCAATCGGCAGCACTGCCACTGAGGTAAGATAGTATAAAGGCTACCTTGGTCTGGTCGTTAGGGAAGGCTCCGGGTCTGCATAGAAAGTGTAAATGACATTGGTTCATAAAGACGGCATATTTCTTGGGATCCCCCGCAAAACGTTCAGGCGGGGCCAAAGGCATGTGTCCAGGTAGATTAATTTGTACCGGGTTACTCAAACCCATTGATGTGGAAATGTCTCCGGAATTAGGTAAAGGAATGTGCCCTGCCTGGGCCTGTAATAACCTTTTGGCTAGGTCATCAGTTCTTTCCTTAGATAAGATCAGTTCTCTTTTGAGAGTGTTAGTCTCCTGGCGGGCTGAGTGCACCTCTGCCTGTAATTCCCCCAAAAGCTGGGCCAGCTGGTCAGTCTCGGAAGTCTCCATAGCGCCCGGGTGGGAAATTGTGGGTAGGCTTCGCGTTCTGTAACGCTCACCTGATTCCCACGGAGGCGCAGGTCTGACTTCGAGTGCTGATGCTTCTTCAATGGTGAAGCGCAGGACTCTGAAGATGGACAGGAAGGGCCCTCTACTCTGGCTTCTCCGGCTCGCAGGGATATTCCCCTGTGCGTGAAAAGGGAGTATTACCTACTGACTGAGTTATGCTCAAGCCTCCCACTTTCTTCCAACCCTCCACGATACCCTTCCACGATTCCCCGTGAAGTCTCACCTTAGGGTCTGAAAGGACGAGCTCTCCATCCTGCTTCTGACGCAGGGGCGCGTTGAACCCAGTTACTTCACTGGATTGAGGTTGGATGGGAGTTCAGGTAAGCTTGATTATACTGTTAAGGCGCTGTAAAAGTTCTGTTGCAAGTTCAAAAGTTCAAGCTTTAAATAATAATGTTCATTGTCTTTTTTCAGGTGATGAATGAAGATTCCTTTGGAGACTTCTTGCAACAAAGCGCTGATGTTGATGTCTTTTCCCCATAGGGGCCGGTGTTCGGAATGCCAGAAATATGGCGCCGACCCGAAGTGAAACGTGCAGTTCCAGTAAAGATCTGGTAAGTCCTAGATGAGCGCTCAGGTGATGTTTTTGCATTCGCTCATCTAATGTCTTTGTCTTTTTTCCCCATAGGGGCCGGGGTCCTGCTTGGAAGCAGCAAGACCCCAAATGAAATGGGAATGACCCAACAGGGAAGTGGCTGTGTATCCGGATGATCGCTGCTGAAGATGGAGGAACCCAGGAAAGGTGAGTGAAATGCAGCGCTGCAGCGATCGTAACGAAATGCTTTTAAAAATGTCTTCCCTTTCAGGATCGTCGGTGATGTCTCCCTGGTGCAGTTTAGCTGGTAGGTCTCTTGTCTCCCTTTGCAGGTGACCCAGGATGCTGACAGGCGTGGCTGAAGTCCAGATGCAGGAGCTGACACGGTGAGCGTCCAGCTGCGAGGAGCAGAACAACGCGAAGCGTGAGTTGCTGATCGGGTGTGGTTTAAATAGCTTTGGAAGAAGTTCCAAGTGTGTATCCTTCCTCCGATCAGGTATGTATCCTTCCCCGACCACACCCGGGTGGAAAGTAGTCCCACAGGTAAAGTAGTTCCTATTCAGGCCTCAAGAGGGCCTGGATGTGGCAGCATGGTCTGCATCAGGTAAGTGCACATTAAAACACTTGAACACATGTCTAGTTTTATGAGCCTGGCGCCTAAGGCGCCAGGACAGAGGTCCAACATGAGCCTGGCGCCTAAGGCGCCAGGACTGCGTCCAAAGGGCCCCAGCTTGGGCCCGCTGGCACTCCCCTGGGGGAAATGATGCCTGCCTCTGGGGTTGCTGGGTCGGACCTGGCTCCTTGGAGGTAGGCATCATGCCACTTGCCTCCTAATTTGAACTGCAGCTGAAGCTGCCCACCATCTCCGCAAGCAGCCCCTTTATGCATCAAACTCATGTGGCGGACCAGGGAGGACACTGGCCGAGTAGGCCTATGAGTGGCAGGAAACGCAGTTCCGACAGCTAAGCCACCAGGTATCCCAACGGCTATTCCCTTCATTATTTTGGCACCACCGGTGTAGTTTCCCCCTCCCTGCCCCCACTTCATGGGCCATCGTAGGAACACATATCATCTGGGCCCGTATTATTAGAAGGAGGCAGACGGGCGGCATATGCTTATACCTCATCGGCACGGTGCCACAAACACTGTGTTGTTGACCGGGGCTCCTAAGCCTGTGGCCTGGATCCCAGTATAGAGAGGAGAATATACACAATCCACAGGAGAAGCAGGAATATGTGGCATAAACCTGATCTGCAACAGGAGTAAGATCCCACAGCTGCATATTGGTGGCCATCTTGTTGTGAAATTACCAGGATCCAAACACAGCCTGAACTTGGACGATGTCCCTGCAAGCTCCTAGAAGGTTCCCACTACAGTACACCCTCCAATAAGTGCGGGATTCCCCCAAATATTGCCCAATATAACCCAGTGTCTACTTCTCCACCCCAGATCCTGAGGAACTGGCTATGGGGTGCGCGACCACTTAATACCCTATAACAGACCCAGAGATTGGCGGTGCCGTCCCGCTTCACACCCTAGGAGACTTCCCAGGCAAACAACTATGTCATAGCACCACTACAATGAGGCATAGTGACCTCGACGAAGGGGGAGCCACTACTGGTTCGGCGCAATCGTCAACCCCAAAAAACAGGCTAAAATTGGCAAATTTGCCTGACAAGATCAGCCTCCGCCCTCTCCTCCCCCAGTCCAGAACCAGACCTCAGCTCAGGTGGACATGGTAGCACTAACCCAGACTCTGCTGGCCTTAAAAAGCAGCACGGACAACCTGGGGGCAAACATTGATGCCCTTACCTGCAAGGTGGATGTCTCTGCTATACAAATTGATAAGCTGTGCGGCCAGATGTCGGAAGCAGAACAGAGGATAGCAGAGGGCGTGGACAAGGTGACCGTCCTACATCTGGAAGTGGCTGACCTACAACAAACAGTGAAGAACGTAGTTATGAAGAACAATGATCTGGAGGGCTTGAAAGACCACAAAATGAGGCTTACTACAAAGAAATGGAAATAGCCAGTCATAAGGTTCAACAAAACATTTAGTACAGCCTAGACTGGGATCTCAGCACCCCAAGATGCATGTGTAAAGACACTGTGGCGGGAGAGAGCCCCGAACAACCAAATACTAAACATTTGAAACACTTGACCAGCCCCCTCATGTGATAGGGTCCATAGGTTCATGACCTTTCCACGTAGGTAATGTTACTAAAGCAACGAGTTTGCATTTTCTCCCTATCCTCCTATTGACAATTTACTGTCTGGGAGCAGGGCAAAAAAGTGCGTGGGGGCATATCATGTTCCCTGGTACAAGGTAACATTTGCTGTACAGCTTATATGTATTGCTCCTGGGGCCTAAGGTCTGCTCTAAAGCCTGGGAATAGGGTCTTTCTGTCATGGCCACAGGCCCTAGAACACAAAAACCACACCATCTAGTGATGGGGGCAATGGGTCACTTGACTCACTTATGTCCCTTTGGGACCAATAAACACAGGAGCCCGGGCTGGTCTCAGTCAGCCTTTGGCGCCAGGCTCATTTAGAGATGTGAGCAGGAACACTTTATTTCAGTGTAGGTTTGCTTTTACTTTATTTCAGTGCAGAAGTGCTTTTATGTTACAAGAACTTTCCAGGAGCTGAAAGCCTTTATTGCAGAGAGCATCCTCATGTGCTGACTCATCGGGTGTAGCTGCCTAGGCCTGGTCTTCATGTGCTAACTCATCGGGTGTGGTAGGGTGTGGCAGGCAGGCTGAACCTGGTGGGCGTGGCTTCAGAAGCCAGTGATCTTGATCCCGACGCCGCAGCACTGCACTCCGCATCCACGAACTCGGACCCTGTAAAGAAGAAGAAAGACAAGGTTAGAACATCTGTCTTAGGGCCGCGCAGTATTTGGACCCCGTCACCCCCTAGTTAACAATTTACCAGCTACTGTACCGCTGGAGCTTCGTTCCTCATTCCCTCCGGCTGCCGCCTCGAGCTCCGCAGCTTCTGCCGGGCCGGCAACATCACCTGCAAGGGAAGAAAGCAAAAGAGCAAACATCAAAAGTGGAACGGACAGCAATACAAGACAACAAACTTTACAATACAACAAAAACAGACGAGAAAAGACAAAGGCAAACAGGAACACTTACCCGAAGTATAGTGGCTTGGTCGCAGCAGGACTGGACTACCACGTGCAAGGGACCAGTGAAGGAACTCGGTCCAGATCATACAAGCGCCCCTGCCAGAAGCAGCTGGAAGGAGTGTTCGCCAAAACGAATCAACAGGAGCAGTCCCCAGCCGCATCAACCGCTATTACCACTAGTCACCAGATAAGCGCAGAGGGCGAAGTCGGACCTGAGCAACCTCACCCCCGGGAGGGCTGCAACCGTGCCCCAACGCCTTCGCAGAGACCAGGTGAGCGTAACAGAATGCAAAGCCTCTTCAAATCTCTGCCTGGGAGTTATGGAAACTTCTGAAACGGTCCAGTTGGCCCAATTACTGGGAGAGTTACGGGCTGAAGTTCATGCCTCAAGACAGGAAACCAATGCCCTAAGGAGGGATCTAATTGTGAACCGGGAGCAGACAAATGAACTAGCAAGGCAAATGGTCCAGGCACAGGCAGGCCAGGTCCCACTGCCGGGGTATGCCCCTCCTGCCGCACCTCCACAGCCACGCCAGTTAAGGTGGTTCTTCCAGGGGGGGTTCCCCTGGCCCCACCAGAATGCTTCAAAGGTGATCCGAATAAGTATGCCATCTTTATGAATCAATTTTGCCTACATTTCTTGTGCAGATCTGGGGCATTCCCCAACGATCAAGCGAAAGTGGAATTGGTACTCTCATATTTGGGAGGTAGTGCAGCGGACTGGTCAATACCCTTGGTAAACCAGGATGATCCTTTGCTTCGAGACTTCGGAGGTTTCCAGCGGGAAATGGAGGAACTATTTGCACAGCATACTCAAGGACGGGCTCTGGACAAAGAACTGTTATCACTATGGCAGGGTAATCAAGACTTACTTACATATATCACTTCCTTCAATCGTCTGACAGCACAAACTAATTGGCCAGAGGAGAAAATAACTACGCTGTTTTACCGAGGCTTGCGAGGGGAACTTGACGACGTATTAGCCCAAGTAGTAAATCCCCCGGAAGGATGTGCTGAATACATCGAGCTGACAGTGCAGCTCGATCACAGATTGCAGGATCGGAAGATGGATTGGGCCAAGGCCGAGGGGCGGTTACGTGCGACCCCGTGAGAATCAAATCAAATCACACGATCAGTCCGAGCCAATGCAAATCGGAGGCTTGCGGAGTCCACTCACCAAGGCAGAAAGGGAGAAAAGGAGACAGCAGCAGCCTTGTTTGGACTGTGGAAAGGCGGGTCACTATCTCCGAGAATGCCTGGTGAAACCACCCAGGAAAGCATATTCTCTCGTAAGTAAGGAGCCTATTTTGTTGGGAGCCTACCTCAGTGGACCTCAGCGCCCTCCTTAATGTTTGTTGACTTGAAAATCACGGTCGCATGCCTGAGTAACAACGGAGATTCCTGGCTCCCTTACTCCGTTTGGATTCAAGATGCAAAAAACTGTGTTACTTTAGCTAGTATCATGCGCCCTTATCATGTAGGAGACAGAGAAAGACAACCACTGCCTCTTATTCTCCAAGTTGTAAGCTTTGAGCTTTTAATTGTGCTTTTTTTGTTTGCACATTGTGCATGTTCCACATTCATGAAACCCTATTTGTGGTGGCGGGAGCCATGTAACTGGAACTTCTTTTTTCTCTTCTGGAAGAAATGAAGGGCTCAAAATATTTTTGATAGTTTTGGCTCGTCTGTAAGTTAAGGTAGGGTTTTCGCCTATGTACTTTCTCACATTTTCATCAAGTTGTAACAAATGCCAGTTTTTCCTTAATATCTTTCTCAATATTTTATTGTCTGCACAGTAACTGGTAATGAAACTGATTTCTTGTCTTTCATCTTGTTTGGATCTTGTTGGCTTTAGGGTGCTCTCCCTGTCAACTTGGGAAGCCTTATCTCTGGCTTGTGCTATTGTTTTGTTGCCATAGCCTCCTGTTTTAAATCTGCTTGTTAGTAATTTCCATTCCTCTTCAAAACTTCTTTGTTCAGAGCAGTTCCTCCGAGCTCTGATGAATTTCTTCCTTTGGTATGTTCTTAATCGCGGAATTAACAATCCCACCCTACCCCCTCCCTCAATGGCCAACTTTTAACATATGTGCATAAAACTGTTTGTGTTTGATTTACAACATGTATACAATGTTTATTCCTTTTTCTTTTTACATCTGTAATGAATATGATATTTCTGTTAATGGAATTTGATCAGCCCTGATTTGAAAAAGACGGAGACGTCGAAACACGTGTAATCTTAAAGGGCAATCTTTCGAATCAATGCACAATTAAAAGCTCAAAGCTTACAACTTGGAGAATAAGAGGCATTGGTTGTCTTTCTTTCTCCTACATGATAAGGGCGCATGATACTAGCTAAAGTAACACCGTTTTTTGCACCCAGGAAAGCAGTTGGAGCAACTAACAAGGGTGAAGAAGAAGAACAGGACTCAGGAAACTCCAACGCCCGGCAAGTGTAGGGGTCCACTTGTCGAGCAGTGAAAAGGAACCTATACAGCCCTCACATCTAGTCATCTCTGTGCTCCTGGTAAACCACTAGCAACCGTTGAAAATACATGCCTTGGAGGCATACATTGACAGTGGGGCTGTGGGAAATTACATGGACCAAGATCTGGCTACCCGGAAGGCCTTCCTCTCCGAAAGAAGCAGGTTTCGGAAAACGTTGCAGCAGTTGATGGATCTCAGCCATCATCCGGCCTAGTGACGCATTACACAGTTCTGTGTCAGGACGGTCACCAAGAGGACATCACCTTCGATCTCATCGGCGCTCCTCAGTTCCAAATGATATTTGGAATGCCCTGGCTGGAGACCCACAATCCCAGGATTGACTGGCGGAAAAAAGTTCTGACCTTTCCCTAAGACTGTGCCATCACCTGTTATAGCAAGGGATTCTCATTAAAAGGTCTTACCAACCCAGGTTCGTCGAAGAAATAAACCATACTGGGCCTCACCAGTTCACTACCACCTGAATACCTGGATTACCAAGATGAATTTCAAAAAGAGCAAGCAAACACCCTACCTGTGCACAGAACCTATGACTGCCAAATTGATCTGGTACCTGGAGCTCAAGTTCCCTGCAGCCGGACTTACGCCCTAACAGAACAGGAAAGCCAGCATCTAGAAACCTACCTCGATCAGTATCTGGCAAATGGCTTCATTCGTCTGTCCAAGTCCCCTGCATCCTCGCCCCTCTTTTTTGTGCCTAAAAAGGAGGGATACCCAAGAACTAGCATTGACTACAGAGCACTTAACCAGATCATGGTAAAAAAGCGGTACCGTTATCACTTATCCCTGAGCTCTGGGATCAAGTCAAAAATGCTCAGATATATACAAACCTAGACTTACGAGGGGCCTACCATCTAGTAAGAGTCAAAAAAGGAGACAAGTGGAAGATGGCCTTTCGCACAAAATATGGCCTTTATGAATATCAGGTTATGCCCTTTGGACTATGTAATGCCCCAGCAGCGTTCCAATTGTTCATGAATGACGTGCTCCGTGAACTGTTGGACGTCTATATTGATGACATTCTTATCTATTCGACCACAAAGGAGGACCACGTCAACTATGTCCGGGCAGTTTTGGAGAAACTGTGGCAACACTGGCTATATGCCAAATTGGAGAAATGCTTCTTTCATGTGACAGAAGTAGAATTCCTCGGCTTTATTCTCACACCACGGGGTGTATGCATGGACACGCTCAAAGTAGACACTATCCTTAACTGGCCCTCACCGACATCCATAAAGGGACTACAGAGTGTACTCGGGTTCGCCAACTTTTATCGCCGGTTCATTCCCGGTTTCTCCCAGATCGTCCATCCAGTCACCTCTTTACTACGGAAAAACAAACAATTTAATTGGTCCGCAGAGGCAGAGAAAGCCTTGCAGGAGCTAAAACAAGCATTTACCACAGCACCAATTCTACGGCATCCTCGACCAGAACTACCATACGTGGTCGTAACTGATGCTTTCAACATAGCAATGGGAGCAGTCCTGTCACAACGAGACCCGAAACAGGTCAGGTGCATCCCGTGGCATTCTGGTCTCGCAAGTTTTCAGCCCCTGAATTGAATTATGCAATCATTGATAAAGAACTGCTAGCAATTAAGGCAGCATTCAAAGCCTGGAGATGTTATCTTCTTGGAGCTAGACAAACAGTCACTGTCATCAGAGATCATCGCAATCTACAAATTCTGAAGACCGCTAAAGGGCAATCATCGCGCCAACTCCGCTGGGCTCTCTTCTTTGTGGAATACGACTTCGTCATCACCTATAGATCCGGAAGACGCAATGGAAAAGTAGATGCCCTGTCCCGCATGAGTGAGGGAGAAGAGGCATTCACTACACCAGACCCCGTGGCCATCATCCCTGAAGGACGAATCCAAGGCATAATTGCCGCAACCACCACTCTAGACAACTTAAAATCTGACCTGCACCACTTGATGAGTCCATCAGCGCAGCAGGAATGGCTAGGGAAGGGAGAACGGTATACGATTGTGGACAACCTACCATACTAATTAACAAGGGGGTCCTGGGAGTCCCTCTGCCAGACATTAGTCCTGGTTACGATAGACTTACCCAGAGTCTTTAGCTGGGTAAGTCCCTCGTAACCAGGACCAATGTCTGGCAGAGGGACTCCCAGGACCCCCCTTGTCAATTTGCAACCTACCATACTATCAAGGACGATTGTACATCCCAGATAAAAAATTACAGAATCAAATCATCCCAAATTATCAAGATTCATTAGTAGAAGGGCATCCGGGAATAGCTAAAACCCAAGCTAAAATAAAGAAAAATGACTGGTGGCCAACTTGGTGAAAGGACATTGTGCAGTTCATCGCAACCTTTGGCACCACACAACACACGTCCCAAAAACAGAGTCCCGCAGGTCTGCTACATCCTTTAGAAGTACCCCCAGCACCTTGGCATATGCTATCAATGGATTTTATTATAGACCTTCCCATCTGTAACGGATACAATACCATCTTAGTCATCGTAGATCTGTTTTCCAAAATGGCCCACTATATTCCCCTGAAAGGTCTCCTAACTGCTTCTACTCTGGCTACCATGTTTTTGGAACAGATCGTCCGGCTACACGGGTTCCCATCAATATTGATATCAGACCGAGGAACTTTTTAAAAGGTGTTGTAAAATTGCCAAAATCGACCTCCGGCGGACTAATCAGACCCTCGAGCAATACATAAGGTGTATGCTGCAACAAACCGAGGATGCCTGGAAGGACATACTTTGGTTAGCAGAATACACATATAGCAACTCCATTCACACCAGTACGGGACAAAGCCCATTCTACATAGTGTACGATCGACATCCACATACATCTGTTTTCGACCTACTCAAATCATTAGAAATGCCCGCTGTAACAACCTTACACAAAACCATCACTCAGGTTTTTAAGGAAGCAGCAGAGCATCTTGCCAGAGCCGAAGAGAAACAGAAGCAGTTTGCGGATTGACACCGAAGGGAAGCTCCCAACTACCAAGTTGGAGACAAGGTTTGGTTAGCATCCAAAAACATCCCCCCTGAAAGGACCACAGGCGTTCCGTCCCAGATATCTGGGACCGTACACTATCAAGGCTGTGATCAATCCTGTGGCCATTAAATTAGAATTATTGGCCCACATGCGGATCCACCCAGTGTTTCATGTCTCCCTCCTAAAACCATTGAGACCAGGTACGCGGATTAATACTCCACCGGATCCCGAAATAGTTGAAGGAGAACCAGAATACGAAGTTAAAAGGATCCTAGACTCTAAGATGGTCCGTTCCAAGTTATACTACTTTATAGAATGGAAAGGTTATGGACCCCAAGATCGGACCTGGGAACCCAGTGAGCATGTCCACGCTCCATGATTAATCAGACAGTTCCACCGCAATAACCCCACTAAACCAAGGCCAGGCGGGAAACCACCCATGAGAGGAGCCTTGATGGGGAGTGCTGTCATGGCCATAGGCCCCAGAACACAAAAACCACACCATCTAGTGATGGGGCAATGGGTCACTTGACTCACTTGACTCACTTATGTCCCTTTGGGACCCATAAACACAGGGGCCCCGGCTGGATTCACATATATAGATGTGAGCAGGAACACTTTATTTCAGTGCAGGTGTGCTTTTACTTTATTTCAGTGCAGGAGTGCTTTTATTTTACAAGAACTTTCCAGGAGCTGAACGCCTTTATTCCAGAGAACATCTTCATGTGCTGACTCATCAGGTGTGGCAGGGTGTGGCAGGCAGGCTGAACCTGGTGGGCGTGGCTTCAGAAGCTCAGCTATATAAGCTGCTACATCCTTAAGGCCGGTGCTTCATGTTACTGTGCACTTGCGTGCAACGTGACGCTCACCGCCGTTTGGACCAGTTTACTTACCTTTGAAACGAGGCGTTCTCCTGCATAATCACCTCCAGGAAACCAGTGCTTCATCGCTTCTTCTGCAGACTCATCTCGTGACATCCAGTGATGTTGATCCCGACGCCGCAGCACCGCACTCCGTATCCATGAACTCGGACCCTGTGAAGAAGAAGAAAGACATGGTTAGAACATCTGTCCTAGGGCTGTGCCGCATTTGAACCCCGCGTGCCCCCTATGTAACAATTTACCAGCTACTGTACCACTACAGATTCGTTCCTCATTCCACCGGCTGCCGCCCGAGCTCCGCAGATTCTGCGGGGCCGGCAACATCACCTGCAAGGGAACAAAGCAAAAGAGCAAACATCAAAAGTGGAACGGACAGCATACAAAGACAATGAACTTTACAATACAACAAAAACAGACGAGGAAAGACAAAGGCAAACAGTAACACTTACTTGAAGTATAGTGGCTTAGTTGCAGCAGGACTGGACTACCACGTGCAAGGGACCAGTGAAGGAACTCGGTCCAGATCATACAAGCACCCCTGCCAGAAGCAGCAGGACGGAGTGCTCACCAAAACTAATCAACAGGAGCAGTCCCGAGCAGCATCACCTATTACCACCAGTCACCACATAAGCGCAGAGGGCAAAGTCGGACTCGAATGACCTCACCTACGCGAGGGCTGCAACCGTGCACCAACGCCTCTGCAGAGACCAGGTGAGCGTAACACTTTCTTCCAGAGGAGCACGTAGCAGCTGCACATTATTACAATTTATGGTTCAGTGGAGAAAACATGGTTGAGACAGGCGGGCACCTAATTTATAGATTAGCAATGCTTCCACAGAGACTACAAGGTTGTACAGTGTAAGACAAACAAAACGCTCAGCAGAATGTGCATTCCTGTCTTGCAATTAGCAGAAAGTTCATGCTGCGGCCTTCCACCTTGTCCGGAGTGAGGAAGGCAGGATGAGCAGGGATTCAAACTGAACATTGCATCCAAGATGGCAAGTGAAACAAAATGGCAGCGTGGCCACTATTAGTGTGGCAGTAAGTTCATAGCGTGATGCAAATGTGCTTAGGCCAATATGCATACCTGTGAGACACTGAAACTAAATATATTTTTCACAAACCCTCCCTTTGGCCTAAGCCAAGAGCATCATCCAAACATAGCATCCTCAGACGACCAAGTCGCAGAGTCATCATCAGAACACCCCGAGTCATCATTATCAAAAACATTGATTCTCCATAAACTCTTTTATAGCAACCTCTTGCATGACCAGTGCATTAGTGATGTGTACTGGTGAATGGGGGTTTGGTTTCAATTTGACTAATGAACGTGCACAACAAGCCCCTATCATGTAACCCAGGACAGGCAGACATTTGATGCAGCAGCAACAGAATAGAACTATACCAAGGATTATAGCCAAGACAGAGAATATCTTCCAACCCCAAGTCCGCAGTAGACTTCCAACCCAAAATGTGCAATCTCTTTATCGCTTGGAAAATGGTGGGGGCGGAGTCAGGTACGTAAACTCAACATGCAGACCCGACCATTTTGCATACACCACCATGCTCAGCCAGGATGACGTCACACCATCCTGTTCTGAAGAGCTACAAGTCTAATGGCCTTTTGTTCCAGTGTCATATTGAACATAATATCGGTAGTCTCATTGATAGTTTTTTCCAAAATCCTAGCCAGTTTTCTAATGTCTTGAGAGTTAATTATTTTTCCCCAGAATGGGACCATAGATTTAGCAATATCCCCCAGTACTTGTAGGGGGGTGTCGCCTTCAATTTACCTTCTAGGATGGATTTTCGGGATATCAGCGGTGGAAGTGATCTATACCCCAGGCAAGAGTATCCCAGATAACATGTACCATGCCAATCTTTCGGTAACCAAGGATAAGCTTCACTCCCACAGATAAAATAGATTGAGCCCCCTACATACCGAGGCCTATCCTCCTTTACAAGAACAGCTGTGTTCATACACTTATCATACAAGCCCATAGGTCGGGAACCTTCTTTCAGTATACAGAATGGGACAAAATCAGGGGTCATGATTGATGGTGTAAGATGGTGGAGCAACTTCCTTATTACCTACTGAAGTCATTTTAAAAGAAATCATAGATTGGTAAGGTCTGGAATATTTGTCAGAATGCCTGGCAGTAGCAGTATTGAGTACACTCTTGTTAGGAAAACACTGAGCATCCCAGAGGTAATAATACTAACCGATCAAATTCATTTATATTGATTCCATCAAAATTACCAGTGGCACTGTCATTCCATCGTCCAAAGAACAGTGCCCTATATGCAGCATAACATGCAGTAGACAGAGGGAGAGGATGAATAGGCCAACCTATCCCCTTCTCACCATGATGTGGTAAATGTGTGCAGACCCAGCAGTTGGTTTTATTCAAAATTGCATGAGTTGCATTCATATTCATCATAAGGGTGTTGTTATGATAACCCCCTCTATGACTGAGATCACGTGGACGAAGAGTGTGTGCGTACACATGCAAGGGAGACATTGTAGATGCACTGACAGTTGGCAGTAGAGTATTAATGGATGTGCACATTCCAAATACCATAGCACCGGTACCAATGTGACCATAATACAGGTTATCACCAGAATAATCATATATTTTGTTCTCGTTGACCATGGCCCTTGATATATAGGCCCATCAAACTGCAAATGTACCATGTCCTCATTTAAGCAAAGAGCCCCAAAAGTGGGCATAGTCCTTCAGTGTCCATTAAGAAGCCTCACTGATAGGCTTTATAAGTTTATCTGTTGGTGCCACCTGACCACGTGGTTATCTTGCTCTTAGTCTTCTTTGCCGCTCTCTGGCCCCTTAGCTTGTCCGGAGGGGAATGAAGAGGTAATGGCACAACGTTGGTTTCTTTGTTGGTGCAGCAATCCTACAGCACTGTCCTATTCTAGTACCAAACGTACTGTCAATCCCTGAACTAAATCTGATTTAGTGGGCAAAGGTTGTACCTCAAAGCTCCAAGTACTGAATGGTCGATGAACAAGGGATCATCAGTTTCTGAAGGAACAATGTCAGACGATTCAGAAGAAGAAGAAGAAAACACTTTCTCTCCAGGTTCCTCGGGTCTAGGAAGTGGTTTCGTATCGCTCTTGGTGTAAATCAGAATAGGCACATGGTGATCGGTCTCCTTATCGCTCTGATCGAGAGGCAAAAGTAGTGGCGGCACTCGTTTCACGTGTGTTGCGTGTATCCAATGTTTCTTGCCGGACACACGTACCACTGTCTGTGTAGCCAGTAGCACTTGGTAAGGCCCCTTCCATCGTGGTGCTAGGCATGTTTTCCTCTCGTAATTCTTCAACAGAACATCCTCCCCAGGCTGGATTCGATAGCCTGGGCCTGCATATTTTGAGTTTTGAGTCAACTGGTCACAATAATCAGACAGTAATGGATACTCGATATCGGCCAACTTTCTAGGTCTCGGTGCATTCCATACATTTGCAGGCATTCCCATAACTATTTTGTTTGGGGAAAGTCCTGTTTTCGACTATGCGGATGTCCGCATTGAGAGCAAGGCTATTGGTAAAGCGTCAGGCCACTTTAGATTGCTGTGCGCACACACCTTCGCTAGTTTATTCTTCAAAATACCATTGTGGCGTTCCACCAAACAGGCACTCTGAGGATGTCTTGCTTAGTGAAAACGTTTATTGATCTGTAATTCTGCACACCTTTGCAGAATGACGTCAACGATAAAGTGCGGCCCGTTGTCGGACCAAATGACTCTCGGCAGACCAAACCTAGGAAAATATTCCTTTAGCATGGCTTTGGCCGTCGACAGAGCAGTATTGTCTTTGAGGGGGAAAGCTTCAACCCATTTGCTAAAGGCACAAATCACAACCAATACATATCTGTAATTTTGGCAGAGTTCCATCTCGATAAAGTCAAAATGAATCACTTCGAATGGCAAGGAGGGAGGACCAAAACTACCTTTCGGTGTTGCTGTGCCCTTCCCCATATTGTGTTGCAGGCATATAATACAATTTTGAACTAAATGTTCAGCAATTTTCAGGATATTGGTATTGTACCAGACGTGCTCTAAATGCTGGCAGATCTTTTTCGCACATATGTGTGCTGGACCATGAGCAATAGTGACTACAGCAATGACAAAAGCATTGGGCAGCATCCATCTTTACTTTTCATTGTCCACCCAACACCCTTCTACATCCAACCCCGCCAGACCATTCCTCCATTGTTTGATCTCTTCCGCTGTTGCTTCAGCCTGAATTTCTTTCACACTATTGACCCTTCTTCCATCGAATTAGTGTCAGTAACCCATTTAGCCGCATTCAACACATACATTCCTGAGTGTGGATTACTGGCAGCCTGTTTGGCAATTCTGTGGGCAAAAGCGTTTTCTTTTCCCACATCGTCCGTCACCTTCTGGTGCATGGCGCATTTCATTATTACTAACTGTGTGGGAAGCGCTAGTGCTGACAGCAAGTGTACTATCAGAGTACTGTGTTGAATTTTTGTGCCATGCGATGTCAAGAATCCCCTCTCAGCCCATAATCGGCCAAAATTGTGAACCACTCCAAAGGCGTACTGGCTGTCAGTAAAGATGTTTACACTAAGTCCCTCAGAGAGTTCACACACCCTAGTCAATGCACCAATCTCCACCGTCTGGGTGGAATTATGCAGTATCTTTCTGCTCTCAAAGATAGTGCCTAATGTGGTGATTGCATAGGTGGCAGTGGAGGTACCATCAGGTAGCTTAAAACAAGAACCATGACAAAATAGTTCCCCATCCGGAGACTTCAAAGGTGTATCACTCAAATCAATTCTGCCCTTTGTTTCTTGTTCTGTAACATATAGGCAATCATAGGACATTTCATTGGTGCGGTCATCCTCTTGTAGAGATGGCAAAAGTTCCACCGGATTCAAAGTACAGCATCTCTTAATTTGGATGTGCGGTCCAAATAGAATCCACTCGTATCTCGTCAATCGAACAGAAGTGAGGTGCTGTGTTTGTGTTCTGTTTAATAGAACATCAACAGAGTGAGGTACCATCATGGTAAAAGAGTGACTTAAAACCATACCCTCACTTTGTTTGACTGGCGCAGCAGCAGCAGACGCAGCTCGCAAACATTTTGGCAAAGCACATGCAACAGGGTTTAACGTGGAGGAAAAGTAGCCGCACGGTCTGCTCTTTCCCCCTTGTTCCTGTGTCAATACAGCCAAAGTGCAACCCTCTCGCTCATGCACATACCAAACAAAATTCTCCTCATAATTCGGTGTGCCTAAAACCGGCGCTGAACACAATGCAGCCTTAAGCAGATCAAAAGCGTTCTGGCAATCCATGTCCCACGGCAAAGGCAAAGGAACATCCTTCTTTGTTAATGCCAACATAGGCTTAATCAAAAGTGAAAAAAGAGGAATCCACTGTCTACAGCAAGAAGCCATGCAAATCAGGGCTCTGACTACCTTCTGTGTGTTTGGAACAGACATGTCAGAGATGCTTCGTTTACGTTCAGGTGTCAGCTGCCTTCCCTCCTTTGCCAGGGGATAGCCTAAATAGGCAACCTACTGTCTACAACACTGAAACTTATTCAATGATGCTTTGTGACCATGTGTAGCTAAAAGAATAAGCACTGAAACAGTACCCTCCTTGCAAGCGTCCTCAGAATCTACAGCAATGAGCAGGTCATCAATGTACTGCAGCAATGTGCAGGTTGACAGCAGCTCAAGCATATCAAGCTGTTATTTCAATGCCCTACTGTATATGCTCGGACTTTCAGTGTAACACTGTGGAACGCGTGTGAATGTGAAAGAGTGTCCACCTAAGGTAAACGCAAACAGATACCTACTATCGGTGTGTACATGAATGCTAAAGAAAGCATTCTTCAAATCAATAACACTAAAATGTGTGGCCGTAGCCCGATTCATATTTAAGGTAGTCATAACATCAAGGACAATAGGAAACTATGGCGTGACAATCTTGTTAATGGTGCGCAAATCAATTATAAAACGGTAGGTTAAGACATTATCCCCTTTCTTATACACAGGAAGAATCGGGCTATTACCCACACTTCCAGAAATCTCTTCAATCACACCTCAGTGTATAAAGTCTGAAACAATACTCTTCAAAGCATGCTCACCCTCTACCGGGATTTAGTAAAGTGGAATGCCAGGCAGCGTAATACCTTTTTTCAAAATTATTCGTATTGGCTCAACGTTGAAAATCCCAACATCGTTATCATTCACTGCCCATAAGTGTGTTGGCACCTTACCGAATTCGCTTGGCAATGGCATGGAAAGAAATTGTGAAGCAGAACTTTGTTGGGGGGAAATCGTCAAGTATACTCCATCTGGAGAACAATAAATCACAGCATTCAATTTCTTCAACAGATTTAATCCCAACAAGTTTTTGCCGCAATTTGTCATCAGCAAGAATGGACATGAATCAGTAAACAGTCCCAATGCAATTGGTACCGGCTGAGAGACCGGACTAACCACTGGCGTACCGGAGAACCCTACAAAAACGTTGCTCTGCCCTGACAGTGGGATACCTGAAACCCGCATATGATCAATGGAACCCTTCTGTGCTCCGGGATCCACAAGAAAGATATGCTCCCTATTCCCCACCATTTCAACGTAGGGCCCGTTTTAATCTATGGGAATAGGTATCGGTTCCAGACTCTGCTTCAGGCTGTCCTAGCGAAACAGTACATCGTCAGATGTGAAATCTTCAGCGAAACATGCGTGAGTAGGATTGTCAAAAACATTTGCACTATTCGTACTTTGTGGCTGTCCCCCTCCCTGGCTACCCACACTCGTATCCTGTGGTTGGCTCTGCTGATTCTGTGTGAATTGGTATCTACCAGGACCCGTAATTCCAGGGCGACTCCTCGATCGTCTGCTCATGGTACCATATGGATTATTAGTTCGCTGTTGGAGGGACGGACACTGTACCCTCCAGTGGCCTTCCTGTCTGCAATATGCACACTGATTCATGTGCAGAGGACCCATTTGTGCTCCCATTTGTGGTGCGAACTGGCCTCTTGGTTGAGGGTTTCTGCCCCTTGATCCCTGTGTGATCTGTTGAAAAAGGACCCTGGTTTTCAGATCGCCTTTCTTCTTTTCCACCTTCTCCCTTTCCGTGTTTACCCTATTCTCATAGTACTGGGCCATGTGTAATACTTCAGATTGTGACTTTGCTTTCCATGTACTTTCAGATGCCATGATCTGAGTTTGAATGCCAGGCAACAATCCTTGTACAAATTTGTCAACAAATCACCTCTTACCCGGTTCCGTACGAAAATCTTGCCCACTAAAATCTGAGAACACTTGTTCGAATCTGTTAAAAAATTCAATTGCACCCCTGGTCTTTCCTTGCATGCATGCTGTCAATTTATCCCATATAATTCTCTTCTTGGGCACTAAGGTTTTCAATTTGGTAACTGTTAGGGGGGAGAATTCTCATATATGGCTGATTTCCCTTACCTAAACAGTCCCCCAGCAGCTTTGCTGGATTTCTAGGATTTATTTTTTTCAGCTGGTAAGAGTGTGAGCCTTTTTCCCATTCTTAAATGTGTTTTGCTGTGTGTATTTTTACTGTTTGTGTGATCTTGGGCACTGTAGCCTCACCTACGGCATGTGCACCGCTTTTTGTGTGTGTTACACAGCCCCTTCAGTGCAGTGACACAGGGTTGTCTTTGAGACTGCCCACTGACTCCATTTTCTGGGACTGACTACTGTCCCCCAGAAACAGGTAAAGTTGCCATTAACTTTATATAGTCACTTTAAACCACAGACCCAGTACACCCCATCTTACATGGAGTATTGGAAAGGGTTAACTCTTGTCCCCTTTTGTCTGTGCCTCTTGGAGCCTTGTTTCGCTGCCTTAACATTAAAACTTGGCTGGTGGCAGTGGTAACTACCCTAACTTTCCTACCGCGATTATCTTATATAAACGTGGTATTGTTCCAGGCTATTTTAGTAGCCTTGAACATAAACCTGCTTGACCAAATACATTTTATTTTGGTTCCGACTGGGTTTATTCGCCATTTCTTTTTGTTAAAGTCTTTCTCGTGTTCGTTCCTTAAGGCGCCTGATAGTCTAAAGGGGCAGGATGTGAGGGAGGGATCTCCGGACCCCTGCCATGGGTAGCCTTAGTAACCCAAGTCACACTCTTGTCTGATTGGCTAAGGGGACTGGCCTTGCCAGGCCAGCCACCCTGATGTGTGATTAACAGCCAGGCTGTATGAATGGGGGAAAACTGCATAAAAAGCAGGTCTGTGGGACTGGAAGAGCAGAGTCGCCACAGGAACGAAAGGACCAATGAGGAACTGGAAGTAGAGGACTCCTACCACGACTGAACCGCCCGGTGAAGCCCTGTTGCAGGTCTGAATCTCCAAATCCGACGACAGAGAAGATCCTCCAGGAAACGTCTTCCCTTGAGCTGGTGGGACCAACCAGTTCTCCCAAACTATAAGCTAGGACCCCTCCTCTGGTCGAATTCACTGTACAGAGCTACAGTGGGCCGCATAGCCAGGAAGGTCGGACTCTGCTTGGATTTTAAGGGGCGCACCTTTTATTTGTTGATTTGCTCTGCTGCTGGTTTCTTCCCTGGGTGGCGCAGGACCCTCCAGTCTTCCTACTTTGTATCAGTCTGACAGTCACTTCAGGAACCGTAAGCCTGCAGGAACCACCAGGAACGTCCGCCTCAGCTAAAGCTACCTCTCCGTTTCAATGTACTGTGCAAATCCGGTTGTCCGTTTAGGTCAGCTGTGGTGAAAGTGTTTGAAATCTTTCTCCAATCCAAGGGCTTGTCCTTCTCTTCTCTTTGAACAAAATTTCTACCAACCAACATCGTCCGGAATCTGTGCCACGAACTTTACCGCAAACTACCCTGAACTGTGTGATCTTGAGCAAAAGACTTTTGTCCTATTGACTTTGGCCCTAAGCCTTTTGTATCTGATCTGCTCACTGTAGTCTCTCTTGTTCTATTGCCTTGATTACTTACCTGTTGGTTTTGCCTAATTTCTAATAACTTTGTCTTTCCCTCCCTTTTAAATTGCTGGAGTGCCATTTTGCTCCCACTTCATTTTGTGAGCTTAACTTGTCTGGAATTTAAGGGAAGTGGTGTGGTGTATTTATGATTGTGATTTTTAACTTGCTTAGAATAGTGAAATGTTATACAACTGTTGAGTAAATAAATATATGTTCTTTTACTTAGAAACATTGAGTCAGTGTTTGCCTGAACCATAGTAACTGCTGCCCTTTGTGTAACTCTTGTACTGCTCACTTACTCTTGAGATGAGTCTGGCTGCTCCGCTACTGCTACCACTACCACTGTGTAGTACAGGCTTGTACCAAAGGTGAAATTGTACTGTCACGTGTAGTCTTAATTGTGTGTAGTGTTCCCATAGGGTACTGCATATAATTCTGCCTAACAGTAACTATATTATTCGGCAACATCAATATAATCTGAGACAGTTTCTCGCCTGCATTCCTAGCTCCATCAGCTCGTGTCAAGGCATGCCAAGTGTCGCCCATTCCTGCTGGGTCATCTACGGTCCTAATTTGCTTCCATAAATCTGCAGGAAGGATCACGGAAAACAACAGGTCAATATCCCCTAAGGTGAAAACTGACGAGTTCAAAACTGATTCAATCTCTTTATAGAACCCTGTGAGATTATTTCTAATGTTTGGAATGGACTGCTTAATTGTATTTACTTCCTGTCTTGAAAACGGAACGTGAACAAACTGTGAGCTGTAGTGCGCTGGGATAGAGTAGGCAGGTGTCTGTCCTATCACTGGAATCTCTACTTTCGGGATTAGTGTCGGAGGAACCTCTCTCATAGGCAATTGTACAGTAGACAGTTATGAATTTTTGCTAAGCAATAGGGCTAAATCTAGTGACAAAGAGGTTAACGGAGTGTCAGGTGAAAATGCTCTTTTGTAAATTACCATCATGTCTGCAGGACAACACAAACTTCTCTTCATGAATTTGTCTTGTAAATACTCAACCATCACCTGTACAACCTTTTGCTGCATAGCCGGTGTATACTGACTAAATGTATCATGTACTTCAATAAGGGAAATAGAAACATCTGAAATCCACCTAAGCGCATTCCTTGTGCAAATACGCATCTCTTCACTAACAGGTTTTAATGGAGGCACAAACTGTTTCTGCACATTCGATGTGTGGTGCTTATCCTTATTCAATTCATCTTTGTGTAAACAATCAAGTTCTCTCTTATATATAAACAATTTCGCCACATGTTTCCGTACTTTAGTTGCAGTATCTCTCGAGCGAGACAAAAAAATTCAAATACAGCAATTCCTGTGGAATAGCTGAACCAGTCAAATCACTCCATACTTCAGCTAGATACACTCCCATCCGTTCAATCAATACCTTCTGTTAAGGAATACCCCCATGGTCAGACATTGCACTCACTGAAGCAGTTACATCAACCCCTCCATGTACGTTTCAGCCCACTCACGCAGCTCTTTCTTTTTCTCTGCAGATATCGTACTACGCGTCACTATTCTTGATTCAGTGTCAATCACTAGTAAGGGAGCACAGTGGAGGCATACGGTAAAGAAAACAAAAATAAGTAATGTGCGCTCGGCGGTGGAGGCAATGTCGGTGCATTGGGAACAATGGGTGTAGCAGCAGCTGTTACACTTGGACCGGGCATAGGTGCAGGGGGAGTTACATAAGGAGGCGGTGCAGTTGAATCAGCTCCTGAATCAGATCTTTGCTCATTCAGTAACTTATTCAATAGCTCATCTGATACGTGCAAATCCTGTGACGGATATATTTTCTGCACATCTAATTGAAAGGCCCCATCCATGCTCCTAATGGCCTTGCTCTGTTTCTGCTGATCATGTGCTAAAGCTTTCTCAGCATTTGTCATATGTCTACGTGCAGGCTTCTCTCTACTCCTAGATCGCTTATTAGCTTCTGTCTTCCAATCTCTAACAGTGTCAAACACAGCTGGTCTAGCTTTCTTACGCAGTAACACGGATTCCAAATATTCTATCCTCGCTAACTCAAAACATCCCAGTACTGGCCACTGATGTTCTGGTGCATGTCTGGTTTGTGGATGCCAAACATCATTAAATACAATCGTGCCTAGGCCATACCAAATATACATGTCATACACTGCCGACCCCGTGGGTGGTGCTGTTACGCTCACCTGGTATCCACAGGGACGCCACCCAGCCGGGTTACTCGCCGTTATGCTTCTCAGCTTTGCCCTGATGTGGTTTCCGGGGAAGGTTCTGCCCGAAAATACAGGAGGACTGTTTTCAAGACTGATCGACCGGGGTAAGTATCCTCCCTCTACCCTTGTATGGTTTCAGCCCCTCTGGGCCCTCTCCTCACCTAGTGGTAGAATTAGGCGTGCTCTCCGTCCTGCATTCTTTGCAGGGGCGCATTGTTTTTCTTGGGCGTGTGCGGTCCAGTTACATCACTGACACCGGCCCGTTTGATATTGTTCAGGTAAGTCTTATTGCTGTTCTTTAGTTTTGTTGCTATCCTGCATGCCTTTCTTTATTTAGAATGTCCCTTTTTCCTCCCTTAGGTATGCAGAGCTTCAGTGCAGCGACCTGGCCTGGTTGAGCCCCGCTGGTAAATGATGGCGCATTAAGAGCGCTATGATGCGGTAAGTAAGCGCTATGCGCAGCACTGCGAAGTCTTGCCTTTGCTAACCTGTGTTTTCCTTCCTTGTAGGTCGCTGTGTTCTTCAGCGCGAGTAGAATGTCCGGAATGGTGCCAGCCGTGAGGCGACCAGCCAGGTAAGTCTTTTGAGCAGTTCGTAATTTACAAACGTCTCTACTGCTTTCTTAATGTTGCCTCTATCTTCCTCTTTCAGGTTGTGCTGTCCAGGAGGCGTGCTGATTCAAGGAAGCTGTTCTCAGAAGCTGCGAGTGGTTAAAGATGAAGACTGCAGGTAAGATGCTGCTGCTAATGATGTTCCTTTTGTCTCCTTGCAGGTTCTGCTTCTCCGAGGTTCGAGGGAATAGCTGGACACGGTAAGCATCACGCTGCAAGCTGCAAAGTAACGCAAAGCGTGTTGTCTTGCTCCGATGTGGTTTAAATAGTCCCAACAAAATAGTCCAGGGAAAGTAGTCCCTAGGCTACCACACCCAAAACATTAGACTGCATAGCTTGGTTCCTGGGAACCAAGCTATGTGGATGCCTCCATGTTGGCTGGCAACTCAATAAGTAGTTCCCAAGCACATGTTTCTCATGGTGTATGAGCCTGGCGCCATAGGCGCCAGGAGTTGCCCCAAGAGGGCTTTAGAAAAGGATACCTGGCACTAGAGGCCCGAATCCTGACTCCAGCTGGCCAATGGGCTTGCCAGAGGGGGTTTTGGGCGAGGGCCGTGACAGCACTCCCTCCTAAGGCCCCTCCCATGGTGTTCCTTCTGTCTGGCCCAGGTTTGGTTGGGAGGTTCCGATGGAATTGCCTAATTAGCCATGGTGCGTGGATATTCTCACTGGGCTCCCAGGATCTATCTTGTGGTCCAAATCCTTTCCAATCGATGAGATAATATAGTTTGGTCCTAGAATATTTAGAGTCCAAGATATCATTGACTTCGAATTCTGGTTTTCCGTCAACAAATATGGACTTAGGTGGTGTCCCAATTTGTGTGCCGGGTTGCATTGGTTTCAGGAGGGACACATGAAATATGTTGAAATATGAAAATTATGTCTGTGATGGCATAATTAATCTCTGGAGGTGAGAACTTTGTTGACCAGAAGGCCACAGGATGTAGCTGGCCGGTTTCCGGGTCTCTCTGTGAAAGGACAGCCCCCATTGCGAGACTGGACGCATCAGTTTCAACGACATAAGGGAGGTCTGGACGTGGATTTCACAGGATTGTAGCAGAGGTAAACCTTTGTTTAAGTTCCTGAAAAGCTTCTTCTGCTTCTTCGGTCCAAGCAAACTTTTTATTGTTTTTTCGTAATAGTACTGTGATTGGGTACACAACCTGAGAGAAGCCTCGAATGAAACGGCGGTAGAGGTTCGCAAAGCCCAGCATGCTTTGTACCCCTTTCAGAGACGTCGGTGAAGGCCATTTCAGAATGGCATCTACCTTGTGCACGTCCATTCTGATGCCTCCTGGAGTAAGGATAAAACCAAGAAACTCTACTTCGGTGATGTGAAAAAAGCATTTTTCAAGCTTTGCAAACAAGCGATGTTGACGGAGCTTGGTGAAGACTGAACAAACGTGCCTGACATGATCTTGCTTCGAGGCTGAGTATACTAGGATGTCATCTATGTACACTAAGGCGAACACATCAATTAACTCCTTTAAGACGTCATTCATGAAATATTGCAATGCTGCAGGAGCGTTACATAACCCGAAGGGCATGACTTGATATTCAAACAAGCCATACTTAGTACGGAAAGCAGTTTTCCATTCATCTCCTTTTCTGACTCGGACCAGGTAGTACGCTCCTTGAAGGTCCAATTTGGTATAAATCTGGGCATCTTTAACTTGGTCTAGCATCTCAGGGATAAGTGGCAAGGGGTAGCGGTTCTTCACGGTGATCTGGTGCAATGCGCGATAGTCAATACAGGTTCTCAAGTCTCCTTCCTTTTTCGGTACGAAGAACAAAGGACTGGCTGCGGGGGACTTCAAAGGACGGATAAATCCGTTTGCAAGGTACTGGTCTAAATAGGATTTCAAATGAAGGTTTTCTGGTTCTGTGAGAGCGTAGATCCTGCCGCAAGGGATTTGTGCAACCAGGATCAAGGTCGATCTGACAGTCATAGGACCTGTGCGGCGGCAATGTATTGGCTGATCCTTTCGGAAAACATCCTGGAAATCATGGTATTCACTTGGAAAGGTATTAGTTGCTTCCAGGGTTGATACTGTCGCTCCGGGAGCAACCAACCATGGCATCCCTAGTATAGCCTGAACTGAGGTGCCCTGATGAGATCAAATGAAATAGACTCCCGATGTCCGTCCTGGCACAGCAAGGTTACCCTGGCTGTGCACTGGGTACTGGTCCGGAAGCGATTTCTCTCCCATCCACAGTGGTTACCTTGTCCATAGTTGGCTTAGAACACAAACAAAGCCCCATCTCTTCTGCCAGTTCTTGATCAATATCATTTCCAACTGCTCCGCTATCGATGTATGCTTCAACGGCATGCATTCTTGACGACTGTTGGTTATTAATTAAGATCACTGGTATTGCAAAGTGCGAGGTTAGCAACTCTTTCTTCTCATTCGACAAACTGACCTCTACGTTTGTCGAGCTTCGTAGTTTTCCGATTCCTTAGTTTCATCCTTTTCTGTGGCCCCGACTATTCTTCTTGGGGATTTTACTGGACATTCCTTCAAGAAATGTCCTGTTTTCCCACAAATTAAAAAGGGGGGTCCTGGGAGTCCCTCTGCCAGACATTAGTCCTGGTTACGAGAGACTTACCCAGAGTCTTTAGCTCACTATCTTTCACAGAGAAGAAATATCCCAAACATATCAGTCTTTGTCCTGCCCTGGGGCAGTCCAGCACCGAAATGCTAGGCAATTCTCCTTTGAACAAGAGTACCAACAGAAACCCCAGACACGTGTTTCGGTCTGGTTGGACCTCATCAGTAGGGTGGATCTGTGCCTCTCTAAGAGTAGTGAGCAAGGGGTCCACGTCTGGATTCCCCTAGTAACTTAGGGTGAGACCCAAAGTTACTTAAAAATGCAAATTAACAAGGGGGGTCCTGGGAGTCCCTCTGCCAGACATTAGTCCTGGTTACGAGAGACTTACCCAGAGTCTTTAGCTCACTATCTTTCACAGAGAAGAAATATCCCAAAAATATCAGTCTTTGTCCTGCCCTGGGGCAGTCCAGCACAGAAATGCTAGGCAATTCTCCTCTGAACAAGAATACCAACAGAAACCCCAGACACGTGTTTCGGCCTGGTTGGACCTCATCAGTAGGGTGGATCTGTGCCTCTCTAAGAGTAGTGAGCAAGGGGTCCACGTCTGGATTCCCCTAGTAACTTAGGGTGAGGCCAAAGTTACTTAAAAATGCAAATTAACAAGGGGGGTCCTGGGAGTCCCTCTGCCAGACATTAGTCCTGGTTACGAGAGACTTACCCAGAGTCTTTAGCTCACTATCTTTCACAGAGAAGAAATATCCCAAACATATCAGTCTTTGTCCTGACCTGGGGCAGTCCAGCACCAAAATGCTAGGCAATTCTCCTCTGAACAAGAGTACCAACAGAAACCCCAGACACGTGTTTCGGTCTGGTTGGACCTCATCAGTAGGGTGGATCTGTGCCTCTCTAAGAGTAGTGAGCAAGGGGTCCACGTCTGGATTCCCCTAGTAACTTAGGGTGAGACCCAAAGTTACTTAAAAATGCAAATTAACAAGGGGGGTCCTGGGAGTCCCTCTGCCAGACATTAGTCCTGGTTACGAGAGACTTACCCAGAGTCTTTAGCTCACTATCTTTCACAGAGAAGAAATATCCCAAACATATCAGTCTTTGTCCTGCCCTGGGGCAGTCCAGCACCGAAATGCTAGGCAATTCTCCTCTGAACAAGAGTACCAACAGAAACCCCAGGCATGTGTTTCGGTCTGGTTGGACCTCATCAGTAGGGTGGATCTGTGCCTCTCTAAGAGTAGTTGGGGGGTTGCTTGGTTTTCTGTGCGGAGGGGACCTGGCCTAGCAGTTTGGGCTGGGCTGCTACCTTCGGTGGTGGCAGCTGCTGACTGATTTGCACATGGCTGGTCCCCTTTTGCAATGGCGCAGACGGGCTAAAAAACGGTGGTGTGGAAGGTTGCCCAGAGCAATTGCCAGTGGTTTAGATTCATTCGAAACCTTCCACCCATCACTTTTGTGGTCAGTTTGTTTCTCCTTGTGAGAGAGGGTATGCCCAGACGTGGGTCCCTTGCTCGCTGCGCCACAGGGAACCAGGCTGCACCTCACTGAGGAGGTCCAACAAGGCCGAAACATGTCTGGGGTTGCTTGGTTTTCTGTGCGGAGGGGACCTGGCCTAGCAGTTCGGGCTGGGCTGCTACCTTCGGTGGTGGCAGCTGCTGACTGATTTGCACATGACTGATCCCCTTTTGCAATGGCGCAGACGGGCTAAAAAACGGTGGTGTGGAAGGTTGCCCAGAGCAATTGCCAGTGGTTTAGATTCATTCGAAACCTTCCACCCATCACTTTTGTGGTCAGTTTGTTTCTCCTTGTGAGAGAGGGTATGCCCAGACGTGGGTCCCTTGCTCGCTGCGCCACAGGGAACCAGGCTGCACCTCACTGAGGAGGTCCAACAAGGCCGAAACATGTCTGGGGTTGCTTGGTTTTCTGTGCGGAGGGGACCTGGCCTAGCAGTTCGGGCTGGGCTGCTACCTTCGGTGGTGGCAGCTGCTGACTGATTTGCAGATGGCTGATCCCCTTTTGCAATGGCGCAGACGGGCTAAAAAACGGTGGTGTGGAAGGTTGCCCAGAGCAATTGCCAGTGGTTTAGATTCATTCGAAAGCTTCCACCCATCACTTTTGTGGTCAGTTTGTTTCTCCTTGTGAGAGAGGGTATGCCCAGACGTGGGTCCCTTGCTCGCTGCGCCACAGGGAACCAGGCTGCGCCTCACTGAGGAGGTCCAACAAGGCCGAAACATGTCTGGGGTTGCTTGGTTTTCTGTGCGGAGGGGACCTGGCCTAGCAGTTCGGGCTGGGCTGCTACCTTCGGTGGTGGCAGCTGCTGACTGATTTGCACATGGCTGGTCCCCTTTTGCAATGGCGCAGACGGGCTAAAAAACGGTAGTGTGGAAGGTTGCCCAGAGCAATTGCCAGTGGTTTAGATTCATTCGAAACCTTCCACCCATCACTTTTGTGGTCAGTTTGTTTCTCCTTGTGAGAGAGGGTATGCCCAGACATGGGTCCCTTGCTCGCTGCACCACAGGGAACAGGCTGCACCTCACTGAGGACGTCCAACAAGGCCGAAACATGTCTGGGGTTGCTTGGTTTTCTGTGCGGAGGGGACCTGGCCTAGCAGTTCGGGCTGGGCTGCTACCTTCGGTGGTGGCAGCTGCTGACTGATTTACACATGGCTGGTCCCCTTTTGCAATGGCGCAGACAGGCTAAAAAACGGTGGTGTGGAAGGTTGCCCAGAGCAATTGCCAGTGGTTTAGATTCATTCGAAACCTTCCACCCATCACTTTTGTGGTCAGTTTGTTTCTCCTTGTGAGAGAGGGTATGCCCAGACGTGGGTCCCTTGCTCGCTGTGCCACAGGGAACAGGCTGCACCTCACTGAGGAGGTCCAACAAGGCCGAAACATGTCTGGGGTTGCTTGGTTTTCTGTGCGGAGGGGACCTGGCCTAGCAGTTCAGGCTGGGCTGCTACCTTCGGTGGTGGCAGCTGCTGACTGATTTACACATGGCTGGTCCCCTTTTGCAATGGCGCAGACAGGCTAAAAAACGGTGGTGTGGAAGGTTGCCCAGAGCAATTGCCAGTGGTTTAGATTCATTTGAAACCTTCCACCCATCTCTTTTGTGGTCTGTTTTCCCACAACACAAACGAAGTTGTTGTTGTATTCTTTTGTCCCGCTCTTGTTTTGTTAATGGAGGCCGTATCCCTCCAATCTGCATGGGTTCTACAGCATTTTCAGGTACACGGGGTGTGTTTTCCCTTGGTTGAACATACACGGTTCGAGGGTCCGTCTTAGACCGGTCTGCTTTTCGGTCCTGCAACCGGTGGTCTAACTGCATGACCAGATTTATGAATTCGGCACAGTCTCTGGGTGGATCAACCACCTGGGCTAAGACGTCCTTTAATTCGCCTCGTAAGCCTCGATGGAATAACGTGGTTCTTTTGTTTTCTGGTCACCTAGCTCCGGCAACCAGTCTGTTGAAGGTAGCAATGTACGTTAACAAGTCCTGATTCCCCTGTCGGAGGGACAAGAGTTCATTGTCTACTGCTTGTTCCTGGGTATGGCGAGCAAAAGTTTTTCCATTTCTCTCTGGAACCCCCCAAAGTCATGTAATAGAGGATCGTCATGGGTTACCAACGGCACCGACCAATCTGCTGCGCTACCACTCAGGTATGATAAGACAAATGCTACCCGAGCTTGGTGGTTTGGAAATGCTCCAGGCCTACAAAGAAAATGAAGTCGACACTGATTGGTGAATGCCGCATACTTCCGTGGGTCACCTGAGAACCTTTCTGGTGGTGCCAAGGGAACTGTTCCAGGTAACGTGATCTGCACCGGAGTGGATGATATGGCGGGGTTTTGCATCGTTGGATTGCTTCCAGGTAGAGGCGTCTGTCCTGCCTGTGATTGCAAGTATTGCCTGCTAATCTCTTCAGTGCGTTCTTTGGTCGCTATCAGGTCTCTCCGGAGGGCATTAGTCTCTTGTCGGGCAGAATGAACCTCAGCACGAGGCTCTCCTGGGCACCATGGAGACATTTCTGATGTCTCCATGGTGCCCAGGTGGATTTGTTATGGTAGGCTTTGCGTTCTGTTACGCTCACCTGGTATCCACAGGGACGCCACTCAGCCGGGTTACTCGCTGGTATGCTTCTCAGCTTTGCCCTGATGTGGTTTGCGGGGAAGGTTCTGCCTGAAAATACAGGAGGACTGTGTTCAAGACTGACCGACCGGGGTAAGTATCCTCCCTCTACCCCCGTATGATTTCAGCCCCTCTGGGCCCTCTCCTCACCTGGTGGCAGAATTAGGCGTGCTCTCCGTCCTGCCTTCTTTGCAGGGGCGTGTTGTCTTTCTTGGGCGTGTGCGGTCCAGTTACTTCACTGACGCCGGCCTGTTTGATATTGTTCAGGTAGGCCTTATTGCTGTTCTTTAGTTTTGTTGCTATCCTGCATGCCTTTCTTTATTTAGAATGTCCCTTTTTCCTCCCTTAGGTATGCAGAGCTTCAGCGCGGCGAACTGGCCTGGTTGAGCCTTGCTGGCAAATGATGGCGCATTAAGAGCGCTATGATGCGGTAAGTAAGCGCTATGCGCAGCGCTGCAAAGTTTTGCCTTTGCTAACCTGTGTTTTCCTTCCTTGTAGGTCGCGGTGTTCTTCAGCGCGAGTAGAATGTCCGGAATGGTGCCAGCCATGAGGCGACCAGCCAGGTAAGTCTTTTGAGCAGTTCGTAATTTACAAATGTCTCTACTGCTTTCTTTAATGTTGCCTCTATCTTCCTCTTTCAGGTCGTGCTGTCCGGGAGGCGTGCTGATTCAAGGAAGCTGTTCTCAGAAGCTGCGAGTGGTTAAAGATGAAGACTGCAGGTAAGATGCTGCTGCTAATGATGTACCTTTTGTCTCCTTGCAGGTTCTGCTTCTCCGAAGTCTGAGGGATTAGCTGGACACAGTGAGCGTCATGCTGCAAGCTGCTTAAATAGCCCCAACAAAATAGTCCAGGTAAAGTAGTCCCTAGGCTACCACACCCAAAACACTAGACCGCATAGCTTGGTTCCTGGGAACCAAGCTATGTGGATGCCTCCATGTTGGCTGGCAACTCAATAAGTGGTTCCCAAGCACATGTTTCTCATGGTGTATGAGCCTGGCACCATAGGCGCCAGGAGTGGCCCCAAGAGGGCTTTAGAAATGGATGCCTGGTCCTAGAGGCCCGAGTCCTGACTCCACCTGGCCAATGGGTTTGCCAGAGGGGGTTTTGGGCAAGGGTCGTGGGAGGTGCAGGTTGACTATGTTTCAAATTCTTTGATTGTCTTCCTCGGCAACAAAACATTGCAAAACAGGATGACAACTTACCAGGCATAGTAAAATCGAAGTCTTACCTGGCCCAAAATATTTACATGTAAATATACTACCAAACAATTCAAAATCACCAGGCCGTTCCCTTACTGAAACATGCTCACCTGATTTCAAACAAGTCCCAATGGACAGTCGTCGTGGCTGGCAATTTCTCCAAGCGGCAGAACGAGCCTTGATTCCGGAACTGTCGCCGCGATGTCCCATCGGCGCTGCAATCGGCCAGTGATCAGGCGTAGCAGTCTGTGAGGAAACACGTCTCTTGTGCAGGGGGCCCCTTTTACTCACTGATCTCGATCCGACAGCCTCGTCTTCGTCCAACACGAATGGAACATCAACGGGAGGGTCCCTGTTCGGGCGCCATCTGAAAGGCCACAAAATGAGGCTTACTACAAAAAAAATGGCAATAGCCAGTCAGGTTCAACAAAACATTTATTACAGCCCGGACTGGGATCTCAGTGCCCCACGATGCCTGCGTACAGACACCGTGGCAGAAGAGAGCCCCGAACGACCAAAGTCACAAACATATATACTAAACAGAATTACATTTGAAACACTTGGCCAGTCCCCTCGTGTGATAGGGTCCATAGGTTCATGACCTTTCCACATAGGTAATGTTACTAAAGCAACACGTTTGCATTTTCTCCCATCCTCCTCTTGACAATTTACTGTCTGGGAGCAGGGCAAAACAGTGTGTGGGGGGCATATTGTGTTCCCTGGTCCAAGGTAACATTTGCTGTACAGTTTATCTGTATTGCTCCTGTAGCCTAAGGTCAGTCTGCTCTAAAGCCTGGAAATAGGGTCTTTCTTCTAGAGGAGCACTTAGCAGCTGCACATTATTACAATTTATGGTTCAGTGGAGAAAAAATTGATGAGACAGGCGGGCACCTAACTTATAGATCAGCAATGCTTCCACAGAGACTACAAGGTTCCACCGTGTAAAACAAGCAAAACGCCGAGCAGAATGTGCATTCCTGTCTCGCAATTAGCAGAAAGTTCTTGCCGCGGCCTTCACCGTGTTCAGAGTGAGGATGGCAGGATGAGCCGGGATTTGAACTGAACATTGCATCCAAGATGGCAAATGAAACAAAATGTCAGCGTGGCCACTATTAGTGTGGCAGGAAGTTTGTAACGTGATGCGAATGTGCTTAGGCCAATATGCATACCTGTGAGACACTGAAACTAAATATATTTTTCACAGGCTGATCCTGTGACCGATCTTGTTTGCTCTTGCAGTGGAGCCATTGGCTTCCTACATAAGAGAAGTTCACGCACACAGAGGAATACGTATACATTCACATCTCACTATCATCTCCTTATACGCAGATGATATATTATTGTATATGAAGCACCCGGGATGGAATTTGACACCGCTGATGCAGGAGATAATTAGATTTGGAGACCTCTCTGGACTCAAAATAAACTGGAATAAATCAGAAATCCTACCCCTGACCCCAAGCGTTCAGCAAGCAGATGTAGGGAGGGACTTTCGGTGGTGCCCAGAGGGCATAAAATATCTGGGTATCCTTGTGACCCCCACGGTGGGTGAGCTACACAAAGAAAATGATGTAATAGCTTTGGAACTACTTGAGCACAGAGTGGATCCTTTTACCCATCTCCCATACAGCCCGCATTGCGCTTGCTAAAATGGTGATCCTCTCCAAGCTGCTTTATATATTCAATAATGTACCTATATCGCCACTGGTGCATTTCTGATCACGAGTCAAAAGCCTAATGGTGCGACTAGCCTGGGCTGATAGACAGGCCAGGGTGTCTTACGATACTTTTACGCTACCATACGAATGAGGCGGGCTGGAATATCCTGCTTTAAACTTATACTTCCTAGCCACAAAGGCCCAATACGTGGCATGATGGGGGTCCCCAATATTGAACACCAGCACTCGGTAGCAAAGGCTACCGTGTTTCCAAATAACCTACAGGGGCTGCTATGGGCTACCTGGGAAAAGACACCACAAGCTGAGGTCCAACCAATAGAAGTGATGTGTAAGGCTCGGGGGCTGATTGGTCCGATGACGGGCGCTGGAGCCTGCCACTCTCTGGACTTTCCAGTATACAAAATGTTGCCGAATTCCGCTCACTCACGAGAACGTTTTTCAGACACATTTTGAAAAAATGGGGGTCCAGACCCTGGGTGACCTCAAACATGATTGACTATTTATGACTTGGGACGTCTTGAAAGCCAGAGGTGATTGTACAGCCGTGACCATGCTATTATATTTTAGAATGAGGGAGGTTATGAGAACTAAATGGCCAGTGTTCCATGGGCCCCAGGCCCTCACCCGATACTTCAACATGCACTCAATCCACTGTCCACCAAAAAGCTAGTATCCGCCATCTACAAAATGGCTAGAACAGGTAGGGACGTGAGCGGGCGGACCCATAAGTCAATGGAAAATGTCACTTGGGACAGTGTTAAACGAAGAACAGTAGAAACTCATAGTTACGCAGACGCGCAATTTGACTCAGACTAATACACTTATACACTTTAAATTCCTTTACCAGGTCTACTATTCTCCGGCCCGGCTGGGCAGATTTTTCCTAGAGAGATCCCCACTGTGTAAAAGGTTTGGGAGGGACTCTGCTGATTTCTACCATGTGGCATGGTCTTGTACACAAATTAGACCCTTCTCGGGGAAAATCGAGGAGGCAATATCTGAGATGCTATGAACTTCACAGAACTATATGCCGGTTTTATGGCTGTTAGCACTAATTGATGAGGGCTCGCAGGCAGAAAAGAGATTGCTGGGGATGGCCTCTTTCATATAGCCAGATATATGATAGTGAGAGCATGGGGAAAGTGTAAGGCACCTAGTTTTCTGAACTGGTTGAACTTCATGAACACATGCGAACTAAGAGAAACACAATATGCTTCTACGCTCCTAATGAGTACTAGACCAATTATTTACTGGCTCCCATTTAGGCGATACTACTCTGAGTTTATGGAAACCACTGAAACTGATGGGGGAACCCTTTAGCAAAGAGGACTAACCTGTTAATAAACATGTACTCCACCAGCAGCGTGGATAACGTGACCAGGGTGGGGTCAGTCATGGTGCTGAAAGAGGTACCTGAATGATGAACACGCTCTGTTGCATTGTGAACTCAGGGAGAACTGAACTGCTATGAACTGATGTTATCGATATTGGAGAGCTTTAAGGATGGTATGCACAGTGGAAGGGTTGAACTGGTATGTGTAATATCCGCTGTGTTGCACCGGGTAGCCTGAAATGGGAGGAGAGAACGGGGAATTTATGGTGTTGTATGGGTATTGTGCCCATTGTTTATGGTTGTGTATAAAATCAATAAAAAAAGTTTTTAAAAAAAGATAAATGTCTAGTTATTCTGTCAAGAATAGAGACAGTAGTGGTCAGGAATAATTTTAAATAAGAGGTTGTGGCCGTTTATAATAGAAGTCAGTGCAGTAAATATAAAAAGTGACCTTAAGGAGATGAAATCAGACCAACAGCTAGCAAGTTTATAAACCTGAGTGTGAACAAATATGCAAAGGAGGTGCTATGAGGACTTCATAGCATTATGATGTCATCACGACAAAGTAAAAAAGGAAACAAATGAAATAGCCACATATGTTTGAATGATGTAAAAGATGCATGCTTATAACACTGGGAAAACGGTGAATTTAAACAGCAACTTAGAGCTAAAAACCTGCTTATACTTACAACAACTTAATAGTCTCACCACTTTGAGTGCGCTCACAGTACCCTTAACATCAGTATGTCTTAAGTCATATCCTCGCCCATCTCCAGGGCTACTCCTCAATGTCTGCTTACAAACTGCCTATTGTATACCGCATTTAATGAAAACTGCTGTGAACACTATATGCCTAACGTTTTGTAGCATATCCCCCCAGCTATCCCCATGCCGCGTTGTGGATCTTAGCCACTATCCAGTGTACCGCTAGCGCAGTATGGTGCCCTCAATCCCTGCTAAATCTTGCGTCCTACTACCAGGAGATGTGAGGTATTGCCCTGTATTGTATTATATTGCATGCCCATAAGCGCATATCCTCCCCAAAAGCCTCGCTACTGCACCTCCCGCACCGCCCACATGTGCGGATAGTATTACTTGGAACTCTGCAAAAATGATACTACCGAATGATCTGGGTTAGGCACCCTCCTCTTATTATACGTGTATTTACAAACTGTGTTTGACTTTGTGTTACAACTGTACCTCATGCCATAACGATCTGAGTATTGTACATTTTGCGTAGCGTACGTGTACTTCCTTACGTGTTTGATATGACGGCTTAGCTTTATTTTAACTTACAATGAATATGTGCATGAACCCTTTCTTGATACCCATTATCTAATTAGGACCTTAGGTCAGGCATCTACGGGGCTCCCCACCCCGGAAGGTCAACGCTCTTGACCTAATCCAACTCACAAACCACGCATTGAGGGATCGCACAGTGCCTCCATCTCACCATCAGTTGTCCTTCAGAGCGTTCCTCAATCGCAGACCTAACACTATGAGCCCAGCGTTCCATACCCAGAACGTAACTCATTGCACTGAAGGTGCCTTCATCCCTATAAACAATGGTCTAGCTAAATTAGGCTGCCCACGACACCAGTCCCTCCTGTTTCTCCCAAAAACCTCTCCATTCCCCTCCACCTCCTTGAACAATAAACTTCCTAGTAGCAGCAAAGGCAAGGCTACAACCACAGTCAGAACATGTCTTTCTGTTGCCGTCCCTCCCATCTCTACCAACTTCCTCCATAGGAACACCACACCAATTATGGTTGCTTTACTCAGAGCTAGGCTCAGGTCCAGATAATCACTACCTACCTTAGCCTCTCAGCGTCCTATCCTTGGACAGAATAGACTAATTAGGCTAGCATCACGACAGCGGGTCAACAGTACCCACAGTAGGTCACCCAAACACTATCAGCTTGGCCAGAGATTACTCACAGTTAAGCAATTGCTCAATAGCACTAAAACCACATCTCTTTCGGCCAAGGTCCCAACCACGCCACACCACTCATCAACCACTCCACCCCAGCCCCAATGCCCGCAACCCCCCCAAAAATTCACATACGCTCAAAGGTGCCCTCTTGAATGTGCTCTCACTAGGAGCACTTGCTATGGAAATACATGATCTTATGCTGGACCAGCAACTCGATTTCCTAGTCCTCACTGAAACCTGGCTACATCCAGCATCCGGCCCTTTACTAGCTCTAGCGAACCCCCCTGAGTTCACCATTCACAGAGCAGACCGCCTTAACTCACTGGGAGGAGGTGTCGCTATTATTGTCAAATCCAGCCTTGATCTTAGAACATGCACATTTGACTCCACTGAGGGATATGAATGGCTTCTTCTAAAACTCACAATTGACCCTAAGACCACTACTAACATCCTTGTCATTTACAGAGCCCCTAACCAACCTAGCCACTGAATCAGACATCCCACTGGTCATCCCACCCTACCACACAAAATTCATAATTCTAGGTGACATCAATCTAGGATATAATGACCCTTTTGACTATAAAGCTAGCACACTCATTAGCGCACTGCATGACATGAACTTCACCCAACTGGTGACCAAACCCACACATGAAAAAGGGAGAACCCTTGAATAGGTGCTGACTCTAAACGTCTGCCTGTCCATTGATTCCATCACAGAGATCAACTGGTCGGACCATCATTTAATTAGCTTTACATTAACTACCCCAGAGAAACACACCCTCCCATCCATTTCTCTCAGCCCCATTGGAATAAGAAACACCCGCAATCTCACATCCGACAACCTCTCCCTGGTGCTAGCAGAAGCCCTCTACATGTTTTTCGCCCACCAGAATGCAGATCGTAGTTGCCTTGCCATCGCCAACCAAAATTGTCTGAAAAGCACCATTGATGCCCTAGCCCCGCTCGTAGCCAAAATCCCACGAAAAGTTAAACGCTGTAATTTCTGGTTTAACAAAGAATTTGTTAGCTTTGGCGCAACAAAAGAGCACTAGAACATAGCCACAAAAAATCCCCTACTCCAGACTCTAACTACATAACCACCGTTATTGAACATAAAGCTGTTCACCATCTTACGAGAACTGGAAATCCCTACCCCTCTGACCAACTCAATGACCGCAAGCAAAGACTGGTGCACTACAATCCAGAATGCACTCGCCACCAAAATAGAAAAGCTCCAAGACACAATCCTAGCCAAACAAAAACTATTAGCCAATAAATGCCCACCCCCTCCACCTCAGGACTAAGAGCTTGACAAAACATGGTTGCAGTTTAGCTTCTCTCAGGTCAACCAAAACCAAGTCCAGGAGATTATTACCAGTCTTAAACCCTCAACTGCAAAGGAGTGTGCTTTCCAGCTCAACTTATCAAACTGTGTGCTCCCACGATCTCCTTAATTATTACCAATTTTGTTAATGCTTCGTTCAGAACTAATGTAGTCTCCACCAGCATTAAAGAAGCCTGTGTCAAACCACTCCTGAAAAAACCTTCCCTGAACCCCACCGTTCCCACAAACTACCACCCCATTACCACTGTCCCTTTCCTTCTGAAAATAATAGACAAATAATAATAGACAAAATAGACTATACCCAAATACAAACTCACTTGGAGTCAAACCACCTACTAGGGACAAGACAATCCGGCTTTCGGCCCAGACATAGCACGGAAATGGCTCTATTGGACCTAAAAATCCAAATGAACTCCATTAGAGACTCTGGCAACCTCTGTATCCTACTTCTCTTAGATTTGTCAGCCGCATTTGACCTGGTCGACTATGACAAACTATGCACCACCCTGTCAGAAAACTTCCACTTCTCACACAAAGCCACCCTCTGGGTTAAATCCTTCTTAGCTGACCGAACCTCTAGAGCCGCCATAGGAAAGGAAGCCGCTGATCCCATTTCTGTACCTATAGGTGTACCGCAAGGCTCTTGCCTTTTGTCCACATTTTACAATGCCTACACTAAGCTTCTCTTTGCTGTCCTGGATGCCATGGGTGTCATCTACACTAATTTTGCCCATGATACCCAGTTCCGGATCTTGATTACAGGGAACCATGAGCAAGACACAATCTTGATAAATGAAATCTATGCCATAATACAAAATTGGATGGCCACCAGCAGTCTTTGCCTCAATGATGAAAAGACGGAGATCCTTATTGTGGGCGCTCCCTCCAAAATCAAGTCACTCCTTCCAGACTATTCCTCTATCAACATTGATGGCACTCACATCCCTATTCTCAACCAGGTTAAAACACTAGGTGTTTACCTAGTTTCGAACCTAACCCTGACCAAGCATATTAATACTCTCTCAAATCTTACACTGCCAAGCTTATAGCACTAAGTCAGCAATTCTTGACCCCACAAAACTGTATTACGCTCGTCCGTGCATTAATCCTGTCAAAATTAGACTACTCCAACTACTAGGTTTCTCAAATTCAAATCTCAAGAAACTCCAACTCCTACAAAATAAAGCGCTGAGAGCAGCACTTGGCATCAAAAAGTCTGACCATATCTCCAGGATTAGAAGGGAAGTGCACTGGCTGCTTATTACTGGCTGCTTATTAAAGCAAGAATATTCTTCAAAACGCTCTGTATCACACAAATGCCTAGCTAAGATGGCTCCTATGTACTTTAACAATACAGTCACGCCCAATACCTTGACAAGAACCTTGAGATCAAACAACAACTCCCAACTCCCCATCCCATGGTTCAAACTCACAAGGGCAGGGGTTAGTAGTTTTCAGGTTTATGCTCGAAAAATCTAGAACTCCCTCAAGACGACATTGAGCCTTCCCACCCTATATTAAAAATAAACCTAAAAACTTGGCTATTAAATAAATACTAGTCTAAGACGATACTCACTACCAGGTTCAGCAACATACTGCCATTTCTCCCCCCCCCTTGCAGTCTAGACAATTATGCTGAAACTCAATTGTAACTGTCCGACCCACTAGCTCCTAAATGTTTTTGCTTGTGACCCCGGATTGTCTTCTGCTTCTTCCGTCTATTATGTGTGTAACAATTCTCACGGTAACTAGTGATTCAAGCCGGAATGTTTTCTGCTTCTTCTGTCTAGTATGTGTGTAACATTTCTCACTGTAACCAGAAATTCAAGCCTTCTGCAACCTACGACGTGATACCTCCCGGTTTGGGCGTATAGTAAATGTAATAAATAAATAAAAATAAAGAAGCAAATAGACAGTGATTAATAATGGCACCAGATAATTACCCAAATTCGATTTATGTACAGTATGCATTATTGGGTTGGCCAGGAAGGGTCCCAACAATCAAGAGGGGTTCATTTTGCGCACACCATATTTATGACTGGGGTTGCGGCGAACTGGCCGTGATGTTGCAATTTCATATGCATCCAGTGTAGTTAAATGTGAATGGGATATGTTAATTAGTGTTACTTTTTGGAATAATTGATTCATATTAGCTTTGCACACTGTTTAGATGGATTTCTGAACTCTGACCTGGTGGGCAGAAATTCAGAAGGCCAGCCTAGTTTCTTGGAACAGGGTAACCTTCTGGACAAGTCAAACCAATCAAGGTAGCATTGGCGGCGGTCAAGACTAGGTCTCAGGCGGGGTGTGGGTGATCGAAAGCTCACAATGAGCACCCACAGTGAAGGACACTACAAATTACTCATAGTCAGGTGTATATCAAAAATACATATACATTTATTAAAGGCCTTTTAAATCAAACACAAGCAAAGATCAACAGTAAGACTTAGACTAAAACCACACTACTATAGAACATATATACAGTTACAATGGCCTAAAGGAATGGCACACATTAAGGGTCCACACCCTGTAAGGCAAAGGAGCAAACAGTGTGAATATACTTTAGGCAGTCCTTCTCTTTATCAATCCTAATGGAAAGGCAGACCAGTCCGTACGAAGATTGGAGCCTGATGCTCAAATGTTCTTTCAGATACAGATGCACACGATCATGCGGTTGGGCAAAAATGGGGTCTCTTGCAGGGGCTGTAGCAGCTCAGGAAGGCAGATGAGGCAGTGAAGAATAAGTTTCTACTATTCAAGGAGGTTCTCCCCAAGAGGGCAAAACAGACTCCAAGAATTGGGAATAGCTCGGTAGCACAGGCTAACTCAATAAAGTTGAGTGGCCCTCAGCGGACAATCGTGCGTAAGATTGATGGATGCGCCAGGGGCCACCGGTAAGGGTTGCAAGTACTCACCAACCCAAGGCGCACTCCGGACCAAACTTCACCAGCTGAGGCCACTTTGGTTGCGGGTTCAAATGCTGAAAAAGTGTGGCTCTGTGGCTTTCAGCGGCTGAGTTCCAGGAATGATTCCACAGAGGGACAGTGGTGATTTCTCCTCTCCTGGTGAAGGGATCAACTTAATTTCACTGCAGCTCGTCTCAGGGCAGAGGGGGGCACAGCAGCAGCACACCCACAAAGTGCATCACCATGACTGGGTGACACAGTTACCGCATGTACTCGGGTTCAGGCGTACTCTCCTAATTCGAGACCTAGGGTGTCTAGGTGTACGAAACTTGGTGGGACGGTGCCTTCAACACAGTACCTGTGATCTCCAAAGTCTTAAGAGTCAACTCAAGACAGCGGCAGTTCCAGGGCAAAGGTTCTGCGCAAGGAATACTTTTGAAAAGGCTCACTTGCAGGTTAAGGTAGAGTTGCTGTGAATAGTTGTTCCCACTGTTCTATTCAAAGGGGGCGAAGCGTCTTTGCAGACCTTGTAGTTTGATCAGATGCAGAGGGGTTCTGCGGGACAACAGCGGGCTCAGGGTGCCAAACCTTCCAGTCGGTCACCAGCGGTTCTTCGACTCAGCTTCTTAGTTTCAGGATGCTTGGATCCTATCCTAGGTTCAGTGAGAACTCAAGAGATCAACCTGGTATGGGTGTTTGGGCCCTTCTCTTATCCAGAATCTCCTTCGCGCCAAAACAAAGAGAACTCAATGAGAGACCTGCTCGCATACAGCCATGCTAGATGTGGACCAATCATGGACCACAGTGATCCCAGTCATTCCCAGCACACCAGACTCTCCGGCACCCATGATGTGTATTGGAACTAGACAGTCCATCCCACATCCTGGAGGCACACACACAAGGCATGCAGAAGCCTGCAAAAGCTTGGCGTTTCGCTGGTGAATACATGACCAAATAAGGACTAACCCAGGTCTGCACGAACTGGGGAAGGCTAAGGGACAAGACGGCCATAGGACAGGACAAAGATCCTCGTGGCATGGCCATTTTGGAGCCAGGCCACCTTACTGTGCCAGCCGCGGTAAATGCGGTTTGCATGGCAAGAAAGGGTTAAAAATATGCTAAAGTAAATGCTGCCAACAGCCCTGATCAAAGCAGATCTGTACTTCTACCAAAAAATCCTTTGAGGGAGTCTAGGGCCTTTAGAAACAAAAGGAAGACACCAGCACACTATACTGTAAGGAACATTGTGCACTGGTAACATGTTGCAGAAAAGTTGCAACATAAGAAAGGACTAAGGGAAACAAAGTCTCCCAGTACTGACTGTCTTTAACCGCATGTCAGTTTCCTCATAACAAAGTGAGTGAAAACCCAGCAGAGTGCAGCAGAAGGCTGTGCTCTACTGGCAAAAGTCAGGCTAGGGTTGTCAGACAACAGCAAAAAAGTTGCGGAGTACACAACTGGAGGGAAAATTGCACATAAATGGAAATCTTTCGTAACACACGCGCATAGAAAGACAAATGCCAAAACTACCAAATTAAATATATAACACGATCAACAAGGAGTTTTCATAATGCGCATGCAAGCAAGAGGACTGGTTATAGAGAACCCACTGTGAAGAAAATATGACAGTTAAACATGCATGCACACTGATATACATACACAGGGAATTTATCAAATATACATGTAGTGGGCCTTTTTTACTAAATGGATTAAAATACGGCAGTCAGGGTTTGAATTTGAGAAACTGATTTTGCAGAGTTTCAAAGGCCAAGGGATGGGTAAATATGTAATTATGACCTTAGTTGATTGTCAGCTCAGCTAAAGAAACCCGTCATGGTTTTTTATGGCCTGTTAGTATCACAAAAAGCAGATGTAATCGTAACTACATAGGAGCATGCAGAAGGATTTCAGCTATTTGTTTTGACCAGCAATAAAACATGGGGTGAAGTGGTGCTCGAGGTCCAACTTTCAATTGTATTTTCAGATGTGCTGTGCATGTCAAAATGGTAGTAATTTAGATTAGAATGTTTCAATGGAGCCAGTAAGCCGGGGTGGATGAGATAGCCATTGTCAGTTCAAAGTGTACCTGTTTACTAAGCCTCATTCATATCGCTTGCAGTATCTATGCAAACCATGTACAATTATGTTTAAGGTTAAATGACTCAGGCCAGTTGTTACTAGTAAGGAATTAAGTTTGCACACAAATGTTTAACTGTTAGATGATGTCACGACCTACCACAGACTAATCCCAAGAACAGGTGTGTTATGAATTTGATCTGGAGATGGTAGTTAAGATAATCAATGACCAATGAGAATGGAAGAATTAGAGAAAGATGGGATTTCTTTGTAGAGGTTTTGTCCAATCGTGTGGGGGGCAGATTGTAATAATATATATGGAAGTGTTTTTACTGTTGCAAAAATGTTGGGTTTGCTTGGCTCAATAGAGTCATCTAGCTTCTCCCCGGATGAATATACAATTCACTTGCTTTACGTACAAAACTACACTCGCTTCTTAGGTGGTGGGCCCGTTTTGGATTAAGGTGATTAGTGGCCCGCCCCTATAAATTTGGCCCCCACAAAGGGACCTCAGGCTTTCAGATACATTGGGATTCTCCTGTCTTTCTGCACAGACAAGCAAGAAGGGAAATAGGGGTAAAAGAGGGTTGAAGTGCGTGGGTGAAGTTATTCGAGGTTACGGAGGTTGAAAAGGGTGAATGTTTTGAAGGAATGAATAAACTGTTTTACATGCTGTCAAGGTAGATGAGTAGATCAATATATCATCCAGATATACTACTACATATTGATCCAGAACATCATGGAATAGATCGTTCATAAATGCCTGAAATGTGGCAGGGGCATTACAAAGCACAAAAGGCATCACCAAATATTCATAAAGGCCAAACTGGGTCTTAAAGGCCGTCTTCCACTCATCGCCTTTTCTTATACGTACAAGGTTGTAAGCGCCCCTGAGGTTCAATTTGGCGAAGACCTGGGATTTCCCCAACTGGTCGAGAAGTACTTTAATCAGTGGAAGTGGGTATTGGTTCCTAACTGTCACTGCGTTCAGGGCTCCATAGTCTATACACGGCCTTAGATCTGCCTCTTTCTTGGGCATGAAAAAGAGCAGAGAGGCCGCAGGAGACTTGGAAGGACGGTTGAACCCCATAGCCAGTGCTTTGCCTATATATTCCTTAAGGACCTTGTCTTCCTTCAATGACAAAGAATACACTCTACCCGACGGTATCTTTGCCCCTGGTACGAGATCTATAGGGCAATCATAGGTACGATGTGGAGGTAGCTATTGTGCCATGCCTTTGTCAAAGACATCTGAATAGCTGGCATACTCGGGAGAATGCGGTTTACAGATACAGCAGAGATGGCACCAATGAATGATGACGTGGTGACTAAGGTTTGACAGGGTGTTCCTCTAATAACCCTGTGCGAAAGCATGCACTGGCTATTGCAGATAGCCGAAGGGAACTGGATCATTCTCAAAGCCCAATCAATAGTGGGGTTGTGATGCTGAAGCCAGGGTATCCCCAATATGACTTTGTAAGCCAGGGCTTTAATAACATCAAATATGATCTCTTCTGAATGCCCTTCCGATGTACACATAGTGAGAGGCACGGTATGTTTTGTCACCAGGCCAGAAGCGAGAGCAGAGCTGTCAACCACACTGACCGTCTCAGGTTGAGCCTTAAAAACAAGTGGAATCTCTGAGGAAGCGTCAAAATGTTATCAATGTAATTACCGGTGGCTCCGGAGTCGATAATGGCAGAAGCGGGAAAAGGAAGACCTGATGCTACCGTCAATGTAACAGAGAGATGGAACAGGACTGCTTGGCCAACAACAGGTGAGTCCAGAACAGGCTTTCCTGACGTAGGGACTCTGTCTACTGCCGGGATCTGGTGTTTCCCACCTTTTTCTTGGGTCTCTTGTTGCAATCAGGGAGAAGATGTTCGGAAGAGCCACAATACATGCAGAGGTTATGACGTCGAATAGCTCTGATCTGCATAGGTTCAGGAACGGAAACTGAAGGGGCAGATGCGTCGGGAGCTAATGGTGTCAGTATGGTCTCTTCTCACCCCGTCTCTCAGGTCTACGGGCATCGATCTGGAGTACCAGATCAAGCAACTACCTAAATGCGGTCAGAACCACCGGGACGTTGGAGAGTGTGTCCTTTAACTCCTCTGGTAGCCCTTGGTAAAAGGGCCTTCGCCTCAGACCAGTCGGTTTCCGCAGCTACCTGGTTAAAGCGAGCCAATTAAGTGAGGAGAGAAGAAGATCCCTATCCGTACTTCAGGAGTTCCAAATCCGAGGCCTGAGTGGTGTATTGTGTATCAAACACTCGACTCATTGCCAACAGTAGGGTGTCACAGTTGTCCAAAACGTGACTGTTTGCCTCCAAGAGGGGATTAGCCCAAGCAGCTGCCGTACCCCGTAAATGAGACAAAACAAATGCAGCCTTTGTAGTGGAGGTAGGGAAAGAAGAAGGGCGACACAAAAAATGCACCTTGCATTGATTCACGAATGTTCTGTACTGCTTGAGGCCAAAGGGAATTGAGTGGACCGCACCACAGGGGTGGGTTCCTGCCTTGGAGGAGGAAACCCGGAACCAGAGGCAGTAGCCCCTGAGGCATCAGCCCCCTGTAATCCAGGCGCAGTCATCATGGTCTGTAATGCATTGAGGCATTGGCAAAGGGCTTCTTGTGCAGTGGTCACTTCAGTCCGCAGATCAGCAACCATCTGCATGATCTTTGCCAAGGGCTCCGTAGGCTTCATTGACATCTTCCTTACTATGGCTTCTAATTCTGTTACTCACCACTGAGCAGGCTGGGGCATTGATTAGTTAGAAGACCTCGAGTTAAGTGACCAGGACAAGGAGACGACCCGCTATGAATAACAGCTCGTCAGCCAAAGCTCTGGATAACCTCTCGTCAACCAAGGATTTACCCAGAACCCGGAACCTCAACATGAGGGAACTCTTCTTTGCAATACACCCCTCTGCTGTTTGAATGTATAGACAGACAGAGGTGTTGATTACATAAAAGAGCACGGAACAGACACACCGCCACACCAATGCTGTAAGGAAAGTACAAAAAACAGGTTAGTACAAAGGGAGCGGAACAAAGTACAAGCAATATCTTCAACGTGCCATGTATACCTGGTACTATGGTGTCTAAAGCATATGGTGTCTGAGACTATGAGAAAACCAAAAAGTATAGTTAGCCCTCTGAGCCCTAAATACTGTTTGCTAGCAATTCTCAGGAATGACAGACAAGGATCAGCTTACCCCCATGAGGAATGGTGTTTCTGGTGGCTCAATGTGTCATTAAACAACGGTAGGAGAAAATAACAAATGGGAGGGTTAGTATAGGGTATCTCCCCGGGCGGAATGAGGGACGCGCTAGGTTCAGGCAGGTGCACTGGGCAGCAAAGCGTGCAATGATTCACGTGGAGAAATCCAGATATCCTTGTAATCAGTGTAGGGGAGTCAAGAAGTAAATACAGACTCAGGTAGGTGCACAGTTACTCGGCGGGTGGTCAGAGTTCGGGAAAACCAGAGTCGGGCTGTAACTTTTCCAAAGCGCAATGAAATCAACAACCTCTAAATAGCTTACCAGGCATGGGTGTTGCGCGTAGCGGGATACACACACAGACAGTAGCTAGCAGAGGGACTCAAGCGGAGTAGCGCTGCTTACGTGCCGTGTAGCGGGATACACACAGACAGCTCTAAGAAGAACGGGATTCAGATACAGACTGGTTCAAGGCACAAAGGCATTAGGCAAAGAAGTCAGTGAAAGAGTTATGGTTCATCAGTGTTCGGTCTGTTACAATCCAAGGGAGCAGGCGAATGGTGGTCGATAAGAACAAGCCGTGGGCAAAGGTAAAGCAGTGATAAGGATCAGTGTAATTCTACAATTGGAAGCAGTGCCGTAGTGGAGTAGCGTTCTTTTATGTAGGAGACGAGGGGCGGAGTCTGTGGGCCTGCGTCACAGGTGGGATCAGATGGTTTGTCACATGACATGAGACACGCTCCTGTACTGTAGAACTTGGAGCTTGCACGCGTCTCCTATGCAACCTCCAGCGTTGCCAAACTGGAGCAGCCAGACGCCGGGAGAGGAAGAGACGCTCACCAGTTCGAGAAGTATGCAAAGGCCGAGGGTACGTAGAGTCCCAGGTGTAAGATTAAGGGGTCAGAGGCTGAACAAGGGAGATCCGTCGTCTGAGCCCAATCGAGGGAGACCAATTGTGAGCATTGTGTTAAAAGGGGGTCCGAGCCTGAAGGAGGGAGACCCATGGTGAACAGTGGACCTGAGAATTTGTGAATGTGAAAATCCTGATAAAAAAAGAAGAACCTTTGTGCTTGTTTGTTATGTCAAGCCCTCTGCGATAAGAGACTTTTATTGGGAAAGAGACTTTGGCTCAGAAGACCCTGATACCTATGCTTTGAACTATATCCTTGTGGCCGAGAAGCCAGAGTGTGTGCGAAGCTCGAGCGTGCCGCCTTGTCCCGTGCTGAAAACGTGGGGATGGGGAGCCAACTGCTCAACTATCCTGACGTATCATTTCTTGAGCACTTTTCTTTTTGCATACATTGTTGTCCCACACCATTTATATTTAGAAGTAAGGATTGGCAATAGATTTATTATTATAGGTCCTTTTATTTTGACAAAGACTCCACTAGGACTGCGTTATTATTATTGGAAGGTCGTAGCTTGCTCCTATCCTTAGATTTAGGGTTAGATAGGTGTCAACGAACCCATTGAAGCTCAATAAACACCCTTGAAGTGTGATCACTTGTGTCTGCCTTCACTGTTTGATACCACGCCTTGCTTACATGTGGTACAAAACAATATAAGATACAGGAGCACACCCAGTAATTATTACAATGGTACGTTAACTTTTTAAATAGTAGGAGGGTGCGGGGGAGAGAAACAACCCTGGCACTGGGTTGTGCAAGAACAATAAGGAAAAGACCAGAAGGAAACAAAACTGTGTCCACACACTGTAGAACATTTGCGTCCCCAGCACACCTTCGGATTTTGTATACCAAACAATAATAATGTTTTTAGAAAAGATTGTTTATATATAAAAAAACAAACACATTCAATGCAATCTTACAACTATATCAAGTATTTACATTACAATACATGATTTGTGTCAATAAATTCTAAAATTGTTACAAATAATTCCATATTTCAAAGCTTCAATCTCTGCTCAACGCGTTTCATGACTTCTATCCCTTCATCAGTAGCAAAATGTTAATCATTTACTTCCTTCATGTGTTCTAAGATAAAATATATATACTCCATTAGAATCTATTATATTACACTACCATCACTCAGATGCTATCATGGTCCATCATTAAAAACATTCCCCTGGTGTAGCTCTGATCATCGAGTAATCAGGTATCTTCAATTGTACTATAATTAAACAGGAATCCGGACCTGTTTAGAAAAGTAGGAGATAGTAAAAAACCTAGCTACCCCGACTTTACTTCTGTAACTAAAAGTCAAACAAGATTTTCTTACCTAAAGTAGGGTAATCAGACGCACTGATTTTTTTCTCAGCTTAATCTGTGAAAAATAATTTCAAATCATTTCCCTGGGTACCGGATGTAAATATATAGGGCTTCTCATAAATGGTTCACAATATGTAAAACATACCTTGGTTTCATAGACAGACTCATGCGTTGTGTTAATGGAGCCACTTTCTAGTTGTCAGAGTGCTCATCTGCCCTTCCCTATAGATCCAAAGATAAAAAGTGTCTGCACTAAGTGTTTTGTGGTCATAAGGACAACTCTTGCACACTCGGTTGTATCAACGCATACCTCTCTGCGAATGGACTGGTGCATTCTTCAGATAATCAAATTTTAAAATCCTACACCATCCCAACAGGATTCTAGATATTCCTAAAAGTGAAAAGTAGATCTCAGGTCTCCCTTACTGATGGGCGCTATACATTAAAAGAGAAACTCTATGTAACAGGTAAGAGAATAGGGTTTACAGCATGACTTGTAACTGCAACAATCTCCCGTTCCGAGTCTCATTGAAGCATTCAAGATGACCGATTAAAGTAGACAATGTCACTGTGACGTTTTGCGTGATGACGTCACATGTCAACAAGTGACATAGCGCTTCATCGCGTTGTTACCTGTTTTTAAAGTAATTTGTTTGTTTACTCCTTAAACACTTGTGCACAAAAGTATTCCTACTAACATCCTATCAGTTAGCTAATAGTGTTAATTAAAATCAAGGATTCTGGAAATGAGTAATTTCCTGTTCTTCATGGTTGATGCAAAGCCATAAAGGAAGCATTCCTTGTACTTGTCTACTCACTTCTCTTCAAAAGAAGTTGTCATAAAGTGTATAGAGTACAATGGCCTGAGGTAACCATGGTGGATGTGTAAGAACAATGGACATGCTTACAATCTGTACTACTAGATCCCCATACATTAACAAGTCAACATCAACACGTTACATTTACAGAAATGCTCATAAGAAAAACTCTTCATTTATTCCTCCAGGGGTAACACTATGAAGTGTCTCTATCCAATGACGTTCTCTTTGATTTAGTCTTTTGGCTAGGTGCCCACTCCAATTGTGTTTACATCCTATTTCTAGAACCATATATTTCAATTGGGCCACTGTGTGTCTTTGTTCAGTGAAGTGTCTAGCAATGGTAAACATATGTTTCTTGTTTTTATGTTGCTTTTATGTTCATTACATCTGTCTTTGATTCTTCTTGTTGTTTGTCCCACATAGTAAATACCACAGGGGCAGCTAAGACCATAGATGACTGAGCTGCTATTGCATGTGGAAAATCTCTCAGTTTAATGTTCGCCCCTGTACTGGGGTGTCTTAAATAGTTGGCCTAATGATGTTGTTGCAATTATTCCAGTGTAGGCAGGGGTCTATCCCTCTCTTGTTGCTTTGTAGAGTAGTTTGCAAGTGAGGTTTAATTTTTTCAGCCTTGACCAATTAATTGATCCCTAAGGTGTTTCCCTCTTTTGTAGGATATGAGTGGAGGTGTTGGAAAGAGTCGTTGAAGCTGAGTATCAATTTGTATTAGCTTCAAATTCTTCTTGATAAGACGAGTCACATGATGGTTTTGACTTGAATATTTCAAAGTACATAAAAGTTGAATCTCTTGTGATTTGGTCTTAACTTTGAGAAGATCTTCTCATTCCTTTTGTTCTGCTTTTATCTGGGCTTGCGTAATGATTTTGTCAGGGTATCCTCTTTGTAAGTATTTAGTAGTTAGTTTCTCGTTTTCCATTTGTAATGTGTTGTCATCAGAAATAATTCGTTTCAATCTCAGAAATTGACTATAGGGAAGATTATCTTTCAGATGTCGTGGATGTTGGCTCAGATAGTGCCGTGAGTTATTGACATCAGTTGGTGTGTAAAAAATATTAGTTACTAAAGTTCATTCTATTAATTCTAATTCTACATCCAGGAAGTGTAATGTGGGATTGCCCACTTCCATGGTAAATTGTATTCGTTCATGCATGGAATGTAAGTATGTCAGGAATTCATACAAGTCACTATCACCTCTCCAGATTACAAATACATCGTTGATGCATCATTTCCAGACCAAAAGTCTGCTTGACCACTGTGGAAGTTTTAGGACTGTAAGTGTTTCCAAATGATACATAAAAAGAGTAGCATATCCTGGGGTCATCGCTGACCTCATTGATGACCCAGCAGCCTGCAGATAAAACTGTTTCTCATATCTAAAAAAGTTGTTATAGAGAATAAGTTTAGTCAGCTCCAATGTCAATACTTTGGCCACTTTGCAGTGCTCTTCCTGTAACAAGGACCATTCAAGAGTTTCAAAACCACCTTCAGGGGGAATTGAAGTATAGAGGCTCTGGATGTCAAAGATTACCAGTATGTCATCTGTTTGGGGATTCTCAAAATCCTTTAATAAATGTAGAAACTGCGTAGTATCTCTTAGATAAGTTCCCATTTTCTGTGGTCAAAGGGTCAAAGATATTGTCTGTACCGGCGACTATTGGTCTTAGAGGTGGATTGGTGGTGTTCTTGTGTATTTTGGGTAACCCGTAGAAAATCAGGGTGATAGGAAATTGCTTCACCAGAAAGGTTTGTGTTTTAGCATTTATGCACTCATTGTCCAAGGCTTTCTCCAAAGTTTCTTTAATCAATATTGCAATCACAATTGTGGGATCCTGTTCTATGTGTACATAACTGTTTGTATCATTAAGTGATAAAATAGCATGTCCATGAGGACTATTGCACCTCCTTTGTCTGCCGGTTTCAAGGTACGGGAGCATTCATCTGTGATGTCTCTAATTAATTGTCTCCGATGTTTCCTTATATTATATCTAGAGATTTTATTGAAGTTAATCTTTTTCGTATAATTCAGTATTTGCCTTTCAAATAATTTGATTGCCATGTTATTTATATAGGGGTCAAAAGAGCTCTTGGGCTTCATTTCAAGGTAATTAAAAATCACCAGTGGTTCTTCCTGTGGAGGCTGGAGGTCAAAGAAGACCTTCTACTTATGAAGCTGTACAAATTGGGGTTCTCTCCTAACAATGAAGAATTCTGAGAGGATGCAAAAGATAATCCTACATTCAGGGCATCCATTTGACTTTTAGTCAAGTGTTTACATGATATATTAACAACTAACTGTTCCCCTGTTTGTTTCTTGACCAGCGGTTTCTTGTGGCTTCTTTGTGGTTTCTTCTTTCTAAAAAGGGGACAAGTGTAGCCGAGGATGTTGTTGCGATTTGTGAACTGTGAAGGGTTGAACTAGATGTCGTACTTGGTATGCCGCACTGTCCGGGTGTCACTAGGTTCACCTTATGGTTCCCTCTTATCTCGTCTCCACTCGCCGGAGTGTCACTGCTCACTTCACTCCCCTCTTGTCTAGGTAGCCCGAACGAGGGAGACCAATTGGCAACATTGTGCTTAATGTGTCCGAGCCCCAAACAAGGGAGATCTGTGGTCTGAGCCCGATCGAGGGAGATCAATTGTGAACATTGTGTTAAAAGGGGGTCCGAGCCTGAAGGAGGGAGACCCATGGTGAACAGTGGACCCGAGAACTTGTGAATGTGAAAATCCTGATAAGAAAGGAACTTTGGTGCTTGTTTGTGCGTCAGGCCCTCTGCAATAATAGACTTTCATTGGGAAAGAGACTTTGGCGCAGAAGGCCCTGATGCCTATGATTTGAACTATATGCTTGTGGCAGAGAAGCCAGAGTGTGTGCAACTTTTGAGCGTGCCGCCTTGTTCAGTGCTGGAAAAGTGGGGAAGGCAAGTGTGAGAAACCTGAAGGTGTCTCACTTACTAGTCCCTGGGGATCTGTCATCCAGGTGATCAGGACATGGCCATCGCTTTTGGATCCAGTTACTGGGGGTGGACTAGTGCGGGAGGATCACCTGGATGAGGGGTCTTCAGGTCATGGAAGTGGGACACCGAGGGTTGAGACGTGGTATCCCCTTACTTATGACACCTTTTCCCCATCCTGTCCAGTAGGATATTTAGAAACTCTACCCCTCCCCCCCTTTCCAACACAAATACTTTCTCACACCGTGAGCGGCAACGGATTAATACCAGAGCCATTTATGTGACAGGTCCCAAAACAGGGGTCAGGCAGTCAGCTAATTGCTGACAACTACACACACCTGACTGCCCTTTCCCTTCCCCACTGGGATAAAAGGCAGAGCACAAGAGCACACTTTCAGCAAGGCTGAACGCACGAGGAAACAGCTACTCCAGGATGGCAGTTCAAACGGAGGAGAAAGGCGATGAGACCGAAAGGACATCAAGGAGGGAGGTGCCCTTGCTCTTTTCAACCCAGACCTGCAAAGCCTCAGAAAAAATAATCTTAGATTTAGGTTTAGATTAGATGAATCACACCCATTTTACAGCTTAATAAACACCCTTGAACTGTGATCACTTGTGGCTGTCTTACTTTGATGCCATGCCTTTCTTACAGAAGCAAACTGCTCAACTATCCTGACATATAATTTCTAGAACACTTTCATACATTGTTGTCCCACATCATTTATATTTAGAAATAAGGATTGGCAATAGGTTTATTAGTATAGTGCCTCTTCTTTTGACAGAGACTTCACGAGGACTGCATTATTATTATTTGATGGTCATAGCTTGCTCCCATCCTTAGATTGAGGGTAGGATTGGCATTCAACCAACCCATTGAAGTTATATAAACACCCTTGAACTGTAATCACTTGTGTCTGTCTTCACTGTTTGATACCATGCCTTCCTTACATCATGCAGGAGGTTGGGACACTTGTCATGAGATTGCAGAGACAGGTTACAGTATTTTAACGTGGGGGCTCAGCAGATGCAATTCCCAACATTACCATATGCCCCAGGTTCTGTGCAATCGCATCAGACACAGGTTGAACAGAACCCAGCGACTGGGGCTGCACAGACCTCTGGGATCACACCGACCATGCCGGCACAGGCACTGGTACAGACATGGGAGAAAGAACGGGTACTCATTACACTGGAGCAAGTGTTTTTGGAGGGAGACCTTTCTTCGCTCCCCAGTGCTAAAAGGTACCAGGAGTAGGGCAGCCAACACGGATCTCTGATGTGTCTGGCCCTGTCTGTAACCTCTCATCCGGGTTGAGGAACCCTGGATAGGTGTATAGGTAGGTGACCAAACGTTTTCATTCCTGGTCGACATAGGGGCTACAAAATCTAGCATTAGGGAAGGTGAGTTCTGTGAGGGGTCAGTAATGCGAGGTGGACACCTTCTTGTTGTTTTCTCAGTATTTGACATTTTATTTTGAGAGAAAAATGCAAATGAAACCTAACTAAGCCTACTCTACCAGGGGGTTCCCTATCTAGTCTAGAATCTAAGGAAGAATCTTCTAGCATACACACAACTGGCCCTCACACTAAACAACAGAACAATCCAACCAAAGCATAAACAACATAAATAAAATGGTGTCCAGTCGAAGTTTGGAAACAATAGTTTTGAATGTCAAAAGTTCTGAAACAAAAGTGCAAAAATAAAAGTTTCGAATGTATTTTTTTTTAAATTAAAAAACAGGGGTTTGGGATGCCCCCCGGCCCCCTAAAAAAAAATCAAAACTTTTTTTTCGGCACTTTTGTGTCCGAACTTTTGGCATTCAAAACTTTCACTGTCGAAACTATCACTAGGAACCAAATAAGATATTAATAAACAAATAGTGTCTTGGATGACTTTTAACTGGCCTGTGTAGATGTTCTTCCTGAGGAATGTCCAAATTCAATCTCCTCCATGGAAAAAGTCTTAAATCAGTTCTTGAAAAGTTCCAAAGAAACAAATGTTCACTCAAACAAAAATCCACTTGAAACAGTTTCTTCATGGTTTGCTGAAATGTTCCCCTTCCAAGCTCCACAAAGAAAACAGCACCAATGATAATCCTGGATAACATGCGTCCAGGATTGAATGGAAAAAGTTCAAAACAAAAGTAGCACTTCTGCTTTGACAACAACTCTTCTTTAGTAACCTCTGCAGCATCTTGAATACAATTTGTCGGCATGCTTCTTCTAAGGGGGTTACTCTCTCTTTGGCAACTCCCTTCTGCAACTGATTCTGTGAAAGCAGACTCATCTGCTTCACAGTTTACTACTGCTTTAACTTCATTCAAAGAAAATTGTTCGGACAAAATGATAGACAACCACAGCTCTACTGCTTCTGCTGCAAATGGATATTTTGAAAATATGTTAGGTAACTTTAAACAAGACTTCAACCTCTACAGGTCCGCAAGGCACTCTTCTTTCTATGTTATAAGAAAGAGCAGCCTCTTTGTCTTTCCTTTCTGTCTTGCAGCTACCACAACAGTCTGTCTTGGCTTCTAGACTGATTTTTCCTCTCAACTATAAAAGTCTCAGCTTCACGGATGGTTTAATAGTTATTTTTAACAAGCATCTAGCTGCCTTCCCCAGATTTATAAACATCTTCTGATTTCCAGTAGTTACCCCAAAGCTGTATTGCCACTCTTCTAGCCTTAGATAACCTTGTCACCCTTGCATCAGAGGACTCTGGGTTTGTATTAGCTTCAACAACTTCAGAACATCAGTGTTCAGATCTTAATTGGGCGGGTTTCACTGTATACAGGAAATGTCTACTGGCTGCGGTAATGCTTGTTCTAATTGTAACTTCAACAACTTCTACAAGTATTAAATATTTGTTCTGAATGTTACAAGAGTCCATTTTCACTTCAGAAATGAAATTAGGTATATGCGATATCTCTTTGATGACAAACTTCAACTTGTAGCTTGTGTTCCCTTTTATTCAGGCAGCAGTCTTCTTTAGCAAGGTTCGGGAAACACAGTTTCTCATACGCAACCTTTCTGTGATGTGAAATGTTCTTGTTACACTTTGGGAAATTCAATGACTACTTCTTGAACAATTACCGATAACGTTCTCCCGCTTAATAGGCGACAAGCAACATCCCGGTAATGGTTTTAAAAGCAACAATGGGAAAAGAAATATTTTATTCTTAGGTGAGCACTTTAACTAATGCTGAAACCGCGTGATACAAATTCCCTTTGTTATAGAAGACTTTCCACGACTGCAAACAACTTCATTCTCTCCAACTTCTATGAAAATTTGAATTCTGTGGATTACATTTACCAGAAAGTTAATCCTTGTGCTTTAGAGGTGCAGCGCTTCACTCACCGACTCCAAAGTCACTGCCTTTGCAGGCAACTTCCTCTTCCTGACTTTCTGGCTTCTGCAACTGCTACTTCAGGCACCTGGGACCCACACCACTCTGCTGCAAGGGTGTCTCAGATCCAGCCTCGATAAAGGAGAGTCTTCTTTTCTCCAGCTTCCCTCGGCTTGCTTCTGCCCATGGGCCTCCGGTGGATGTACGATTTCAGCTCTACATTCACAGCAATTAGATGCATCTGGAAAGACTGCTAGTTTCTCCGAGTCTCTTCAAATGCAGCCACAGCAAACTACGGTTTGTCATCACAGGACCAACTCAGAGCCTGCAGGTGAAATCTGCTCTTCCTTCAGTCCGGCGTCCCATCTGTGGTTACACTTCCTGCTGAACTGCCAGCCTCGTGCTCTGCTTCTTCTTCTGCTACTGCTGCTGACCTTCCAGCTCCTGCTCCAGCTTCTCTCTGCTGCTCCTTCTTGCAGCAGCCTTTTATGCACATCAGGTGGGTTAATTGGCTTCAGGTTCAGGCATTAAGGGTGAATTGCCTGACCCTGCCACAGGCTGTTAGACCGGCCTGGCTGACCATTAGCGCTACATGCCTCTTCAACCCTCTTCTTTCGTCACAGTACCTGAGGGATTCTGAGACATGCAGTCCTTTTTAAGGAAATTAGGTTTTTCTTCTTCCTCGTTATTTCTAACAGTGTTTTGATCTCCTTTGACAGAGGGCTTGTAGGGTTTAACCCTTTTACCGACAGATGTACATATGTACAGAGAAGGCTATATTTCCGTCATCTCTTTTGGCATATCTTTGGCATTGTGGAGGATGTATGATTTTAGGTTTATGAAAGACCTGCTCTTTAGGCACAATACTTGGTTGGATCACACCCTGGAGATCACTATTCCATTCTTAACCCGGGGTCGAGATATATAAACATGACAATAAGCCAATTTCTCCTGTAACTCAGTGTTAAGAGCATCCCTCTCCAAGGGGAGATTCTGGGTTCTCACCCTGCAAAATCACCCCACTACCCTGTGCCTTGCTCCACGAAGGTGATACTCCCAGAGTACACCACCCCCAGGATTGGAATCAGGAAGCGTCTGCCCTCTCCTGGCCACCTGGGAGGAGACTTTAGGCAGGCTTTTAGTGGGGGATCCACAGGATTCTCCACAGTACCCCTTGTCAGCAAGAAGATGGACAGACAGCGATTCTCTGGGGCTATCCTGTTGGTGCCTTATAGTGAAGATCTATGTATTAAGGTAGGTACTCAAAATGTATCTGTTCCATTTTAAATTTTGAAAACTTCCATAAACCTGGCTCTTCAACACAGAACCAGATTAAAACGAATGAGCAACACCACACCCCTCGGAATGAACACACAAATGGCATGACGAAGGACTATACCCGACCACAACAAAGTGAAGGCAGGTGAAGGGACTTCAGAGTGTGAGGGAGACCTGGGTGCACCCGTTCCTATGGAGGGCCTGCCAGAGGCTAGTGAGAGAGATGGGGGCGTCCAAGGTTGAACCACAGAAAGAGAGCATTAGAACTGAAGGGGGTAGAATTTGCACAGAATATAGGAGGGAGACCCCCCCACCCCAGCACACCACAATGCACAACACTGGCAGGGACACGCACCACAGGTGGCCAAGGCGAAGGGGGCACGATGGAGCGCTACCACTAACAAATCTACTAAAAAAACTCATCCCTCTGCTCACACCTCTCAAACTCTAAACAAAACACAACCATACCTATACAGCACACCAAATCACATGCACTTCACTGCACTGCAACAACAAAACAAACCACACATAGCCCCGCAAAACAGCACACAACAACTACCGACTGAAAAATTACACCTATGCTCAGTGAACCGTGTAAACCAAACTGAAGCTACCAACGGCACATCCCAACTCTCTTGCGCTTTTTTCATGCTCAGTCCTACTAACCTATCCTATCCTCTTGCTTTTCCGATCCGCCAGAGCACCAGGCGACCACTAAGGTGCTCATAGTGCATGGTACACATATTCTTTAACATCACATAACATAACATAACATTACATAACATGACATATTGTACAGATACCCTGGTAAATTGTCTGGGTAGAGACCTCTACATTCAACTTTGTTTCTTTATGGGTTCATGGTTTTGTTGCGCTGGGTCCCAGTGATTAGAAATCAGACATGGCAGACACTGATTTAGTTTTTGTTTTGGCCTGTTGTGCTGCAGGAAGTCCCACCACACACCATTGTAACTATTGTTTTAGAGGCAGTAGTGATCAAGATCAGGCACAGATGCAAAAGGGGGAGAGTGGCGCACAGTGCTGTGCATCCATCCAACTTTATCGCCGTGGGATGTGTCCGACAAGCAATTGTTCGAAGTTACCAAAGACACAGGAGAGATGGTTTTTGAGATTGGGGTGCCTTGCCAGATAGGGATAGAGCAACGGTAGGTACCAGATACCATGCTCATCATTAGAAATACATTGCCACATTGACAGGAAGATTTGGAAAAGGTGCCAGACCATTTATGTGGGGCTTCTAAAGAGTGTTAGAGCAGTGCGAATAAAATTGAAACCTGGTGTGATATTACCACGGGTTAAGCAGTACCCCATGTTTAGAGAGGTGGACGAAGGGATTTACGAGACCATTATGGCATTGTTGAAGCAAAGCATAATACAACCTTCTGTGTCCCAATGTAACACGACCATCTACCCTGGGAAGAAAGCAAAAGGGTACAGTTAGAGGATGGTCCAGGATTTGCGCCCCCTCAATAATATTGTTGAGGCAGAATTTCCAATGGTACCTAATCCTGGCACCATTGTCTGTAATACCCCTATTAGGTCGACCCACTTCACAGTGATCAATTTTAAAAAAGAATTTTTCTCGACCCCCTTACATCCTGATTCTCTGTACCTCACAGCGGTTAGGTATCGTGGTCAGAGTTTTAAGCACATGAAGTTGCCCCAGTGGTACTATGAATCTCCAAGTGTTTTTAACAGGTGGTTCAGATGGATTTGAGGAATTTACATGTGCCCAGTACAGTAATCCAATACATGGATGATTTACTAGTCTGTAGCACTTTAGAAGAGCAGTGTCAAGGACATTCAATAACGCTCCTCGCCCTGCTTATGCAGTAGGGGTACAGAGTTGACAAAGAAAAATTGCAATACTGCCAGACAGAGGTAGTATATTTGGGGCAAGTAACATCGCCCGCAGGAAGGAAGGTCAAGGCAGAGAGAGCCACCGCAGTTCAGAATATGCCTCAGGCAGTCACAGTAAAACAGATGCAGCAGTTTTTGGGGTTCTGTAACTATTGTAGATTGTGAATCTTTGACTGCTCTAGTTATGTGAGGCCCTTACTGCATGGACCTAAGGAAGCGCAGAAGGTGAAAGGCCCAATAGAATGGTCTGAAGAAATGGAGACTTGCTTTTGCAAACTGAAGACTGCAATCAGCAATTCTCCGGTCTTGGCAACCCCAAATTACAAGAAACCATTTTTATTTGTTTTCTCATTCTAATGTGAAGGTGATGACAGCGATCCTAATCCAGCAAACATCTCTAGGTCACAAACCTTTAGTGTACTACAGTGGACTCTTAGACCCAGTGTTGCAGGGACAGTTCCCTTGTGAGCAAGCTTTAGCAGCAACAGCTTTTGCAATTCAAAAGACTTGAACTATTACCATGGTTTGCCCAGTGACATTGCATGTGGAACATGCAGTCTTTGACATTTTAGAGAAATCCTAGTCGACTTTGATGGCCCAAAGAGTTTCTGTCACGACCCTCACCCGAAACCCCCTCTGGCAAACCCATTGGCCAGGTGGAGTCAGGACTCGGGCCTCTAAAGCCTGGCATCCTCTTCAAAAGCCCTCATGGGGCCGGTCCTGGTGCCTATGGCGCCAGGCTCATACACCATGAAAAACAATGTGCTTGGGAACTACTTTATTGTATTGTCAGCCAACATGGAGGCATCCACATAGCTTGCTTCCTAAGAACCAAGCTATGCGGTCTAGTGTTTTGGGTGTGGTAGTCTAGGGACTACTTTACCTGGACTATTTTGTTGGGGCTATTTAAACCACACCCGAGCAAGACAACACGCTTCGCGCTGCTTTGCAGCTTGCAACGTGACACTCACTGTGTCCAGCTATTCCCTCGAACCTCGGAGAAGCAGAACCTGCAAGGAGACAAAGTAACATCATTAGCAGCAGCATCTTACCTGCAGTCTTCATCTTTAAACACTCGCAGCTACTGAGAACAGCTTCCTCGAATCTGCACGCCTCCCGGACAGAACCATCTGAAAGAGGCAGATAGAGGCAACATTAAACAAAGCAGTAGAGACATTTACAAATTATGAACTGCTCAAAAGGCTTACCTGGCTCACCACTCCGGACATGCCACTCGCGCTGAAGAACACCGTGACCTACAAGGAAGGAAAACACAGGTTAGCAAAGGCAAGACTTCGCAGCGCTGCGCATAGCGCTTACTTATTGCATCATAGCGCTCTTAATGCGCCATCAATTACCAGCGGGGCTCAACCAAGCCAGTTCGCCGCGCTGAAGCTCTGCATACCCAAGGGAGAAAAAAGAGACATTTTAAACAAAGAAAGGCATGCAGGATAGCAACAAACTAAAGAACATCAATAAGACCTACCTGAATAATATCAAACGGGCCGGCGGCAGTGAAGTAACTGGACCGCACTCACCCATGAAAGACAACGCGCCCCTGCAAAGAAGGCAGGACGGAGAGCACGCCTAATTCTACCACAAGGTGAGGAGAGGGCACCAGAGGGACTGAAATCATACGGGGGTGGAGGGAGGATACTTACCCCAGTCGGTCAGTCTTGAACACAGTCCTCCTGTATTTTCAGGCAGAACCTTCCCCGCAGACCACATCAGGGCAAAGCTGAGAAGCATACCAGCGAGTAACCTGGCTGGATACCAGGTGAGCGTAACCGTTTCAGGATACAAGGTAATTCTGTCAAATGCATCGATACATCCCATGCAAAGTCACCTAGTCAATCCTGCGGCATTTGTAGCCGAGCCAGTGCAACCTGATGATATTGTTCATGACTGTGTAACTTGTGAAGGGGAAGAAGAAGAGAGGACGAATGTTAAAGAGGATGCCTTTGACGGAGGTGAGATACTTTTTGTTGACGGGTCCTCAATAATGAATCAGGACACTGGTGAAAAGCATACGGGTGCAGCCGTTGTGGGCTTTGTCGAGGGGGAATACCGGGTCAAACTGAAGAGTCGGTTGCCTTCACATTACTCTGCGCAATCAGCGGAATTAGTGCCACTTATAGAGGCGCTAGAAATGAGTAAGGGGAAGGCAGTCATTATTTATTTTGACTCTGCCTATGTCACCTCTACTGCGCATTTAGGGTTATCAAGGTGTCAGAGAAGAGGGTTTATGAGATCTGATGGGAACCCTGTCCAGCATTCTGCCCTGCTATCCAGGCTAATTGAAGTGTCAACCCTGTCCACATAGGTAGGCATAGTTAAATTCACGGCTCATTCTAACTGTACTAATCCAATGGCCCTCGGGAATGATGCCGCAGACAAGACGGTGAAGGAAGTTGCGTACTTACCATTGACAGATTGCCAGAAAATGGAAACCGTGTCCGAGCAGGTACAGTTGCCAGCCCCATACACCACAGCCCTCGTGCTTCATATCATAAAGATGCAAGGAAAAGCCCCTGGAAAAATCGAGAATGTGTTCTCTCACCCATGGATATGTTGTGGAGACAGTAGTTGACAGAGAAGGTAGTATTGCACGTAGAACTACTCCTTGTGGCTCTAGAGCAACTACATTACCCATCGCACACTTCTCAATGACAAATGGCAGCAGAGCTCCAGGAAGAATGGTTCATACCAAACCTCCAAAAACAGGTAAGTAGATTGATAGGAAACTGCATAGTTTGCAAAGAATTAAATCCCGGAAACACCATGAGGCCAGTAAGGTGAGTCTTGCTTAGGCCATCTAGGCCATTCAGGGAGCTCCATATCGATGTTGTGGACATGCTCAAGAGATGCATTTATTTATTTTTAGTTTTTATAGAGCGCTACACGCACATAGGCCTCAGAACGCACATAACAGGACAGATCTAATCCAGAGAATTGAAAAGAAAAGTCTTGTTTGCTTTTTCTTATAACTTTGATTTGATTGCCATTTAAATGAACAGTGTCAATCATACAGGCGTTTAAACACCCCATGGCTGTTCTATTCCCCTCACTCCCCCCACCCTGCACCCCCTAATCCCCTTAACAGCATGTTCAGATACAGTTCATCAGTGAACAACAATTTAGAGTCAGAGGTGGAGAAATCTACATAAATAATACTCCAGAATGACAATCTGACTTAACGTTGCGTCACATGTGGAGCGGCTCCCTCTGATGAGCAGGGAATCCCATCGGGCCAGGCCTACTCTCCAACCCCCGTCTATGCTTTGTCCGTTTTCATCTTTGCCATTAGTGGGCCCCATTCTTCCAGGAAGGTCGCAGGTTGTCATGTACTATAGCAGTCAACTTCTCTATCACCATGCTGTTGCACTACTTCTGTTCCCACTCCATCCTCGTGGGGGCCTCCTCTGCCTTCCACTTCTGCACTTTTGCCAGTCTCCCTGCCCTCAACATGGCTTTGCATTCTCATGGCAGCCTGTATTCCTCCCTATCTCTGGCCGGGATCCCCAGCAGCGACTGGAGTGGGTCCATGCTTAGCTGTACCCCGAGTATTCCTTGATCCAACTAGGGAGTTCCTGCCAGAAGACACTTATCTTTGGGCAGTGCCACCACATATGGGATAGGGAGCCCATTTGACAGCAGCCCCTGGGGCATAAGGGAGAGGCCCCCCTAAACATTAGTGAAATCTTCAATGGGTCCCTGTGCCACCCCTTTAGGATTTTATAATTGTGTTCCACGGTCGAGGTGAAGAGGTTGCCATGGAAGGTAATTCAGTAGATCCTGGCTCAGGCTTCCTCCGAAATCTCCTCTTCTGCAAGCTCCACCCAGTACCTTGTAAATGTGTGACTCCCAAACATGGGGGTAGAGACCAGAAGCGTGTATTTGCTTGAGTAGGATCCGTTTTGTACTGTCGTGGTGTCCAACCCTCTCTCGAATGGGGTGAGCTCCCAAGAAACCTGGGCGTGCCATTTTGGGTCAGTGAAAATTCCTTTTAACCTCAAGAACTTACAGATTGTGATCCTGTCCTGACCTAGGCCCACCTGTACCACCTCAAAGCACCTGAATCGGCCTCCCTCGAACAGCTGGCATACCCTTTCAAGTCTCCCATCAGACCATTGTTGAGCCCACTTCATTCTCTGCCTGACCAAGTCGAATGGGGGGGTCCCCAGATCGATGCTAAAGGTGAGGGACATAATGAGAAAGCCCTGTTAGCTCCTCCCTCCCACCAGAGGCCTCACAGTGTACTCAGCGTGGGGTGTTCCCTTGCCCCCTCTGTATTCTCCCGGCGGGGGCCCAGAGGTAGTCCCTAACCTTCAGCGGGTGCACCA